>NC_046340.1:20105910-20405910 GCF_000738735.6 Corvus cornix cornix
GAAAGCAGGAGGGTGAGAAGATCATGGCACCGGGAGATAAGGCACACGTAGAGGGGGAGGTGAATTTCAGGGATTGATCCATATGTCTTTTCCTCCAGCATGGCTTTCAGCTTTTTTTGGTTTTGTCCCAGTGGGGAACCTCTGTTCCTGCCCTCACCCCTGAAGAAGCATCCTGGGCCTTTTTATTTTGTTCTGGAGCTTTGGGCAAGGGAGCAGGAGAGCCGCCTTGTCTCCCCACGGCTGCTGAAAGAGGCTGTTTGTTCCAGAGCAGGGTGAGATATGAAATCCCATCAAGCCGCCTTGCTTATTAGAGAGATCTCAGCGAGCTGCTTATTATGCACTGTGGCATAATGCAGATTACGAATGTGACCGGGCGATAATTAGCAGAGCTGGAACTGTAATTAAACGCTCCTGTGCTGCGCTGTGGTTTCTGTTGCAGAGTGGAAGGAAGCTGAACGGTCTCAGAACCCGCAGGTCCCCAACGTGCACAGGCAGCCACCAGTCCCCAGGCAATGGGGGCGAGTGATCCCTGCCACCCCCTGAGCTGTTCTGCTGCCCACCCAAGCCAGGCAGCCCTGCCCTGCCTGTTTCCTCCCTGGCTCTTCCTTTGCTGGACACTGACTTGTGGTTTGCAGAATGTGGCATTGAGGAGCCCCTTCAAAGGAGCCTCACGCTTCCTTGGAGCATCTTGCCTTGGATCTGCTGATGAGGTTGCTGTGTTCTGGGGGGGTGATTTTCCTGTGGGAGTCTTATGGAAGCTCCTCTGGCAGCCTTCTGGGGTGATTTTATGCCCAAACCACCCGTCTTGAAACCCATGGGGTGCAGTTGGGCCACTGGCCATGGGGCAGCCTCGGAGGTGGGTGGTCTGGAGATGGGCTCCTGGGGGAGAGCTGGTCCTGTTGCTGGGAGATTGGAGGTAGTTGTGGATCACAAGCTGTGCTGCTGGAGGGAGGACTGTGGGGTCCAGCCACTGTTGTTCAAGACCTCCAGGCCATCTTTAGTGCCGAGTGGTCTGCATGTTGCTCTGATGAGCTGTCTAGAGAGAGGATGGATGCAGGGCAAGGAGAGGACTGCAGACAGAAAGAGCTTTGTGTTCTGCTGAAGAGCAAATCCACCTGCCCTATCAGAGCCAGGATGTGATACCCTCCTCTCTGCTCCTCTGCCTAGAGATTTGTGTCACCAGGGATGTGGAGAGGATCTGTGGGTCAGGAGGTGGTGGGGAGGTGGGGTTCTCCAGGCACTTGCTGTGGTTGTGGGCACCCTACTGGGTGGGGCCAGGGAAGTTGGACATGCAAGGTTCTGCTGGAGTTGTTTCCCTTGCTTTAAGGATGGAGATGTGTGAGCAAGAGAGGGAGCAGGTGAATTTGGCAGCTGGTCAGGACCAGGAT
The DNA here is from genome assembly GCF_000738735.6 of Corvus cornix cornix. Lineage (NCBI taxonomy): Eukaryota > Metazoa > Chordata > Aves > Passeriformes > Corvidae > Corvus > Corvus cornix. The sequence goes on from NC_046340.1 coordinate 20,107,299, forward strand.
GGGAGTCAGCAGCAAGGCTGGAAGTGATCATGGGCAGGTGCCCATGTCCACACTTGGTAACCACAAACTTGGGCTCTCCAGATCTATCATGTTTTCCCTCAGCAGAGATTTAGGGGGTCTGGGAGTAGCACTGGATGGATGCTCTAGAGGAATCTTCGCCTGCTTGAAACTGGAACCCAGGTCAGCACTTGCTGCTGATGTGATGAGTTTCCTCAGTCTGCTTCTCTTCTGTGGTAGCCCAGTGTCTAAAGATCCCAAAAGGTGAAGAGGGGACGTCTGAGCTGAAGGAGGAGCGGCTTGCTCCAGAGCTGCTGCAGGTCCTCGCAAGCCAAGGCGCGGGGGTGGCTGGCTGTGGCTGGCTTGGCTGATGAACCCCGAAGGACGGGAAGGTCTCCACCCTGCCCTTGCCTTGGACAGCCGCAGAATCAGCCTGTCAGCCATCCTCCTCCTGACACTGCTGTAATCTGCTTGCGTGGCAGAGCGGCCAAAGACCTTGGCTTCTCAGCAGCAGGGTGGCTTGGCCGGGCTTCCACTTGGCAAATTGGCTTGTTGGCTTTCCAAGCCCGGCTCTGGCTGTGGGATCTGGTTTCCATGTGCAAAGAGAGCACAATGCCTGGATCAGGCTCTGAAGCAGATACTTGCATAGGGAAGAGGGATATGATCCAGGTGCCTGTGTCTTCAGGTGGTCATAGGGTAGATCTGGAAGGAGAAGGTTTTCATGGGTGCTGGAGGGAGTCTGCTACTCATTTGTCCTGTCCTGCCGGTTGAGCTGAAGCTCTTCTAGTGAGCCATCGGGTTCAAAGTCATTGACTGCATTAACATCTGAGCCATAGCCAAGAGGCATCCTCACCAGGGATGATTACAGAAGCCGTCAGGGAAGGAACTTGGCACAGGCTCTTTCAAGCAGGAGCACAGATATCTTCTGCACTAGGACTTCTGGGTGTGATCTCTGTGACTGCAGAGCTCCCTGGGGTTACATGGGCACAGGAATGCCAGCGTGGGGGAGCCCTGCAAGATCCTTGTCCTCTGCTGAGGTGTGGGATGTGAACTGAAGGTGGCAGCCCTGAGCTTGAGGTTCTCCAGGAACGTAAATGTCTGTTGATACTTGTTCTCCCTTCTGTGTTCCTGACAGTATTCCTGACCCTGACCACATGTCTCTTCTTCCCCACAGATGGAATCTCCCGTCTCTACGCCTGCAGTGTTGCCCTTGCACCTCCTTGTCCCCGTCGTCAACAACGACATCTCGTCGCCGTGCGAGCAGATCATGGTACGCACCCGCTCCGTGGGGGTGAACACCTGCGATGTGGCCCTGGCCACCGAGCCCGAGTGCCTGGGCCCCTGCGAGCCTGGGACCAGCGTGAACCTGGAGGGCATCGTCTGGCAGGAGACAGAGGACGGTGAGTGTCACAGAGCTTCTCGCTCTCTGACAGCATCACAAGGGAGTTATGGCAGTCCCTTCCTTCCCATGTCCCTGCTGTGTCGTTCTTTGGCACATCGTGGGCTTTCCTGCCACCAGCTGGGTGGTCAGGACAGAGGAGCCGTGTGGGAGCAGCCCGTAATCCGTCCAGCAAAGGGAGTAACGGGCCAATACTTGTGTCAGCCCCACGTGTTGCGTTCCCCCTTTGCCCAGACAGCGGGCGAAAATCTAAGCTGCCGTTTCTCTGCCCTTCGACAAGAGCTGACTTGTTCTGGAGGTGCCAGGGGAAAGGCCGTGCCAGCCGGCATGGGAATTCGACAGAGTTGACTTCATTTTTGCTTGGCAACCCGCAGGTCTGTCACAAAAACGCTCAAACCCTGGGAGGCAGCAGAAATCTCCTGCTGGATTAAAAAACCCCAGCAGAGCTCTCAAAATCGACTCGGCGGGAGATCAGCTTCTCGGCTCTCTTGCCAAGCCAATCCAATCTTTCTTTTCCGCTGGAGCTCATCTCATCCGTGCACAGCTTGGTTTGCTTTCCCAGGTCCTTTGATGGGTTTTCGTTGCTCTTGGGGCTCTGCCAAGGAACGCAGGGATGAATAGGTGGCTCAGCGGCCCATGGCGAGCGCTGGAACTTGGCCTTCCCTCTAGCCTCAGTAGGATGCTGGAGGTTTCTGCCTTGGGAGACACGGGGTGAGCTCCTTGTATTTGTGTCTGGAAGCAGAAACAGTCCAGAAGCACAAAGGTGAGAGAGAGCAGCGGCGGTGGAGGCTGGTTGGTGGGTCATCTCAGCTAGGTATCCACGTGCTCCTCTTGGACATCTGCTCCCACTCTTCTGTTGCTGTTCCCTGCGGAGAATGAAGCTGTTGGCCTTTATCCCAACCACTCCTCACTGAGACTCTTTATTATCTACGATGGAAGCTGAGCTGAAATCTCCATTCCCATGAGCTGCTTCCAGTGAGGTTCTCTTCTTGTCCCATGCTTTGGGAAGGTGGGGGTGGGCCCAGTTTGCCTTTTCTCTCTTCCTGCTGGGAAACTGGTTTTGAAACCATGGTTGGCACAGGACCGACCAAGTGCTGCAGTGGCCCCTGATGTGAGCCCTGAAGTTGTTCCCCTTGGAAAGAGCATATTGAGAAACAGCACCTGAGATGTTTGGGAAGAGAGCAGTGGATGGACCATGCTGGGGAAGACTGGGATGTCTAGCTTGGGATGGGACCTCCACACTCCTCTGCCCTCTGCTTTACTGTCCATTCCATATGGAAAAAATTCACCCTGATTGAGGCATCTGGGAGCTGTAAGTGTGTTTTCTCTGCTGCTCCAAGGCAGAAGGATGTCACACGTTGTAAAATCTGTGAGAAGGAAACACAAAGCAGGAGCTTTGCGTTCAGGAGCTCTGCTATGCGCATCCCAGGGCCAGGGGATCTGCAGGGTGGATCTGCTCCAAAGAAACCTGTGGAAGGTCTGCACTGATCTACCACCTCCCCAGCACTGCATGATTGGTGTCTCCAAGAGCCTGGTCACTTTATAGGATATAACACCTTCAGCTGGGGAAACTGGGGCACAGCTGGGCTGGGGTTTGGGACACATAGCAGTACAGAGGAGTACTGGCACCCTCCGCTTGTGGGGCTGCCCCATCTCCCCAGCCCTATCAGCCTGCTCTCCTGGTGTGACTTCCCTCAACCCAAAAGCCCTGGAGCTGCAGAGTTCCCTGAAAATCCCCACAGGCAGTGGCAAAGCTGATGAGAGCTTGGACCTTGTATGCTGGTTTTGGGTGGAAATCAGGAGAGGGTCACAGTGGCCATGCCAGGATGGATGAACTGATCATCCCTGAGGCAGGGAGCACAAAAACATCCCTTCCTGCCAGTTCCTGGTTGAGAGGCCTTGCCGTGGGAGCGGTTGCTGTTCTCCCTTCCCTTTTCTCCTGCTCCTCACCCCACCGTGGGGCTCCATGCCCGTCTGCCTGTCTGTCCGCATTACCCCTCGCTTCCGCAGCCACCATTTCGGAGTGTGCCTTGGAAGCGTCCTGTGACTTCCCACAGCCCGGATATTTTTAGTCTGTGGTAATTCAGTGAACTCGTGCAGAGATCCTTCTCTGCCAGCTGCTGATGGTTGCCACCGTTGGGAGCAAGGATTTCACATCCAGCCCTGCACAAGGCGAGCCCTGATGTTGCCTTTGGTCACTTCTGGTCTGCTGCGTGCCTTGGCTCCAGTCACACGCCATCTCTCGTCCTTGAGTGAAAAGGCAGAGGGGAACCATCCCTGTTTTTTGCCTGGCATCTCTCCCCTGCCTTCCCATTGTCAAAGATGGAGTCAAGGGCAGTGCTGGATCTGGCTGTTGGAAGCTGGAGCTTGTGAAACGTTCAGGGATGCAGTGAGCATCACCCCTTGCCCAAAGGATGCAGAGGAGAAAGCTACACCAAGGGCATGTTTGCAAAGCCAGATGAGGTGCTTCCAGCATCTGGAGACATTCCTCAAGATCTCCAGAGGGATCTCAGCACCTCACCCAGAGTGATCCATCTCTCCCCTTGCTCCTTGGGATGTAGCAGCCTCATTGGACTGTTTGGAAGGACCCCAGGGCAGCAGAGCAGCTCTTGGCCTGCAAGTTTAGAATCACAGAACTGAGGAGTGGTTTGGTTTGGAAGGGACCTTAAATCCCAATTCATTTCACCCCCTGACATGGGTGGGGACACCTTCCACTAGGTCAGGTTGCTCCAAGTCCCATCCAACCTAGCCCTGAACACTTCTAGGGATGGGGCATCCAGAGCTTCTCTGGGAAACTTGTGCCAGGGCCTCATTACCCAGACAGGGAGGAATTTTTTTCCTAATATCCAATCTAAATCTCCCCTCTTTCAGCTTAAAGGCATTACCCTTTGGTTTGTCAATTCTTGGCCTTGCAAAAAGTCCCTCTTCAGCCTTCCTTTAGCTCCGCTTTAGGCACTGGAAAAGACTCTAAGGTCTCCGTGAAGCCAGCCTCCTCCACTCCGTGTGGGGCTGCAAAATCATGGAGAAAAGCTTCTAAAGCCAAAGCCTGGCAATGCTTGGAAGGATAAGTTGGACAAGGACAAGTCCATCTGAGATGGGAGCATGAAGCTCCAAGGAACCTGATGATGTCCTTCCTGCCCTAAACACCAACTTTGTCCTCATCCCCCACTAGAAAACCTGCCATGAGTCCATGATCCCTGCCAAAGGCATCCCAGAGGGTTCCCACTACCAACCGTCTGGCTCAGGGCTTTTGGTCCACTTTCTCCTCCACCATTTCAGGTCAGTGTTGGCCCAAGGTCTGCTCTCGCCGGTGGTGGACGCTGTTCATGCTCTCCTGTGGCTGTGCTGGTGACACCGTCCCTTTGCTGAGCCTGGCTTGCACAGGGATGTGTTTTATCAGGACACTTCTGGTGGGGAGCAGCTCTGTCGTGGCAGCTCCCCTAGTGTGGCTATCTGTGATTCTGGTCTACAGGAACTATTAACTGATCTGATCACACCAGGAAGCATTGCTCTCTTTGCTGCCTCATGAGCTGACAGGTCTCCTCCATCCCCCTTGGTGAAGCTGGTGTCACCTGGCTTGGACCATGTCACCTTCTCACCTCCCCATGATGCCACACCAGTGCTGATCGCAGCAAAAGAAACACAAACCCTCTGAGCAACGAGGATCATGGTGTGGCAGCACCTGGAAAACATCAGCACACTGCACATCCCTTCCTCCAGCTCCTTGCTGGGACGTTAGTGGCAGGTTACCCGTGGCTCAGATTTCTGTACTCCAGACATTTGGATTGTCCTTTTGCAAACTTCTCGTGAGGGTATGATGGAGCACGAGCATGCCCAGGGTTGGCAGATGCCAGCATGGACATGTCCTTGCTTGGAGCAGGAGGGAAATGGAATAGATGGGGACGGAATGGAGAAGATGGGAGGGTGAGAGCAAAGACTTCTCAAATATAATGGATAGTGGCATAGAGACTTCCTCTGCCAGTTCCCGTGGGACCCGTGAATGCATCTCATCAGGTCTCATGGACTTACGCACCTTGAAGTTCTCCTGCAGGTGGTTCTTCCTTCTCCCAGTCCCTGTCTTTGCCTCCTGCATCTCAGGTGGTGTGGCTGGAGCACTTGCTGATGAAGATCAAGGCAAACAAGTCATTGAGCCCCTCAGCTGTGGGCTACCCCGACTGCAGGCTTCCTTTGTGTGTTTGAGTTTCTCCAGGAGTTCATTGTTAATCCATCAGGCTTCCTGGCATTTCTGCCTGACTTCTCTTTGTTGGCATGCATTGCTCCTGAATTCAGAGATGATCCTTGAACATCAGCCGGCTTCCTTGGGTCCCATTGCCCTCCAGGGCTCTATCCCATGGCACCCTGTCAAAACAGGTCTCTGAAGAGGCCAAAGTTTTCTCTCCTGGAGTCCAGGGCAGTGATCCCTCTGTGTGCTGCAGTCCCTGGGTAGCAGCTGGATGGCCGGGGACAGTCATGCACCATCTGAGCATGCATTCCTGCATGGGATGATGGGATGATCCTGTCTCCCTCTGGCCCTGCTGGGCAAACTGTGTTCATGTTGCCTGGCAGGGTTTGATAGAGGGGACTTCTCTGTGAAGAGACACCAGCAACTTCCCCCATGTTGGACCAGGTCAGCCAAGGCTGAGCCTATCAGCAATGAGGGCAGCACCTCTGGGATAATGTATTTAGGAAGGGGAGAAAAAGCAGCCCCTGTTCCCCATCCCCCTGTGCTGTTTGGGGGCAGAGATGAAGTTGAGTGAAGTTGAGCCTGGGAAGAAGCCAGAGGAAAGTGTTTTAAGATCTGGTTTTATTTCTCATTACCCTACTCTGATTTGATTTGCAATAAATTAAATTAATTTTCCCAGGGTGAGTGATTTCTCCTCACTGGGTGAGGTGACAATTGTGCTGGCCATCCCCAGCCCCATGGTGTCCCCTGTCTCCTGGCAGGAGCATGGTGGCCATGAACAGCTTTGGGTGTTGTGTCCCAAAGCCTGGGCACTACAGGTCAGGCAGGATCTCTGCATGTGGGCAGGGTTTATGGAAAAGCTGGAGCATCCTGAAAGTGATGCAGCTGGAGGGGAAATGACAGAGGTCATCTCAAAGATGATGCAGCTGGGGAAGAAATTATTGGAAGAAGGGACATCCCAAAGTCAGGGCGGCCTGGAAGTGATGCAGGTGGAGGAGGAATTCATGGAGATGTTCTTGGTTGGGCTTGGGGGATTCATCTTTGAAAAGGGGGGACGTGCCCCAATACAACGGCTCCTGGCGCCCACAGCAGTGTTGTCCTCCATCCCACATAGTCCCAGGATTTTCTCAAACATTGCCTTCCTGAGTGGCAACTTGGCACCATCACCAGTCCTTAATTTTTCCAGCCAGGCTATGACTCTGATGTGAGCACTTGGTGACCAGGATGCTGAGTGGTTTGCACCCAGATTTGGGTGGTATTGATTCCTTAAGAGCTTCAAAGATGTCACCTTCCCATGAAACCAGGTGGGATGGGAGTTACCCAAGTGGGATTCCTTCTGTTCAAGAGCATCTCCGTTCTTGGAGATGCAAGGGCATTGCCTCCTCCCTGCCGCCCTTGTCATGCCTGTGCCTGCTCATCATCCTGCCGTGGGAGGGGGACGCAGCGGGTGAAAAAAGCTGCTTAGGATCTATCCCGGGGTTTAAATCGTCCTGGGTTATTGTTGGAGGATTAGGAGGGGATTTGGTATGATTGGTTGCAGCGGGTTAAATATAGGCTGGTGTGTGTTGGAGGGCTGACGTTCCAACAGGGAAGGAGGGATGGTGCCGGCTCGCTTTTGCCCCTTCCTCTTTCATCTCTCTTGTGACTGTGGTGGTAGGGAGGAAAAATGCCAGCACCTCCTTTCTAATATCACACGCTGGCCCCAGGATGCACAAGAGACTCCAGTGGTTTGTCGTGCAATTAACTTCCAGCAGCACACGTGGTCTTCCCTGGCTTCAAAGGTGGGGAGAGCAGAGGGACTGGGAGGGGTGGGGGCTGGGTTAGTGCTGCTTGTCTCTCAGTGGCTCCCAGGTCCTTGGGCAGCTCCTGGGAGCATCCCACAGCAGCTCCCCAGAGGTGTCCTGGGAATGGTGGGGCTGGGTTGGGGTGCAGGATGCAGCCAGGAGCTTCCTTGGGTTTTAAGGAAAGGGGGACAGGCTCCTGCCTGCCAACAACTGCTGCATTAGGAAGAACAGAAGGCCGCACTCCATGTGCCCTCTTTGGGATGCCGGGAACCAGCATCCCCCTGTTCCCATCGATCTTTCCATGTGTGAGGCTGTGGGCTCCCAGCAGTTGGTTTCTCCCTCAGGTTGTCTCTATCATCACATCCTGGTCATGTCTTTGTTAAGGCAGGTCCCCATCACCTTTCTCTGAAGGCAGAACCCAGCGTCTCTTGCTCACTGGGATGAGCTGGTTGTGGCTCTTGGCCGTGTGCTGGCACCATGTCTTCCCATGACCTGCTCCTGACATTTTCCAGGAGGAAAAGGAGAAAGAGAAGATCTGCATTTCATTTCTCTTTCTGAAGGAGCCCCACGTGTCGGGCCTCGGCTCCACGTATTATCCATGCCGAAGCCTGCAGCTGGCTGCTGGCACAGCACAACGGGGGATGGGGGCTGAGATTTATAAACATGCTTCAGGCACAGCTGCTCCAGGCTCCCTTGGCTCCATCCATCTCCAGGGGCCGTATATCTCACTGCGCTCATCAACCCCTGCAAATGCGTTTCTTATTTCCTGAGTTTTACCTTGCTGGGATAAATGTGCCTGGCACAGCAGACTCTGCTCCAGTTGTGTGGAAATTAGAGGCAGGGAGGAGACACCACAATGCTGTGGAAGACCCCTCTGCCTCCCAAAAGAGGTGCTGAGAGTCCTTGGCCTTGGCATGGGTGTGAGCCAGGAAGTTCCTCTTCTGAGTTAGTGTGGAAAAGCTGAAACTCCAAGGTTTTCTGAATACCCAGTGGCTTTGCTCCATGATGGGAGGATGTGGCCCCATGGATGGTTCTCCAGATGGAAATACAGGACAGAGGGATGTCCCTGGAGGTGCTGGAGCAAAGTGGCGCAGGGCAACGAGGGTTATTCCACCAGGATTGGGTTTTCCTGCCAGGGACAGTCGCCTGAACAGGAATGCTGGGCTCAGCTTGCCATCTAGTGGCAATAGCAGCCTTCTCCAGAGGGTCATGAGGTTCATGGCCATGCTGGTTCATAGCCCTGCTGGGGGGTGTGCAGCTCTGCTTTGGGTTCCACAGCCTTGCTGGGGGCTTTCTGCATTTCCCCCAGGGGCTTCCCAGCTCTTCCTCCCTGGAGACCACCTTCCCTACCCTACCTAAGCACACATGGAGCCAATGTGGATCTTCAGGTCCCCCCTGCCCTTTGGGTGTCACTGGGTTTTAACATCCCATGAAAATAGGGAAGAGGAGGAGGGGGCAGGTGAGACATGCCAAGGAAAGGGATGAGCTGGGAGTTTCCAGCTCCCATCTTGGTGCCCCTCCAGCCCTGAGCCTCATGTCTCACCTTTTCTGAGAGCCCAAGACCCCTTGTCCACCCTCCTTCAGCCCTAGAGCTAAGCTCTTCCTCCTGCCTGTCTCGAGGGGCAGGTTCCTGGCACCGTGGGATCACACCTGGCCCTTTTCCCCTTGCCTTGCAGGGATGCTGGTGGTCAACGTCACCTGGAGGAACAAGACGTACGTGGGGACGCTGCTGGACTGCACGCAGCATGACTGGGCACCTCCCCGGTAAGCGGGCGGGGGCCTCTGGTGGGCTCCCAGCACGAGGGCAAATCCAGCCCTGTACGGCCCCCACGGCACCCAGGACTCTCTGCCATGTGCCCACGGGGCTGCCACAGGGGTTGGAATCTCCTCCTTGCCCGACCCAACTGCTCCTGTCACTCTCTGCCCCTGCAGTCACACGTCCCTTGTCCTGGGGGCTGGAGATGGTTTAGCACATCCCGGGGACCGCTCTGGTTCCTCTTTATTGGTCAGTGGGGGGAGAAGTCTATGGGATCGGTAGTGAGGGGAGTAAGGGGATCCTCACTGTGCCTTGGGGACAGCACAGCCATCTCTCTGTTGAGACCTCCGTGTCCTCCTCCCTGCAGGTTCTGTGACTCTCCCACCAGTGACCTGGAGATGCGCAATGGCCGGGGCAGGGGCAAGCGCATGCGCCCCAACAGCAACACGCCGGTGAACGAGACGGCCGCTGCCTCGGACAGCAAGGGGACCAGCAACAGCAGCAAGACCCGGGCGGGAGCCAACAGCAAGGGGCGCCGGGGCAGCCAGAACTCCTCGGACCACCGCACCCCGCCTGGTGGCACCGCCGAGGACGTGAAGGCCAGTCCCTCCTCCGTCACCAAGCGGAAGAGCAAACCCCTCTCTGACATGGAGCTGAACTCCAGCTCGGAGGACTCCAAGGGCAGTAAACGCATCCGCACAAACTCAATGGGCTCGGCCACGGTGCCGCCTGCCGCGGTCAAGGTGGAGCCGGCTGTCCTGGAGCGCAACTGCCCTTCTCCCATCCTCATCGACTGTCCCCACCCCAACTGTAACAAGAAGTACAAGCATATCAATGGGCTGAAGTACCACCAGGCCCACGCACACACGGATGATGACAGCAAGCTGGAGGCAGATGTGGACAGTGAGTATGGCGAGGAGCCCTCCCTGCATGCTGACGTTGGGAGCTGCAACGGTGCCGCCGGGACACAGAAGGGCTCCCTCTCACCCGCTCGCTCGGCCACCCCCAAGGTGCGTTTGATGGAGCCCCACAGCCCCTCCCCATCCAGCAAGTTCAGCACCAAGGTCCCCTGCAAGAAGAAGGTGGGTGGGGAAGGGGACACAGACCCAGGTGCTCTGTCCAATGATGGCTCTGAGGATGGTCCCTCGGTGGCCGATGAGACGAGTAACGATGACTTTGATTCTCTGGAGAAGCGATGCATTGATAAGGACAAGTCAAAGAAGGCCTCTGGTGCTAAACAGGAGAAGATCCCTTCCAAAAGCTTGAAGTCCGCTAGACCCATTGCACCGGCCATTCCCCCTCAGCCGATTTACACCTTCCAGACTGCCACGCTCACCACAGCCAGCCCCGGCTCCTCCGCTGGCCTCACCACAACCGTGGTCCAGACCATGCCCAACAGCCCCCAGCTCAAACCCATCCAGCCTAAGCCAACGGTGATGGGAGAGCCCTTCGCCGTCAACCCTGCCCTCACCCCTTCCAAGGAGAAGAAGAAGAAAGACAAGAAGAAGAAAGAGCCCAAAGAGGTGGAAAACCCTTTGACTCCCGGCAAAGCCTGCAGAGCAGAGGAAGGTAAGAGCCCTTTCCGGGGGGAATCCAGCGAGCTGGGAATGAAAGGCGAGGGGCTGCTGAACGGTTCATCCGACCCCCACCAGAGCCGGCTCGCCAGCATCAAGGCCGAGGCGGATAAAATTTACAGCTTCACCGACAACGCACCCAGTCCTTCCATCGGCGGGGCCAGCAGGTTGGAGAGCACCAACCCAGCCCAGCCCCTGACCCCGCTGCACGTTGTCACCCAGAACGGGGCAGAGGCCAGCTCGGTGAAAACCAACAGCCCGGCTTACTCGGACATCTCCGACGCTGGGGAGGATGGGGAGGGCAAGCTGGAGAGCGTGAAGGCAAAGGATCCGGAGCAGCTGGTCAAGGAAGGCGCCAAAAAAGCTCTTTTCCCACCACAACCGCAGAGCAAAGAGTCTCCCTACTACCAAGGCTTTGAAACCTACTATTCCCCTGGCTACCCCCAGGCCAGCCCAGGACCCCTGAACCCTGGCGGGCAGTCTGCAGCCGAGACACAGGCCTTGAAGCTGAAGAAGGACGAGGAGCAGGAGAACCCGGAGGTGAAGGTGAAGAGTGAAGGCTGTGAAGAGAAGAAGGCAGAGCTCGGCAGTGGCTCCAGCCAGCAGCCCTCAGTCATCCAGCAGCGCCCCAACATGTACATGCAGTCCCTCTACTACAACCAGTACGCCTACGTGCCACCCTATGGCTACAACGAGCAGGGCTACCATGCTCACCTGCTGAGCACCAACCCTGCCTACCGCCAGCAGTACGAGGAACAGCAGAAGCAGCGGCAGAGCCTGGAGCAGCAGCAGCAGCGAGGGCTGGAGAAGAAGGTGGAGCTGGGCTTGAAAGAGAGGGAGGCGGCTCTCAAAGAGGAATGGAAGCAGAAGCCACCCATGCCCCCAACGCTGACCAAAGCCCCGAGCCTCACGGACCTCGTCAAGTCGGGGCTGAGCAAGCCCAAGGAGCAGGGAGGTCCTGATATGGCCAAATCCGTCATCATCCCCAAGCTGGAAGACTCGTCCAAGCTGTCCAGCAGCCAGGTCGCCGAGGGGCTCAAGGTGAAGCTGAGTGAGGCTGGTCACCTCGGGAAGGAGACGGCTGAGATGAAGCCTGGCTCCGAGTGTGGCCGGCAAGCGGAGGTGGACCCTGTTCTCTGGTACAGACAGGTAATGCCCTGCCCTGTCTGCCAGCCCAGCCACGGGTTTGCTCCTGCAGGAAGCTGCTCACCGGGCTTTGCTGGCGCCATCACCTCGGAGAACACGTGTTGTCCTCTGCTTGTGGTGGCACTCCATGGGATTCCCTTGGGACCAGAAAAAGGGTGGGGCTGTGAGGCCATGGATGAGCTAGGGAAGAGTCCAGGGTAGGGGGGTGGTGTTTGCTGGTCTCCTCCAAACCCAGCTTGGGACAGATGGGGCTGTGGGGAGGCATCTGCTCTGGTGGTTGGCTGTTCTTGCAGGAAGTGGAGGCCACAGATGGGCTGAGGAAACAAAACCCATGGATGGGCCAAGGAGAGCCCTGGGGAGTGGGGTTCACCAATCTCCTCCAAACGCAGGCTGGTTTTGGAACAGGCAGGGCCAGGGCGAGGCAGCTGTTCTGATGGTTGGCTGTTCTTGCAGGAAGCTGAGCCGCGGATGTGGACCTACGTGTACCCGGCAAAGTACTCAGACATCAAGACGGAGGATGAGCGGTGGAAAGAGGAGAGGGACCGAAAGTTGAAGGAAGAAAGAAGTCGAAGCAAAGAAGCCTCGTCCAAGGAGGACGGGAAGGAGAGCACCAGCTCCGAGTGCAAGCTGACCCCCACTGAGGAGGCTCGCATGGTGGGGAAGGACCCCAGGCCCAGTGTCCACGTCCCCGTGTCCTCACCCCTCACGCAGCATCAGTCCTACATCCCCTACATGCACGGCTACTCCTACAGCCAGTCGTACGACCCCAACCACCCCAGCTACCGCGCCATGCCCACCGTCATGATGCAGAATTACCCAGGTAGGGAGCCAGGCCCTTCAAGGGGTGTCTGTTCCCGGCTGTCCCTGCTCCCAGGGTGGGGGATGGCTGTGGGACATCCTCTCACAGACATACAGAGCCCCATGCTCCCACTGTGCTGCCCGAACACTCCTGGTGCCCTGACTGCTCTTCTCCCCCCAGGGTCATACCTACCCTCCAGCTATTCCTTCTCTCCGTACGGGAGCAAGGCGTCCGGCAGCGATGACAGCGACAAGTCCCGAGCCAGCCCCAGTGTGAGCTGTAAATCCAGCTCGGAGTCCAAGGCCCTGGACATCCTGCAGCAGCACGCCAGCCACTACAAGAGCAAATCACCCACGGTGAGGATCAGAGGGTGCTGGCTTTGCCCAGCTCTGTGGGATAGTCCCTGCATCCTGTAATGAGGTGGGAGCAGCTCCGCTTGCCGTGTGGTTTTGCTATTTCTGCTGCTGTGGGGGACCTGCAGCTGTGGAGTAGCCCAACATTACAAAGCCTTTGGGATGGACCAGCCAAACCTGTGCCCCAGCACTGGGGCTTCTCCAGGCCCTGCAGCAACCAGGTGACACTTGTCCTCAGCCCTGGAGCTGGCAGGTGGGATGTGGGGGCTGTCTCCATCCCATGGCTCCTCCTGGGCTGAGCTGGGAGACAGAGCTTGGACACAGTGAGGAAAGAGTTGTCCTCAAACAGGCCCTGTGTTCTCCACAGGCTCTTGGCTGTCCCACCACTTCCCATCAGTATCATGGGAGCTTTTTGGGCAAAGGCAGAGGGAATATCCTGGCGTGTGCCCCGGGGTAGCTGGTCATGTCCCTCAGCATGTGTCTGCTTTCCCCTCTCCAGATAAGCGAGAAGACGTCTCAGGAGCGGGACCGCGGCGGCTGTGGGGTGGTGGGGGGCAGCGGGAGCTGCAGCAGCGTCGGGGGAGCCGGCGCGGGGGAGAGGAGCGGCGACCGGCCCCGCACGTCGCCCTCCCAGCGCCTGCTCTCCACGCATCACCACCACCACCACCTCGGTACTCGCTGCTGCCAGCACAGTACAACCTGCCCTATGCAACAGGTGAGAGCGGGGCTGGGCTGGGGGGGAGCTGCACCTGCCCTTGGGCTGTGGGACCCTCACACTGTCCCCGGCGAGGTGCCCGGCCCTGTCTGCCAGCTCCTGACACCTCTTCTCCCCCCCAGGTCTCTCCTCCACAGCCATCGTTGCCAGCCAGCAAGGCTCCACTCCCTCCCTATACCCACCTCCCCGGAGGTGAGAACGGTAAGGCTCTGCTCCCGCTGCACCTCCGCGTGGGCGGCTGGGCTGGGCCGAAGGTGGCTGGGCCGGGTGCTCACGGGTGCCCTCGAGGGTTTAGGGTTTGCCCGTGGCCTCGGGGCTCGCGGGAGCTGACTTGCCCTTGGGTCATGGCAGGATGTGACACGCCAGGATTCCTGGGCTGTACAAGACGTGTGACTGGCTCACATGGGGAAGCGCTGGAGACTCCTTTAGACATCAGTTGAATGGTGTTAATTTGTACTGCTTGACGTTCCTGCCGTGATCCGAGGCAGACTCTGTCTTCTCCCCCGTCGGACACACACTGACTCCCCACCACACCCCTCTCTGGTGAGTGGATGAGCTGGTACCTGCGGATATATTTATTCTACTGGGCACCAGCGCTCAGGTTGGAGGCGACTCACCTGCCTGGTGCATATGAAGAGGAAACAGAAGCACTGAGGTTTCTCGATGAATTTGGGACCCTGCCGTGTCTCTGCGAGCTGCTGCTTCACGACAGGACTGGGGGCAGGCGGGGACTTGGAACACGGGGCTGAGCCTGCCGTGTGGCCACAGTCTCAGGAAAGGAAGCAAGGACTGGCTCACGGAGCCTCGGCAGGTGTCGGGGGGCTGGTGCAAGCTGGGCGGGCGGGTAGCAGCCTGGCTGGAGGCAGCTGTGGGGCTCTCCCAGTCCCTCATCTGGTCCTGCACCCCACAGCACCCACAACTCTGTGCCTGATCTGCCAACACATGGTCGATGGTCAGAGTGGGGGTGGGGAAGCTCTTGGCTCTGGCAAAGCAGCCTCTGCCCATGGGGGCTGGGGCTCTGTGGGGCTGGGGGCAGCAGGGCACAGGCTGCCAGGGCCCCCCAGGCCGTGCATGGTCCAGACCTGCCCGTGGCTTTTGCTTTGGTTTCTGAGCTGCAACTCTGCAAATCCCAGCCTCTCCTCTGCCCCACTACCATGGCAAGTGCCCCCCAAACCCTGGGGCAACACATCCTGCTGTGGGGGGCTGTGGCTCCCCTTTTCATCCACCTTTTGCTTTTAGGGCGGCTTCCCCAGGCCGCAGGCAGGGCGCAGTGAGGAACAAGCACACTTAGGTTCTGCCAGAGGCATGTGGGGCCATGCTGGTCCCCGCTCCAGCCTCGTGCCAGGGCTGGGGGCACCAGGTCCTGGAGGAAGATGGTCCCCACTCCTGGCTGCTCCCCAGCTCCGAGGACAGGGGCTTTCTGGTCCTCTGCCCCCGCCCCAGAGCGGCTCTCTCTCCCCAGGCCGACACTCTACCTCGGCCCCGCAGCGGCCGGGCCGCCCCTGCTGCCCCCGCCTCTCCCGCTGCCCAGCCGGGGGACATGGGGGCCATCGGTCTCGGTTGTGTGTGTCCGTGTCGCACCCGGCCCCGAGGGCCGCTGTACGGGGATGCTCTGCCCGCTGGGCTCTGTACATACTGTAAAAAGCAATTGTTTGAAAGCTGTTGTTTTGGGTTTTGTTTTCTTTCCCCGTTTCTTCCCCTATCCCACTGTACCCAGTTGGAAAGGAGGCACTGGCTGCTCTCAGCCCCAGTTCAGGTGCTGGCAGCATGGTGGCCCCGGCCTGCTCTTGTTGTTTGACTCACTTTTCTGCCACTCTTCGTTGTCTTTGGAAGGAGATGGGGCCGCGTGGCCCGGCACACTCCGTAGGGACAGGGTGGGTGACGGACCCACCCCGCACCCGTCACAGAGCCACGTGCAGCCACGGGGCTGGGGACTGGCAGGGCCGGAGTGCTTTGGAGAGCCCCACATCCCAGCCGTGGAGGAGCGTCCCCCTGGCTGCTCCTACCTCCAGCCTCGGCCGGCCCGGCACAGCCTGGCTCCCAGCACGGCCGGGGCCCACAGCGGCTCCAGCGGCGCAGAGGAAGTGCCTGCGGGTGTTGGGGGGTGCCACAGGCTTTGCTGGCAGTCGGAGGGGGTCGGGGGGCTGCTCCCCACCTTCCCAGTTGGGTCTCAGTTGAGTCTCCCTTTAGGTGTTAAATGAAACAACAGTTGATGCAGAATAGGTTTGAGGTTTGACATTTCCTGGGTTCTCTGGGCCACTTGTTGCCCACGGGGCCACCCCCAGCCCCGGTGTCAGACCGTTGGTGTTTATAGCTCGTTTCCATTGGCGTTGCTGTGTTGGGTTTCATTTCAGTCTTCCTGACTCTGCCCTTCTGTAAAGTGTACATTATTACCAAGTTCCTTGTTTTTTTATATATATATATATAAATATATATATATACAAACTGTACTCTTCTTGCCTTTGTACATTTGGGCAAGGAGGGAGAATAAATCTTTTTAAGAGACAATCACAAACCTGTGAGGGTGGCTTTTTCTTCCTGTTCCCCCAAGTCTGGTCCTTTATCCCCAAAAACTGTGGCCAGTGACTTTTGGGGGTGGGAGGGGGGGTTCCCCCATCTTGGGCATCTGAGAAGGCTCCTGGTGCTCACTGATCCAAGGCTTTTGCCCTGCGCCCCTGGGTCCAGCTCTGCCCCAGCACTTAGGGCTCTGGCGGGGCCTGCAGCTGAACTCAGACCTGGCAGAACCCCCCAGGCTTGAACCCCTGGGCACCAAGGCCCTGCCCTACACCACGGCCCCAGGGCAGAGGAGGTACTGGGCGCACAGGGCGGTCACAGGGCAGGGCTTGGTTCCTCCAGCTTTGCCACGGAGGTGATCCGTGTGGGAGGCAGCACCCAGGGACGTCAGAGGCACCTTCCAGATTTTCCAGAGGGTGTTTCGGAATGCATTTGGTGATCTGAGAAATCCACATTTGCCCACCTTTACTTGAGGCAGGGCAGGAGAGGATTTGGGACTGTCAGAGAAGCAGATGCAGTGGCACAGCCCCGCATCTCCAGCACAATAAAGAGCTCGGATCAGCCTCACCCCAGCTCCTGTGACCAGAATCCTGCACTTTTCCAGTCAATTTTACCAGTGAGAAGGAGCAAAGTGGTTCCCATCCCCTCATGTGCGATGTGCCAGCCTGGAGCACCATGGGGTGGCAGCAGGCTGCCGGCACATGCAGAGATGCCCAGGAGGCACTGGCCAGCCCTGGGCCAGAGCCGGGGCAGCTCCAGCTACAAGAAGGGATGAAACTGCGCCCTTCTCAAGCCAGAAGCAGCACTCAGCAGTTTTAGCCAGGGAACACCCATTCCCGAGGGCTCCTCTTTCAGGGGACAGCCCACTTGATTTTAAACTGATGGAGGGTCTAATACCCTGCTGGAGGGAGCAGAGCTCCTTTCGGCCCCTTGGTTTCATGGAGGGGAAGGAGGGCAAAAGAGACCCAAATTTTAAGATGATTTATTCACACACATTCATATCCCAGCCCCACCTCTCCCAAACCAAACACTGACCATGGTGGATATGGAATGACTCGGGTCCAGCTTCCAACAGAATCCTCGTCGAAGGGCGAGAGCACAACAGGAGCAATCCCACAACAAGGAGCCAGGCCAGGAAGAGCCGCGGGCACGGCCCTGGGGCACATCCCCCTTCCCTGGAGCCTGTCAGAGCCAGCCAGGATACAGTGCCACAGCACAGGGACAGGGCACCTCCTTCTCCGGCATGGGACAGGGCTGGGCTGAGCCACGACCGACTGCTGGCACCATGGCCCCTTCCCAGAAAAGCTCCTGGATGGGGAGAGCATCCCAGCACCTGCCCCCACACAGCCCTTTGGATACAGCCACTGGTGGCATCTTGAGCCTCGAGCTCATCCCTGTGGGAAGGTGAACAAGAGCAGAGGTGAGGGCTTGGGGTTGCTCCGGCCCCATCCCGGGTCGGAGGGTAAAGGCAGGAGCTTTTCTTGGCTCTTTGGACCACTGCAACCATCACCGTGCAGCTCAGGAAACTGCTCCTCCCAAATAAGCAGCCCCAGGTGTGTGAAGTTCATCTGAATGCCCCTTTTATTGAATGCCGTGATAGTGCAGTGGGAACATGGAACAGGGTTAAGACTGCGTAAAACAAAAGCTGGAAGAGCAAGAAGTTTTCAAAAAAGGGAAAAATAAAGGTTAGACCAGTTAAACCAGCATCGGAGTGGAGACGCATGGGGGGTTTAATGTAGTGTTAAAGGATAGACTCGAGCGTCTCCTGCACGTGCCCCACACCAAGCCAGGCCGTTTTTAAGGTCTTGAGTGGGAAATGAACAGGTGTCCCAGCTGAGCCCACGCCGGGCGGGCAGGAGGCACCGACGCAGGTCGGGAGGAGTCCCGAAGGTGGTACCGACCCCAGGGCTCCCACACCACGCAGCTGCATGGGAAGAGCTCCTATGCCAGTTCATGAACATCTTCCTTTTCCTAGTGATGATTACATGTGTGATAGATAGTTCTCTAGGCAACACGCTTCAATGAGAGTCAACTCTGGGGATACACAGCCCAATCTAACAATGAGAAATGCGCTTGCAGTCCAACAGAAGCTTGGCTTCCCTTTCCTCAGGAAAGGAGGTGGTCCCCTCTCCCCTCCACAGCAAATTGGGGTCCTGCTGGAGTCCCCCTCTGCAGCTATTCTTCATCGGAGGAAGAGCTCTGATCCAGGGGGTACACCATGAACATCACGTCCGGCCGTGACGGGACAGCGGGATGGCCAGGCCGCACGATCTCAAAGCCCAAGAAGCTGAATGTCTTCAGGAGTGGAGCTACCAAAGAGAAGGAAATCTGTTACCACCAGGAATAATCCTCTTTACCTCTCCCTTGAGCCATGAATATCCATCCAAGTGCATGGGACACCCTCTATGAGTGCATCCAGAGCCTCCAATGCAGAGAAGCACAGCCCTCTCCAGCAGGGGTTTTTGTCTCCTCCTGTGCTCATCGCAGCTGCTCCTAAGTGTGAAGGGATTTCAGCTGTGCAGCTGAGCAGCTTTGTCCATATTTCTCCTGCAATGTTTCTTTTATCCCCCGTGAGAAACAGCAGTGGTTGGTGGTCTGCCTGCACCAGGTGCACATCCCCGCTTTCCCAGGACGCATGTGGCCATCCCACACGTTTTGTCCTGCCCCAGCATCCCCAGAGTGCCGAGAGAGGACAGAGAGCAGCAAAGAGGGATCTGCTTAGGGACGAGGCATTTGCTGTCTCCATAAGGAGGTCCTGGAGCTCAGTGGAAACTCCAGACAGCTCTGCACAGCCCGGGGTGGGACCTCAGGAAAGCCACTTTGGGTTATATGTGGGGATTCAGAGCAGGGCCAGCCCAGAAGCCCCCAGACCTCGGGGCTGTCAGATACGGTTCTGTGATGCTGTGCCTGTGTCACTGGAGCAATGGCTTCCCGTGACCTGTGGCACTCACCCTGGTGCAGTGTCCCACTCCTGCGGCACCCTCGGGCGAGCCGCTCCAGGACACTGAATGACCATGTAGAGGAGCTCCTGAAGGTATTTTCTGGCAGCACTGAATTTCAGCTGCATAGACAAGGACCCAGGATCTGGAGCCCTCCAGAATTCCTACAACAACCCCTGGCATTGGCTGTCCCCTGTCCCCAGCCTCTGCGGGGGCCACCTACGCAAACCAGTGCTGGTGGTGACATAACAGCCAGGACTTGATTTGGAAATTATTCCTGGCATGGTAATATGGGATGATGACATCTTCCTAGGCTCAGCTCAGCTTAGCTCTGCTAAGGGCCTTCATTTCAGAGAAGCCGGGGCAGCTCATGAAGCTGCAGAGTAAAATTAGAACTGGGGTTGGAGTTACTCGCTAGGATACAGCCCGAGTCTGGTGGGATTTAGAGTGACATGTCCCCAGCCCCCCCCGGCTGTAATCCCTCACCCAACACGTCTATCTTTAGATCCTAATGCAGCCCCCAAAGCCATAAGCATCTCGAGCCAGGGCCAGGATTACCTGTAAGCCTGGAAAGGACAGAAGTGCCAGGAGATCTTTAAAAAGCTGATGAATTTCAGGGCAACAGGGTCTAAGTGCTTATTTTCCATCTAGTAACTCCTCCCTGGTTTCACCTTCCAGGTCAGAGCAGCCTGGTGCCAAACAGAGACTTCGCTGCTCACCAAAAGGGGAATATTAACTGACTTTGGATGAGAAAACCCCCCAAATCATTCAGGAGCAGCTTTTTGCACCAGAGTATTTAATGGCAGGGCACCAAACCAGGTCTTATCATGGAATCCCAGATTGGTTTGGGCTGGAAGGGACTTAAAGCTCATGGAGTTCCACCCCACTGCCATGGGCAGGGACAACTTCCACTAGACCAGGTGCTCCAAGCCCTACCCAGCAGACCTGCTGGAGAAACCACAACACTCCCTTCACCCTTACCCTCCAAAAAGGGCTTATTTCCTCCACAGGAAACTATTCCTCTAAGAATTAGGCACATAACAACCCCTGCACTAGGAGGGTCCTGTGGGTCTTGCCCTGGGATTACCAAGTTTCTTTACAGGTTCAGCAGCACCGTGTGGGATGTCAGGAGCAAACCTGAGCGCGGGCCAGCCCTCACCTCGATCTTCTCTGCTTTTTCTGAAGCAGATGAAGACATAGTTGACTTTCATTTTTTCTTCAGCAAACTCCAGCAGTGCTGACAACCTGCCAAGGAGGGGGAAGACAAAAGGACATCAGCTCTGGGAAGTCCTGTCCTGAGGAAGCCTCTGAGCATTATCGAATTATCAACTGTTTGGATGTTTTCAGACACAAAGATTGTTTACAGCCCCCTTCCAGCGAACAATGGGTGCTGAAACAATGGGCTTCCTGCCCTGCAGATTCAAGAGCTGTCCTTGCTCCGAGTCACGACAAGTCCCTGTCCTCACAGCCACAAACACCCTCCCCACCCGTGGTGCTTTGGGACTGAAGCCTTCGTAGGCAGGAAGCGGAATATCGCAGCTGCTCCCAGGCCAGGCTGCATTCCCTGACAATGCACAGGGGGGATCTGGGAGTTCTGTGCTTTCTGGGAAGGAAAACCGCCCAGAACCGAGCTCATGGCAGGCAGAAAAGGAGAGCCAACCATCCCCAGAGAATGTGTGCGCAGGCAAAGCCATTTCCTGAGCGCATCGGCTGCCTGGCACAGCTGCTGCCCCCTGAATCCTCGCTTCCTGCCTTTCCAGCTGGATTATTTCTGCCACCTCTTGATGGAAGCGGTGCTGCAGTAACCCCTCTGCGAGCCTCCGGGGTGGCACACGGAGCAACTGCTGTCACTTGTAACCACTGGCGCTGCCAGAGCAGTGACAAACAGGCCTTCACTCCACATCTCATTAACCAGCCGTCAGCACAGCAGCGCAGGAGATTAAATTTGCAAGGGTTCTGTTAATATGTTAATGAACTACTTTAATTATGGCCTCTCCTCGGCTGTTTCACCCAGCTAAAAATAACCTGACAAAATTGTGCTTTAAGTCACAATGACACTGGCAAATAAATCCCCTCCCAGAAGGACCCATTCCCGGGAGAGCCCAGAGATTTACGGGCCAACCGCAGAAATTACACAAACATTTATCTGGACTCAGAGTCAAATGAGACAAGTGCGAGACAGCAGCAACACTGCCACTTCCTGAAGGTGCACACCAGTGGGTTTTTCCTTAATTAGCTCGTATCACCGAGGGCTGAAGCCTGCTTGGAGATTTAGGCGGAGCGGATTGCTCCACAGAGGAATCCAGCAAAGCCACATCTACGCTGCAGCGGAGACCTCTGGCACAGCACTTGGCAGGAGGAGCTGCTCTGGAAGCTGCGTTTACCCAAACTTCCCAGAGCAGAGCTGTCTGGACAGAACACGAGCGGATTCTGCCAAGAGAAAAATCAGAGCTGCTGGCAGAGCCCGGCGCCAGCGCGGCAGCGCTCCAAGAGCAGATCCACCTACTGACGAGGAGAGCATCAATAGGATGGAGGGGTTTTTTCTTCCCTGGAAGAGAGGAAAACCAGCCAAGATAGGCTTGCCAAGTGGCCAGCGGAAAAATAAAATGAAAAAATAATAAAATATCAGAGAGAATCTTGTTGGCTTTCTGTAGCAGAGTATACAAAGATTCACTCTGCTCATTTATTGCTTGTTTTTCATTAGTGTTGGGACTCAAAAAATGGCAACTCATCTGGAATTACCACTGGGGGGAAAATGTTCCCATGGGGGACTCTGCAGACAAGGGAGCAGAATGTGCACAAACCATGAACAGAGCTGCCATTGCACAGCCCATTCTCCCTGCACACAGCTTGGAATCCCAGGACGGTTTGGGTTGGAAGGGACCTTAAAACTCATCTCGTTCCAACCCCTGCTATGGGCAGGGACACCTTCCACTAGACCATACTGCTCCAAGCCCCATCCAGCCTAGCCTGGAACACTTCCAGGGATGGGGTGTCTGTCCACCATCACCCATGTAAGCGAAGTCCTGCCCCACAGGAGCCACAGCTGCACCTTTGGGATCTAGAACTTACCCTTCTTTGCTTCCATCAGCTAATAATCCATCAGGGATTTCCACAAAGAGGCTCTGGTTTGAGAGCACTGCATCCCAGGAGGAGGTCTTCACCTCTGTGACCTTGTACTGGAAGTGGACAATGTGAGGCTTCCCTTCGTGCACTGGGACATCTTGGCTAACAGTGATCTTCTCATCCTGGGAAAATAAAAAATGTAAAGTCCTGCACAGCCAGGGGACAACTGGAGACAGCAAATGCAAAGGAAGGGTCTTAGGGTTTTACTGAGAAGAGGATTATGATTTTCCCTTCCCTTTTTGCTGGCTCAGGGACACACCACACAGTTCTCAGCCCTCAGAGTGATTTATAGCTGTGTTCTCCTGTTAAGGGAATGTAGTGTTACATATTGACATAATATTAAATTTCAGAGTAGAAGACTCCACTCCCTCACTGCCTCCCCAGCCACATCTGGTGGTGCTTCATGAACTGCCCTTCCAGGAACACAACTGGACCCAACACACTGGCAGAGCTTCTGCTGCCGCAGCCCAACCAGTTTTGGTGCCTCCCCATTCCCCACCACAGCCTTTCTGTTCCAGGAGTGACCACAAATTGCTTTCCCAGATTTTATAACCAATGGTTTGCCTCCTGGTGTAAGGGAGGGAAACACAGAGCGCAGGGAGATTCCAGAGCCGATGTGAAGCTTGTAAGGAGGTCTTCTCCAGAGACCACAAACACACACGTCCCTCCCCAGCTCTGCCCCATGAGAATGCCAAGCATGCAGATCACTTGGGATCAGCTCAGCAGTTCCTAGAAAACAATTCCGTGGTTAAAGCTCTATTCCTTCAGACAATTCCTGCAGGCACTTGGCTTGCCCAGTAATGATTTCCATGTTCCAGTGCAAAGAGCCCCAGCAAAAGCAGCAGAGCCCTGAGTTAATGCTGTAACTGCAGTGAAGCTGAACCGTCCCCTGTGCCTGGTGACAGCTCGTGTGTCCCTGTCCCTCACATTCACAGGCATCTGCACAGCTTTGAAGGGCAGAAGTAAAGCAGATACTCGAGGTCATGAGAGCACCTGCAGGGCCCTGTGTCCCTCCCTCCTCAGCAGGTGGGTGGGCAGTGGTTCACTCCACTGGGTCACTGGGTGAGCAACTGCCCAGCCTCCAAGTATTTTATTTTAACAGGATGATTAATTCAGCAGCTCCTTACAAGCCTTTCCAGGCTCCTCCAGCCACTGTCCCAGTGCTTTAATTCCTATTACCTCGTGTCTTAAAATAGATGCCCCTTGGTTTGACTATTGTATGACAGAGAAGCCGCCGAGGACATTCACACTGGTGACAAAGTTACACCATGTGCAAAGTGGGAGCTGCCTGGCCTCGGAAAGCAGAGCAGAGGAAGCTGCCATTCATTGAAAGCCCACAAAGCTGAGCTGAAAAACAAGTTTACATTTCATCAGAATAAATATCCTGTAGGAAATAAGTTTATTCACAGAGTTTGAAGGAAGTCTGAGTGGCTGAATGCACCAGAAATGCACTGAGAGCTGCTCCAGTGAGGTCAGGCTGTGGCTGTGATGAAGCCAGCAGAGAGAGGCAGGGCTGAGTACAGAGGTACTTAAAAAAAACCAAATCCAAGGGACTTATGTACATATCCTTCAGCAGTGACTTCACAGGAGCCTTTATAGCTGTTGTTTTAGTGTAGAAGGTGTTTCTGTTCCAGGAAACATCCTTCTCTCCAGAAAAGCTCACAGATCGTGCTTTTCCCATGCTCACAAGACTGAAACCGGGTGAGGAAGGTAAGGAAAGCAGGCTGGGATTGACATGGGAGGTGTGCCTTTGGGTGGGAAGACTGGCACTGCCACAGGAAGGGAAAAGCATTCTGAGCCATTTGGTTCAGAACCTCCTTGTCACCAGAAATTATGTCCAGTGCTCTAAACCCAGTGAGGTTGTTCCACTGAAACCCCCCTGTGACAGCCTAGGAGCCAAAGACAGCACGACCACAGGGATTAACAGAACCAGTTCCCCCGGTTCAGTGGGAATTACATTTACACAGCCTGGCTGGGGCAGCTGACACTTTATTTCTAGGCATCCAAACAAGAGATGCCGGGGAAGAGAAGGGCTCTGTGGGCTGCTCCTGTGAAGCAGCAGCAGCAGCCCAGAATTCTTTGGAAGCTGCTCAAAGCAAAATCCTGTTTACACAAGCACTCGGTTTTAGTTCACCCTGGAAAAATCCCCACACAGAATCCCCCTGCCATGTTCCTGTGGACAAAATCCCCTGCCACCAGACTGAATTTTACCCAGCTGCCCAAACCCTGGCTCCCCAGCCCTCCGGCTCCGTTTCAGCAACACAAAGTCACGAGGACCAACTTCCACTTGTTTCCAATTCACTGAGCCCAAGATTCTCCAGCTCTGCTCTGCTCCTCAGATGTCCCAGGAAGGACAAGAGGAGGCCCTGGCGTGTTGGCAGGGTCAGAAGGAAGGATGTTATGATCCACCCTGGCCAAGTGGCTGGAGAAAGGCGTGGAAGCACCGGCTGCTGGCATGTGCTACACCTGCAGCCTCCTGCCAAGTCTGCCAGCCAGGGCATGTCTCGGCTGCTCACTGGGCACTGTGGCATTCCCAGCTCCAGCAGAGCTCCCCGGATGGAGGGCTGAGCTTTAAGTCTCTTAACACAAAAATGCCAGCACTTACAGGGAGCCCCGATTTATAGCAGCGATGTACCCGAGTGCTGCATGCGCCGGCAGAGGCAGGCGTGCTCGGAAAGGTCATCCCTGGGACTGGAACAGCTGATACAGCTGGAAAAAGGACTTAAGCTTCTGGATCCAGATGCCTTTCCAGGTCATGCTGGTGGCTGCTGGCTGGAAAGCTCAGGCTGCTGTAACTACAGCACTGCCAGACTGAGTGGGTGACCGAGGGGGCAGACAGAGCCCTGTAACCCCTCTGAGGTCTGACACACCTCAAATCCTGGGGTCAGTTCTGTGCCCCTCATTCCAAGACAGACGTTGAGGGGCTGGAGCATGTCCAGAGAAGGGAACAGAGTTGGGGAAGGGTCTGGAGCACAAGTCTGATGAGGAGCAGCAGGGGGGGGGCTCAGCCTGGAGAAAAGAAGGTTCATGGGGGACATTCTTGCTCTCTACAACTCCCTGACAGGAGGGTGCAGCCAGGTGGGAGTTGTGCTCTGTTCCCAGGGAACAAGGGATGGGATGAGAGGAAATGACCTCAACCATTTCCAGGCCAGGGGAGGTTGCATCTTAGGGAGAATGTTTTCTCCAAAAGAACTGTCCAGCCCTGGCACAGGCTGCCCAGAGAAATGCTGGAGTCACCATCCCTGGAGGGATTTAAAAGCCCTGTGGATTCGGCACCTGGGGACATGGGTTAGTGGTGAACATGGCAGTGCTGGTGGAACAGTTGGACTCAATGACCTTAGAGGGTTTTTCCAACCCAAACAATTCCGTGATCCTTTGTTACAGAAGGGGCTGATGTTCTGATAGATTCTGCTAGTTTTGTCAAGCAATAAATCCAGGAAGAATTCCATCCATATTTCTGAGATGCAGTTATCTGGAAGACATGCCCCTTGCCTACATACCACTGCCAAAATCTGTGCAAGTTCACGGCTGTACTGGAATCAAAGACTCCAAAGTCACCAAACCATGATTCCTCCCACCGTCCTCCTCCATGCTGAGCCCATTTTCTGCCTCTGGGCCTTGCCTGGTGCTCACATGAGGCTTGGCAAAGCTGGCTGGCAGGAGTTCCCATTTCCCACCCAGAGGGGAATTAACTACTCGTCCTGAGCCCTCTTGAAGCTATTTTTGTACCTTCTTTCTGTGACAGGAAGCCCACTGTGCTGCTTCTCTGGAGTCTGTACCCCTCTGTACCCCCCAAACATCTGTGACAGTTCACCTCGAGCATTAAACTGATGGGATCTTGTCACCGGAGGCTCAGAGGTTGACATTTTGCAAGGGAAGTGGGTGAGAAAAGTGCTGAAAATTCACCAAAGGTAACTCTGAAAGCAACCATGAGGTCTGTGATTCTCTCAGAAACTCCAAGAGGAGACTCTGGAGCTGTGGCCCAAAAGAGTCTGTATCTTTTCATCATGTAACATCTGTGTGCCACCCACGGGTTAATTAAAAATCAGGTCTAACGCCTGTGACAACACCCCTGGCTCAACAGCCAAATTTGCAAGATGAGCATAAATTCAGGCTGCCTCATCTAAATGGAAGAGCAGCCCTTGTCCCAGAAAGGAGACAGATGTGAGCCAAGTCACACAAGTGCCAATTACTCTACAGGAAGGAGCAGCCAGGTCTCCTCATTCGAAAGGAAAGGTCCCGTGGAATGAAGAGGAACACAAAATGAGAGAGCTGCAAGCCTGCAGACACAAAGCCTTCCTGATCTTGCCCTGGCTGTGCTCATGTTCTAGAGGCACCCCTGCCTGGGAGCTGCATGGCTGCCTCTCCCATCTGCACCTCGGTTCAGGCAGCTCCCAGGCCCCGACAGCTTCACCTTCCGGACCAGGGCGCAGGAAGGCGCTTATCAGCCCTACCCTTGCTGTGTTTCACCTTTCTGCTTCCCGCTTCCTCTCGCTGCCAGACATTTCAGAAGCCCTTTCATGTTATGATAATGCGGGCTCTGTGTACAATAGCTGCAGCAGGGCCCAGGGGACAGGCTGGTGAATGATCTGCTGCACAATGGTCTCTCATTTCTTAATAAACAGGTGATATTTAAGCAGGAGAGACCTGCTTGCAGCTCAGTCCCTGAAAAATTACCTATTCTCCCACTTATTATCTTGGAGTTCTTTGCATTTACTCCCATCAGACTCCGAAAGAAACTGAGCACAGTTGTAACACAGGTACAAGTCAATGTACAGATGTTAAATCTTTCTCACCTTATATATCAGAGCTGAAAGAGAAGGATCCCTGCCACCCCCTCGCCCACCGGGGATCTTCGACAGTGGGTGAGGGGCATCAGGAGCACCACAGAGGCCCTGGAACGATGTGCCTGCAGCACTGCAGCTGGGGACAGTTACTCAAAGGTAAAATACTACTGCAAGAAAAAGAGAGAGCACCAGGTTACATTAGCAGGGATCACATTTCAGAGGCTCCAGCTTCTCAAAGCCCCAAATCATTTGTATCCCTGCTCCTCCACAGCACCCAGATGGCAACATCGAAACCACCCCCTGCCCCAGTGGCACTAGAACCCAGCGTGTTTTGTTAGGAATGGAGGAGGGGCTGGAGCCAGGAACCCAGAGAGAGTGCTGAGCAACCTCATGCTAATAAGGGAGGCCTGGAAGGCTGCCAGGAGCAGATGGCTGGGAACACATGACCAGATGAGCACACATTTTCTAGAGACAAATATCTACAAATAGATCAACAGGGCCCAGGAGGAGAAGGTTTAAGTTTCACATTTTCAGACCCAGGAGGAGTGAAAGGATCGGTTCTTCAAATGCCTTCAACACGCTCCACAATGTCCACAGCGATGTTTTCACACACACACGAAATGTCATGCAAGCATCCTCCACCCCAACCCTAAAAAATACAAGTTCACCCCACAGAGCTACTTTGAACAGCAAGAAAACACATTTCCCTTGCAGTTTCCAAGTTTGTTTGGAAGTCCTACACACGGTCTTCCAGGATCGCTTTGGACACAGGCTTTAATACCTGCTCCAGCTTTTAGGAAGCTCATCAAAGCAAATTATTTTACTTCTGGAGCCTTGGTTCCTCTCTCAGCACCACAAGAGCTCTGTGCTGAGGCTCAGCAATGTTCCTCTAGCACAGCCTGCAAAAGCCATGCAAGGAAACCAGTCCTTCCCCAGTGCTCCCGTTATGAAACACACCGGCACAAAGCTATGGAAGCACCACCAAAACAACGGGGTGAGGGAGGGTTTTCATGAGCACGGAGTGAGGAATGAGGCTAAAGTGGATAAATTCTGCAGCTGTACTGACAACTCACTGTCTGCCCTGAAACTTCTCACTCGAGCTGTTCTCAATGCAGTGTTTTTCCACTCTAATCCCTCTCCACGAGGCAGACAGGCTTAAGTATCCAAACACCAAGTAAAGATCTGCACTGTCAGAACCACCTGAGATGCCTAAAAACACGGAATCAAACTGGTTTGGGCTGGAGGGACCTTAAAGCCCATCCAGTTCCACCCCCTGCCACGGGCAGGGACATCTTCCACTACACCAGGTTGCTCCAAGCCCCATCCACCGGCCTTGCAGCTTGCCTGTGCCAGCTGCAAACAAACTACTAAAATTTGGCATTTCTGAGTGCCAAAAACCTAACTCACGAATGCTCAAGGCAGAATTCGCCACGGATCTCTGCTCACCACCTACCACCAAAACCATCTTTCTACAGGAAACACTAATACTCTTCCTCCACATACTCCCTCCCCCAGGTTCGCTAGACGGGGCTCTGGGGCAGCATTCCCATGTGCTAGAGCAGGGACCTCTTGAAGAAAAGGCAGTTTAAATATACCAGGAGACGTCTGGGGGCAAAGCCCGGTGTTCTGTGCTGCCTGGTGTGCCTCGGGCTATCAATGGGCCAGTGTGTGTTCAGTAGTAGTGGATGTCGAGAGGATGACAAAGCACTTTGTGCCGTCCCCACCCCCAGAAAGCTGTTGGCAGCTTTGTTATTCCCTTCCCTCCTCCCTCTACCCTCCAGCCAACAATGTACTATTGATAGCTCTTTCCAACTTGCGGCCAAGGCATCGAGAAGCTGGATAATGAAGTGGAGTTGTGGGAAAAAAAAAAAATTAAACAGAGAGGCAGTTTTCATGCAAAGCAGCCCAAGACACTTCCCAGTTTCACTTCCTCTGGCACATGCAGAAGTCAAAACACCAGCCCCCTTCAGCTGCTGCCTGCACGTCCTGGCCCAAATCCACACACCTCCACTCTCCCCCTCCAAAATCAGGGTCCCTGCATGCCACCACTATCCCCTCCAGGATAAGGGCTCTGAGAGCAGCACCCTCAGGGGAGAGAGTTCGTGTGGGGCACAGATTAAAAGGGCTTTTGCTTTCTCCAGCTGTGCTTCAGCTCCCTGGGAAGAAATTCATGCAAACACCCGGCAGCGTCTGATCCCTTCATGCATCCTTGTGCAAACGGCAACTCTCCCTGCGGCCTGCTTATTGCTTGCAAGTTAGGTTTGTGCTCCCTTCTGATGTCTCTCCTCCTCGGAGAAGCTGCTTTCCTGCAGCTTGGTTGAAATTAAGATGCATTTAGATCACCAAGGCCTTTCCCTGGAGAGACTCCTCAGTAAAAGCTGCTCGGCTGAGCCCTGCCCGAAAGGGGAGCTGGAGGCCGGTGTTACACTCTCATCCCGCGGGTGTAATTTTAACTCCCTAAACTCCCAGCGATCCCAACCCCGTGCCCTGTCCCTGGGAAGTGCAAAGGGCAGCTCGGCAACTTCAAAACCCCATCACAGCTGTTCCTAGGCAGCCCCGGCACCCGGAGCCAGGCTGGGATTACCACCAGCACATCGGGGGTCAAAATCGGCACATTTCCTTGTGTTTTGGGGATTTTATTTGTTTTGAACACTTAGACCAGATGGAAGAATCGACAGGGCTCCCCTGACGTTGGAGAAATGACTGTTTTGTTTGTTTTCCTTTCTGCCCCTTCCCAAAACAGGCACTGGAGATGCAGCTGCATAACAATAATAATAATAATAATAATAATAATGCTAGACACATATCCAGGAGCCCGATTTGAGGAGTAAATTGTAAACAACCATCTGATGAACACAGCACAGCTCAAGCATCTCCCACACAGACAGCGGCCAAGAACCAAGGCTGCTTCATACGCATCCTCTGGGCTCTTATCGGCGACAGAGGCGCAGGAAATGACACTCTGGGGACTCTAAACAAGGAACAGACACACGACATAAATCGGTCAGCTGAGAAAAATACAGAGATCCCGCAAGTTCGTGCCTGCTGGCACCCAACCTGCCCGGAAAAGCCACCCTTCTGCAGGCAGAGAGAGGTGCGGGGGGTGCGGGGAGGGAGCGCTCGGACCCCGCCGCGGCGAGGGCTGCTCTGAGAGAGGTGCTCAGGCCCCGGCGAGCCCAGACCCACCCACGGGAGGTTCCTCAATGGGGAAGCGACGCCTCGATGAGGATTTTAAACGGAGAAAGGCGGAGCGGCCTCCCCACGTCCCGCGGCCTCCCCGCCGCCTCAGCGCCCGCCCGCGCCCCCGGGCCCGCCCGCCGCCGCCGCGCTGAGGAGCGAGGGAGAGCAGGGGGCGCGCCGCGCACCTGTCCTGGGTGTTTATCATCCTGGGCTCGCTCCGGTGCGGCTGCGGTCGCTGCTGGCGCTGGTGCCCGGCTATGCCCCGGCTGTGCCCCCGCTCCGCTCCGCTCGGCGCCGCGCTCCGACTGACCCCGCGGGCCCGCGCGCGGACACGCCCCCCCGCCGCGCGCGCCCGGCCCCGCCCCCGGCCCCGCCCCCGGCCCCGGCCCCGCCCCGCGGCGCGCGGGCAACCCGGGCACGCGCCGCCCCAAACAAAAGCGCGCGCCCGGCCACGCCCCCGCCTCGCACCGCCCCCCGCGTGTGTGACGTCACCGAGCCGCGCGGGCGCGCGCGCCCCCTGCGGCCCTGGAGGGGGTGAGGGGAGCGCGCCTGAGGCTCCCGGTGGTCCCCGGGCTCCCGGTTACCCACAGGGTCCCGGTCATCCCCTCAGGCTCCCGGTGGTCCCCGGGCTCCCGGTTACCCACAGGGTCCCGGTCATCCCCTCAGGCTCCCGGTGGTCCCCGGGCTCCCGGTTACCCACAGGGTCCCGGTCATCCCCTCAGGCTCCCGGTGGTCCCCGGGCTCCCGGTTACCCACAGGGTCCCGGTCATCCCCTCAGGCTCCCGGTGGTCCCCGGGCTCCCGGTTACCCACAGGGTCCCGGTCATCCCCTCAGGCTCCCGGCTCTCCTCGGGCTCCCGGTTATCTCCAGGGTCCCGGTTCTCCCCACGGGCTCCCGGTCTTCCCCTCAGGCTCCCAATTCTTCTCGGGTTCCCCGTTTTCCCCCCACACCCCTGTGGGGCAGGTCTCAGGTAGCCCCAGGCCGGTGGCCTGGGCTGTGGGAAGTGACAAGGCCCAGGCAGGAACACGGGAGGAGGTGGTGGGAGACGAGGTTTGGGAATAGGGCCGAGGAATGAGCAGCCGAGCACTGGTGGAGCCACACAGAAGAAGCCACTGGTGCAGAGAGGTAAGAGATTGGGAAGAGATTCCTCCCTGTGAGGGTGGGCAGGCCCTGGCACAGGATGCCCAAAGCAGCTGTGGCTGCCCCTGGATCCCTGGCAGTGTCCAAGCCCAGGTTGGACGGGGCTTGGAGCAGCCTGAGATAGCGGAAGGTGTCCCTGCCCATGGCAGAGGGGTTGCAGCTAGATGGGGTTTAAGGTCCCTTCCAACCCAAACCGTTCCCTGACACAATGATTCTGTATCCTGCTTGAAGTATGTTGCTGGTGCATAAAATGTGGCCTGGGATGCAACAGGCTTATAACCCAGATAAGTAGGAGCCGGAGTATGGAATGAACACAAGGATAACAGAATGTGGAGCTGCCCATGCCAGGGTTCTGCAGGGGCTTTTGGTGAGCAGTGTATCCATAAGAGAAAAACAGTCACACAGCCAAAGATGAGACTCCTGGAGAACCAGGCAGATTGAAGAACTTGTGGGGTTCAGTTCTGCAGGGAGCTTGGTGGGTGCTGAGCCTTCACATGGGGTCAGGGACTGAGCAGCCTTCTGGAAGAGAAGCTCTGGAGTCCCTGTGGATGCCAGCCCCCAGGGTTGGAGCCCTGCATAATCTCACGCTGACCCACCTGGTCTCACACCTGGCATGGCAGAGGCAGCTTCTGAATGACAGTGCAGGCTCCTGGGTGACACATGGGCAGCCTGAGGTACGATGCCCCCGTAGCCTCCGGGGCTCTGGGTTCTGACAAGCAGCCCTGGGCTGGGGCTTCCCAGTTCCCAATGCAGCGGCACTGCCCCTTGCTCGGCAGGAAGGGACCAGCTGTTCTGCAGAAAGCTGGACATCAGCCAGGGCCCGAGTTCAAACAGAGCCCATTAAATGGCCTTTTCCCCCTTCCTCCACATTTCCAGCCCTGCTTGTAGCCCTGATTCTATTTATAATGCCTAGGAAAAGCGAACTGAGACTTTCCCACAGTGCCGGCTTCTCAAGCAATTGTTGTTTGGGAAGTTGGAATGTACATAGTATTATTTTTGCATCCCCCTGGGAAGGTTTTTTTTTTTATTGCGTGTCCCCATCTGTGCTGAGGAGGAGAGTGTGTGAAGCACAAGGTGTCTGGTGCTGCTTACAGCTCTCCAACACTTTGCCACTGCTGGTTTGGGGGTCTGTTCCCATGAGCCCCTTTCCAGAAGGGTGCTGGGTGCTCTTAGAGGTGTCCTGACAAGCCATGGGGATGGAGTCCAAAGAGGGGGCCGGCCTGGAGATGCAGCCCCTGTCTCAGTGCCAAACCCTAGGAGCACCCGTCATGTCGCTTGCTCTGTGCCTCAGTGTCCCCTGAGAGCGGAGCAGGGAACACCAAGAACCCTGCTGGGAGCAATGGGCTCATCATTCCTGCTCTGCCTGGGCTTTGGCATCGAGACATGCCCTTGCGCCACAGTTTTGGGGTGGCAGAGCTGCCACGTGAGGCTGGGCCTGACAGCCAGGCCGTGGGGTCACTGTTTGTGTGGAGCCGGTGCCAGCAGAGCCCGGCGGGTTCTTTACTTGCCATTCTTGGCCATGTGAGGCTGTTCCCTGCATGGAGCTGCTGTGGGATATTCTGGGCACAGCCGGGCTGTGGCAGCTCTGTGCTGCCCCTGAGCTCCCAGGCAGGTATTTCACAGAGCAAAACCACCTTGCTTGGACTCAGGTCCTGCCTGTCCTTTCCCTTGTCGCTGTCACCTGGCCGCACTGCCTGCAGTGCTCCTGGCTCTCTCTTTCCCTGCCCCACAAGGTCCTGCATCACTCCAATCCCTCTGTGCCACCAGGCCTTCCTTCGGTCCCTGGGTTTTATCGCCCTGCCCAGGATTTCGGCAGTGAAAAATGCTGTTGCATCATATTTTTGGACAGTTTCTTTTTGCCACAGCCAGTCTGATGAAGGCTGGGCACTTCCAAATAGCTTTACTCTGTCACATTGGGCTCTGGGGTTGGCTATCCCAAATTTTTGATGTAAAACAGATGCAATCTGCAACCTTTCTGTTTTAGAAGCTTGCAAACACTACTTGAGCATCTCCTTAATTATCGTGATTAAATATATGGACTGTGTAGCTCTTAAAAATACTTTCCATGAGGACAAACTATGGAAAGAAGTGATCAGTTTTTCCCCAGCTAGGGAATACAGACTCAGAGCCCCTCTGTGCCTGGAGCTGGTGACACTCGTGGGCTGGGGCTGGGCAGGTGGCTCCAGCCTCTCGGAGCTGCCTGACGCCGGGACAGAAGCTCCTGGACGGGAGAGAGGCGAGGCCAAGGCGAGATCGCTCGGTCGCAGCCGCCTTGTGCACAGGGCTGACAGCAGAGACACTGCCCAGATGTTCGGGGCCACGGAGGCAAGTGGGGTTGCTGCAGGACAGGCTGTCCCTCCAACATTCGCTCTGGGCTCTTCCTTGGCCACAGTCCGGGCTCTGCCTGTGTGTGAGAAAGCGCCAGGAGTGAGTTCACCGGCTCGGCGGCTCTGTGACCGCACAGTCACAGCGGCTCTTGCCGACCTCGCGGTGACGCGGCCACTCAGATAAGGGAAAGAGCCCTGCTGCAGAGGGGATTGTACCAGGGGAGCAGTGGGGTGCAGCCTTTCCCTGTGTCTGTTCCCCCAGGGAGCACTGCACATGTGTCCCTCCGCAGTGTCCTGCCCGTGCAGCGGAGTGCGGGCGGCGTTGGGGTGTGCCATGGGCATCACATCAGACAGTTCCTCAGTACCTGCAGGAGCGCTGCATAGCTGGCTGTGCTTGAAAGTGTTGCCTCATGGAAAAACACTTCCAAAGGTTTCCAGACAGAGCGAAAAGGGTTGGTAGCTTTAAGTGTAATTAATACCCTGTAGTTATTTAAAAACATCGTTAGAAATGTGTCATTCAGAACTTTCTAGGGCTGGACATGTATCTGGGGGTGTAATTAAGTTTTCAACAGCGCCTTTTCATCCCCCTTCTGCTTTTTTTTTTTTTTCTTCTTTACGTGAGGATCTTGTTTTCCTAACGAAAAGACAAAAGTGAACACTGCCAGGGAATTTTGTTTTCATACCTCAGTCCCAGCCCTTCTGCCAGCTCGGTCTCCCTGTGCTGACATGTCTGTGTCTGTTACAACCACAACAGCACCAGGAGCATTCCTGGGATTTTGGCTCCCTGTGTTTTGAGGTGAGCTGTGCATAAATTCCCTGAAGCTGGCCCATCTGTGCGTCTGGAACTGTGTCTTGAGTGCCCATCTGCAAGGTGGGTTTTAATAGTTTGAATGGTCATATTGGTTGGTGTCACTCACCTGTGTCTTCGATCTGCTTCACATCTGTAACAACAAATGAGGTTCCTTCCAAACCACGCTGATAGTTTTCTGCTCTCCCTTTATATTTCCAGCAGGATGACTTGACTCCTTGGCAGACCTGCCTAGAGCTGAGGGTCAGATTTAAGGCACGTTGCTGACATCAGTGGCTTTCTTTTTTAATGAGCTTTGTCAGAATTCGTTCTTTAGCCATTAAGCGGTGCCAGCGCGGAGTTCATGCATGAGCTGAGCTGAAGCCTGCTCGGTGTGAATTAGTGATGAGGGAAAAGGAGGTCAAGGAACGTCTTGTTTCAGAGAATGGCGATAACTGGTGTGTCCCAGGCCTGGAACCAGGGAACAGGCAGAAGATAACTTAGAAATCATGATGAGGGATGAATTCCCACCGCTGTGCTCTGAGGAGGCCTTGTCCCTCCTCATGCCAGTGGGATGTGCATCAGCACCAAGCAAAGGTGTTCCTGTGCAGCCCGAATTTGGGTGGTATTGGGGTGGGCTGAGGAGCTGGATGGTGTCAGGGGGATGAGCTGGTGATGTGACATGGTGGCCCACCATGAGAGGGGTCTGTCACAAACTTGTGTCATTGATGAGCCCTGTGCTCCAGGAGGATGCTGTGGGCCAGCGTCAGTGCCTTTGGAGAGGGCTCTGCTGGGATGATGAGATGGCTGTGCAGAAGACATGCCAGAGCAAGTCCCTGACTGTCCCTCCAAGCACTGAGTGTCGGGATGGGTTGCCCTGAAGAGGCAGAGGGGTTTTACTGGCAAACACTGGGAAGAAAAGGCAATTCCTCCACCTGTGGTGATCTGGCGCAACAGAAGCTGGGAATGGGGTGTGATGGAGAAAGTAATCCATGGAGTACAGAGCCTCCAGCAAGCCAGGAACATGTAGATGCGAGGTTCAGGCATGCAGCTCCCGGCTCTGGACTGTGTCAGCCGAGCTGGCAGTGAGGAGTATCTGTGGGAGCCGGGGTTCACTCCGGAGGTCACTTCTTCCTTGGCCAAAATAAATACTTCTGTGATTCCCTGGCCCTGTTTCCACAGCCTCTAGCTTCTCTGCATCATCCCTGCTGCTCTGTGCCTGAAGCTCTTTTCCTTGGCTGCTTGTGGAGTAGGACACACTCCAGGATACTCAGTGCAGGGTCTGGTGGGTGGCACAAAGAGACAAAAACGGGATAAAATCAAGGACAAATTGATAAAAAGGAGCATACAGGAAAGCCCTTGGGTGATGGGGAGGTGCCTTGCTGCTGGCATTTGCACTTCTGAATCCAGCCAGGGCTTTGTATTGATTCCTTTAAAAGCTCTTTCAATTATTTTTACAATGAGCTCATCTTTCCTGGCACATCCTTGCTCCCTGTTCATTCCATACTGGCATGGCAGGCATTGTTCACCTCTCTGTAGTCATCCACATGTAAGCTGGGAACAGCAGCTCTGCTGCTTGTCCCTGGAGAAAAAGAGGCCTTGTCTTGGCTCCTTGTAGGCGCTGCGTGAAGGTGGGATGGATGGAGCTGGAGGTGTTTCTGATGGAGCTGCCTGAACTTAGCCAAAGCGGGGCCTGTGTGCTGCCCCTGTGCAGTGGGACTTGCACAAAAGCTGGTTTTCTGTGGTCAGTACTTGGGGAAACGTTCCCTAAGTTCCCGTGAACAGAGACGGAGTTGTGGAAAGGACTGAGTGGTGTGTTGGTACGTGGTGATGAGCCACTGCTATTCCAGCCAAAAATCCAAAAGGCCTCTTGGAGTTGCACTTTTAAGACCACCAGCTGACTGCACACTGCGAGGACAGTAAAAAAAATTAAAGCCTTGTGTCTGCCTATGGCATTCACAGTACCTGAGTGAGGCTTCTTAGAAATTTCACATGGCAAGAACTCAGAACTGTGTCTTGAGGGAGCTTGTTTTGTATCATTCATCTTAACCTATGGCTGTACCATAAAATAGGAAATCTTGGAAATCCCAAATCTGGAAATCTGGAGTCCCTGCAGATGTGGAATCCTTAAAGTGCTGCCCCAAAGCTCCCTGAGCAGAGGGTGCTCCCTGGTGAAGTGACAGCAGCAGCACCCTAAGCCTCGCTCTCCCCACGTGTTTGATTGAGCCAAGGAGTGGATCCCATGGATCCGACACCAGGGTTGGTCCCATCCTCCAGAGGGACTTGTGTCAAGTCTTGGGGATGCTGCAAGGCAGTGCCAGTGGTTCAGGGCCGAGGATTCAGCCCTGGCTGTAGAGCTCCTGTCTGCTGACACCTCCTGTGCTGGCAGTGAAGCTGTTGGAAACAAAGAGCCAAGAAGCTTGAGGACCTGTCCAGGCAAAACACCTCCTTTTGCTTTAATAATTTTGTTTTTCTCAATTCTACACCCCCATAATAATGTGTCCAGGCCTGTTTCACTGCACTGGATCACTCAGAGGATTCATTCTGAGATCCAGATATTTCTAGAACATGGTCATGACTCCGTCCCATCCTCTGGAAAAAAGGTAGTGTTGTTTCTCTCTTTCCATGTCACACATGCAAACATGGATTTTGCCAGCTGGGTTTGGGGATGCACTCCCTGCAAAGCACCCAAATCTGTGTGGATTCTTCTCTTCCGTGGCTCTGTGTGTGTGAGACGTCTGCTGGGCACGTTTCTGTTCCGGTGCAGTCGGATTCATAAAGCTCCTGTTTTTGCGGCCCCACAGGAATTTGCAGGCTCAGTGAAATCGCTGGGGGCTCCCTGCAGAGGCTGGCTGGGTGTTAGCCCTCTGCATCATTTGCAAGCAGAGGCAAGGGGCTGATGGAAGAAAACTTTTCTGCAAAGCTGCCTGCCCTGCTCTGGCTTTTGGCTCCTGTCAGCAGCTGCAGTGTGTTAACCACAAGCCAGGGTGCTGCTGTTCCTCAGGTTGCTCATTTTCTGGAGATGAGCTCCTTTATAATATCCAAATACTGTTAAAATTATCTTCTGGGTAGTTTTATTATGAATGTCTGTGTATGTAGGTACTTGTCTCCTTGAATTTTGTGCTTTATGGTCTAATGGATATTTTTCCAAGTGATGCAGGCCACTAATTTGTTCACAATATGCTTAATTCCTTCATCTGATATAAACTTAGGATCTTTTCCTGTTTCAAACCCACCAAATATTCCTTTCCCTTGTGATTCAAAGTTACTGTGTTTTTGGGGGTTTTAAGATGCAATTAATTCACTCTTATAAAATTACATTCTTTATTTGAATCTCTCCAAGAAATCACTGCTCGGGCACACAGAGGGAGAGAAAAAGCTCGGGTTCTGGAGCAGCTGAAAGTTTAATTTGGGAAGGGCAGTTTGGGAGAAGAATGCGAAAAATGCCATGAGCTCTTTGTAAAAGATCTACACTACCATCATAGAAGACTCAAGAGCTCAAAACTCCCATCACCTGGAACTCTCGGGGCAGACTGATAAAAAGAAAGTAAAATCAGGGTCCCTCATGCGGTTTCCTGCTACAATGGATGATGAATGATTCGGTTTTTACCTTGCAAAAATGACTGCAGACCTTTTGGGGGTTGTTGGCACATATCCACAGCAAGCTGAGTGGGTGTGTGTCTGCCTGGGAGCGGGGAACACACCTGGGAAGGTTTTGTGCCACCATGGGGTGGGAGAGGGCGAGTGTTTGTGGGTGCCTGCAGTGACATTCTGTGCTCCTCTGTCTGCTGGGCAGCCCTGGGGGCTCGTGGCAGGGGTGTGTTCTGAGTGTAGTTTTCCAGTATTGTTATAACTGCAGTGGAAAACAGGGTGAGGGTTTGTGAGCTCTGAACATGGCCAGGTGCCAAACCTTTTCATCCCAATTACCTTGCAGTTCTCCTTGTTCCACGGAAGTGTTATTTGAACACAGCTTTGCTCAAAGAATGGAGAGGAAAGAAACAAGAGGGAGACAGGAAAAGGGCCTCCTGGGCTCTGCATGGCTTTGCCTGTGATTTGGGACAGGAACACCTTTGAGTTGCAGGTGACTCCAGCTGGATTCATCCTGGTGAGTTGACCATCAGGAGGAGTCCCTGAGAAACCAAATGCCTTTGTCTTCGGGAGCCCACAGCTTAAGAGATTTCCAGAGACCTCTCTCTGTTCAGGAGACCCAAACCAGGTGCAGGCTGGGCTGTGGTTGTTGTCACCGTGTGCAGGGACAGCCTGCTGTCCTGGAGCTCCAGTTCCAACCTCCAAGTGATCCTAAGCTCCAGAAAAGTCTAAGTGTTTTGCAAGAAGAAACTTGGGAACAGCCCATCAAACATGAGCTGCCATCTGTAGTGCTCTGGAACACTGATAAAAAGCTGCCCAAGACACATACGTGGAGGGCATTCCCAAATTCAGTTTTTGGATAGCTTTGCCCTGCCATGTGTGTGATGGGTAGGTGTGGAATGTACCTAAGATAGATGCCTCTGTGAGCTTTGGTGCCCAGCCTGAGCAGGGAAGCACTGCTACTCCCTGCCTCCTCCTGCACATCTCTGGAAGAAGGGATGGGAACCACTGCAAGGCCAGGAGCACCGACACCTGTCTCCCGGAGTGCCCCCTTTCAGCCCGTCCGGAGCAAGGGGAAGTGATTTTGGGCTGGAGCCAACCCTGGGCATTTTCCAAACTCATGTAATGGCTCTGCTCAGGGTGCAGCTTTCTGCTGGACATGGAGCAGAAATCACTTGGGACCAAGTTTCCCAAGACCTGCTCTCCCAGGGCATCCACAGACCCGCTGGAGGCAGGCAGAGCGGTTCCTGGCCGCCAGCGGATCCCAGCCCGGGTGTCACGGCCGTGGGGAACACCACATGGAGGCTGTTCCCAGGCTGAGGCCAGCTCTCGGCCTCTCCTTCCCCCCGAACTGCCAGCGCTTCCGCCACCACGTCCCAGAGCCCTCCAGCAGCCGCCAGCCACAGGAAGTGCAGCAGGTCGTGGGAACTGGCCCGAGGAGCGGAGGCTGAGCCGCCCCAGGAGCCAAGAGCAGCGCCCGGCACGCTGCCTCCGCTCTCCTGGGCGAGGAGGCGCGGAACGCCGCAGGGAGCTGGGCAGCACAGGGCACACACACCTCCAGCTCAGGAACCGCCCGGCCTCGTGTTCCCACCATCGCACCCCACGTGCTCCTCACCAAAGGATGGGTGCCCAGCACCCCCTTCACCCTGTTCCCTCCTCAGCCATCACTCCCCTGCTGTACACCTGTCTGAGTGGGCGCCGGGTGCTGCGTGAAGCTGGGCACGTTGTTGTGGGCCAGATGAAATGCCTCGTGTGCCTTTTAGTGTTTTCCTTCTTTTTATTAAGTGAGGAGCCTCCTCTGAACACCAAAACCTCTGAGTGCTTGGGAATCATTAAAGTGTCACTTTTAGCCCTGACAGCATTTCTGTTAAAGCATTTTTGTTAAAGCATTTAAAAAACTATTTGCCAAGTTTTCCTTTCAATTGATCAAAAAGGGCTGTTTTTTGGAGTTCCTTGTCCTCCAGATCTCTCCCAGGACTTGCTGGGGCCATTATCCTGCAGGAAGAGCCCTGGAAACATGAGTGCAGCAGTGCCCTGTCCTTGTTCCCGAGCGCAGCCTTGCTAGGCCTGCTTGCCCTGTGGGGCTTTTATGGGATATTCACCTCAGCCACCATCTTCCAGCTGTTTTCTCCATGCATTTCCAGGGCACTCTCTTGCAACAGGGATGGATGCATGTGAAGAAGGTGTTTTATTCGGGACAGGAATATGGGATTGCTTGGAAGTCAAAAGGGAGCAACAACAGAGTGGGGAAGCAATGGCAAGATGCAGACAGTTTTTCCTGTAGAAATTTCTATTTGTGTCGGTGAAAAAATTCCAGCCCAAAGTTGTGATTGCCCTTTTCATTGGTCCCTGGGACACGGGACAATGATCACAGCCTCTGGGAGGTGTGGGATGGATTTCCAGGCAGTTGGTGGGTTATGTTCTGCAGTGTTCCCAAGCTGGTCCGTGTTTCCCTGGCTGGTGTCAGTTGTTGAGGGTGTCCTGGGATGTGATGGAGTGAATCCAGGTGTGAGAGTGATGCTGTGGGGGCTGTACCCCATCTGCTCTGCAGCTGGAGGGGAGCACTGTGGGGTGACGGGTCCTTGAGACCAAACCCAGGCTTCATCTTCACCCCACAGCCACCCTGTTCCTGCTGCGCCACATCTCCAGGCAGCCCCTGCCAGTGTCACTTGTCGCCTCATCCATTACCTGGTCTTTTTTCCCTCCCTTGGTCCTCTGTCCCCTACATTCCCACTAGTGACTGTATTCTCCTCCGTTTTGGGGTTCATATCAACTCCTGTGGCTCGGTAGGGGCACAGGTGGCCGGTGTGGGCCAGGAGGGTTCCCGGTCCCAGGAAGCTGACACCAGGAACAGTGCTGTGTCTCAGTGCTGCTGGCAGTGAAAATGGAGAGCTCAGTGCATTTAAATCCCAGCTGAACTTTTGGGACTCAAATACATTTTCCAATGTTTTAATGCCAAACCAGGTTCTCACCAGCCTGCTTTACTCCGCCGGCAGCAAACTCCTGCTGGAGAAGTCCCCTGCGAGAGCCTGTAACTTCTGTCCCTGTCTTGTGTCTCCCCGCAGTGGTTTCACGCTTTGCCCTGGAGATGTCGGCTCTCGCTGTCTGGCATCGCACGGCTGAGCGGCAGCAGAGGTTCCCAGCTGCGCTTTCCAGCAGAGGTTTCCTTCCACCGCGTCAGTTGGGGTCACTCTTTCACAGCGAGTGTTTTCCTCCTGAGCTGCAGTTGCGCTTTCCAATAGGACGAGCTCCGAGCATTGCATCCTGTGCTGGCTGGGATTTCACGCTCCCGGGACTCTTCACTGGACAAACGCAGGGTCAGCAATAGCTCTGATTTTAGTACTGCAGCCATGCAGGAATAAACTTTTTCTGTGGTCTTGGAAGCTTGATAAATTAGCGTTCAAGCTCCCTGGGCTTCTCTGGGTGTGGATCCAGCAAGGGAGCTGGGGTCTGCTCTTCCTCTGGCCATTCCCAGCTGTCACTCGTGGGGAGGGAGTGATGTGGCTTAAGCTCACGGTGTCATCCCCAGGTCTGGCATGTGAACACACACCATGGCATTCGTTGCAGCTGCCTTAGCACCCCAAACCCTCCATGCTTCCATGATGGGGAGTGTGAGGTGATGTCAGGGCCCTGCTAGGCTTCCTGTGGGGAGGTCTTATCCCATGTTTGGTTTTCCCCTCTTCTTGGTGTGAGCAGGGCACCGACTCACCGAAGCCATGCCTGGTCTGCCAGCACACACCCTGCGGCACCCTGCCCAGCCAGGGAGAGGAGCTGATGCTGTGGTGGTGCATGGGGCTGGCTTGTGGGGGGCACAGCAAGGTCCCCCCGGTGCTGGGCTGAAGCCTGCGGGCTCTTCCCTGGTGGTCAGGCTGGAGCATCCTCAGGAGGTCCAGCCCCACTGCTGTCCCGTGTGAACACGGCTGCTCCCAGCCCAGCCAGCTCATGCGCGACCACGTGGGAACGTCCTGTCCTGGGGGAGGGAGGTGGGGCGGTCGGTGGGGAACTGCGGGGGTGGGAGCGAAGCATCACCCGGTGATGGGAACTGATTGTACCGGGGAGGGGGTCTTCAGGGATAAATTTAGTGGTGGTGAAAGAGCCCAGCTGACTCTGCCTGATGTGTGATGAGCCAAGTGTGCCAGGAGTGTCTGTGGTTCCTGCTGTCATTGGGTGGCAAAGCCCTGGACACCCGATGAGGACAGGAAGACAGGGTCGGAAGGGGGTAGCAGTGACCCAAAGCAGCAATCCCAGCCAGCCCCTTTGCCGATCCTCCCTGGTGGCTCTGTTGTCACTTAAGGAAGAGGAGCGTGGAGAAGACATGCCAGGGCTGACTTGGGAAGCAGGTCACCCAAGTGCAGGGTACTTTGCAATGCCAGGATAGTGGCTTTGTGGTGTCACGCCAGGGCCTGGCCATGCTGGTCCTTGAAGGATGTGCCCAGTGCTGGGAGCCAGCCCCAGCCTGGCACACCAAGGGGGGCTGAGGAGATCATTTGCTGTGTTAACAGCGAGGGTGGGGATCCCATCTGCTAAGCATGGGGACCAGCCAGGTCTGGTGACACCCTGCTGCCACCTCACAGGGGACATGGTGACAGCAATGTCCCAGGCCTCGATGAGTGGCCAATCATCTGTTGTGTGGCAGGGAGGTGTAAAGGGCCATATTTGCATGGGCAAAAGTGTTTCCTTCTCTGGGCTTGATCCAAGGTCAGGCTGGATGGAGTTTGGAGCGACCTGGTCCAGTGTAAAGTGTCTCAGCCAATGGCACAGGGGTGGAATGAGATGATCTTGAAGGTCCCTTCCAAGCTAAACTGTGATTCTATGATTGTCACACAGGACCAGCCCTACATGGTGCTCCCTTGGGAAATGGTGCTGGCAGGGAGCTTTTCTAGCTCCTTTTATGTTTCCCTTTGCTCCCTCTTGTGTCAATCCTGGAAATCCCATTCCCTGGCTTTTCCTTTGGCACTTACCTCCCTGGCCCACATTAGGTGATGTCTCACATGCTGCTGCAGTGTTTATCCCATCTCTTTTCCCACTATCCTGTCCTTATGTCTCGCTTCCTGTGAAGATGTTCAAAAGGACACCCAAACATCTTCCAGAGAGGCAGCCAGGCTCAGATGTCAAGCCATGCCACCTTCTCACACCCATCCCTGGAAGTGTCCAAGGCCAGGCTGGACAGGGCTCTGAGCAACCTGGTCTAGTGGAAGGTGTCCCTGCCCATGGCAGGGGGTTGGAATGAGGTGGGCTTTAAGGTCCCTCCCAACCCAAACCAGTCTATGGTTCTCCTTGTACCCAGCATGTTGGATTGGCTGTGGCAAACCAGCCTTTTCCAGCAGAGCTGGGCATCTCTCCTTCCCACTGCCTGGGGTTTTCACAGGTGACTTTCCACCAGCCCCTTTGTACCAGGCAGAATCATTTTGTGCTTCTTTGCTGCGTCAGGCAACAGTCGCCATGTTATTAATTAACCTGGTTACTCACATAACTGTAGTGCCGGACTCACTATTGTTTAAACTGGTGAACCTGAGCCTCAATTCACTCCCTTCTCTCTGGTCCGAGGTACTGCAGCTCCAAGGAGGGGGAAGTTTGCACTGTCAGCTGCCCTGCGGAGAGCTGAAATGCAGAAGGCAGCGAGGCATTTGCAGGAGGGGCAGGAACCCTTGCCTGGTGCAAGCTCTCCGGGGCTGCAGGGCTCTGGGTGCTCCTGAAGCCTGGGCTTGGTTTGGGTCTGAACGCGGTCGGCTGTGGGGCCGTGCCTCTGCTGCTGCACGTGCCAGCAATGCCGCTGTTCCTTCCGCCTCGCCGAACAGCAGCCAGCCCAAGCAGGGCCTGTTTAATTCAGCAAGTCATAAATTCATAATGCTTATTTACCACACAGTGCCATCAATATTTGATAGCGGCCACCGGCCCGCTGCAGCGTGGCCTGCAGAGGAAGGGGATGGGGCTGGCACGGGGCTGTGGGGGGCTGACAATGGGGTTGGCATGCAGTGGGGCTGCTCAGGTCAGTGTGGTGGTGCCGAGATGGGGCTGGAGAGATGTGGGCTCCTCCTCCACCCCGCAAACCTGCCAGTGGTGGGCTGAAGCTGTGAGGGCTCTG
Source organism: Corvus cornix cornix (assembly GCF_000738735.6). Classification (NCBI taxonomy): domain Eukaryota; kingdom Metazoa; phylum Chordata; class Aves; order Passeriformes; family Corvidae; genus Corvus; species Corvus cornix. Next base: position 20,151,478 of record NC_046340.1, read on the forward strand.
CAAAGGGATGCGTGGGGGCCGGGCCGGCAGCTGGAGGCTGTCAGGTCGAGGGAGGAATGAAGCAGGGAGCCGGGTGCAGGGAGGGGACCTGGCAGTCGGTGGTGAGGAGGGGAATTTGCAGACCTCGGGGGGACACACACAAATTGGTTGTCCCCAGAGTGTCCCAGGACGACCATGGGGGCTGCCCTGTATGTGCCGCTTGGTGCTGGCTTTGCTCGGCAGCGCTTCGGAGATAAGTGCCGTGAACTCGGGAAGCCCCTTGACCCCCGACCCCAGCTCACTAATTGACTGTGGGGAGGAACCCTGCCCTTCGCGGAGGGGTGAGCAGGAAGGAACCTTCTCCCCGAGAGCTGCCGAGGCCTCAAGGAGAAGGCGCAAGCGGGGGAGTTGAGCTGTGCAAAGACAATATTTTGCAGTTCACTCCAAAAGAGCCTCTTCCTGCTTATGGATCTTGAGTGTTTTGCTCATCGTAAGCAATAGTTGCTGCAGCCGGTGGCTTCCCCGCCAGCTCCTGCTGGATATGCTCTGCACTGTGAGTGCTAAGGGTCTCATCTCTTACTCCTTTGGAGGGGGCTGCTCTCTCCTGCCTTCCCTTTGTCTGAGCTCCCTCTCCCTTGCGTGCAGAGGGTGATGGAGGGAACCAAGCATGGCTGTACCCCTGGAAACCCTGGGCTCACCCCAGGAGGCCATCCCCAAGCTTCCACCTGAACCAGCATGCAGTGGCACGGGGACCGGTGGCGCGGATCAGGGTGGCCGAGGCGCAGCTTGATGGGCTGGCCCGATGTCTCCAGCCGCACATCAGGCTGCAGGCTGCCATCACAGGGGCGGAGCTGAGGCTGCTCAGAGGTGCCTGGTGAGCTGGTGCCCTCCCTGGCATCACTCAGCAATCCCTGGGCGCCCGGGCTGTGGCATGCAGCCGATAAGGTGGCCCTCAGGCCCTGGAGCTGCAGTGCACCCGCTCGCTGAGTGGTGCTCCACTCTCCCCGCTGTGCTGAGACAAGCCAGGCCAGCCTGAGTGACAGGTCTCCCCTTTTACGGTAGCTTTTATCTGTCTCTGGGGAATGCGGCCCCAGTGCTGGCTGAGTCTGTGGCGGCAGTGCCGACAGCCATGCTGCCTTCCCTCCTGCTATCCCAAAGTTTCCCATTAGCCAGCCATGTCCCTGCTCTGCTGGCTCCTGGACGTGCTGCTGCCATTCCCGGGGGATGTAGCAGGAGTTAAACCCCCTTCCCAGCACACTGGAGTCCTGCCCTGCACTGACTCCACTGGGAGCAAAGAGGGCATGTGTCCGATGGTGGCTTGCAGCTCCGTGCCAGATAGGGGACAGCAGGGTGCCAGCACATCCTTTGGCAGTGCATCCCAAACCCCGCAGCCTTTACCCCAGAGGCTTTCCTGGCTCGGACCTGAACTTCTCACCCAGGATGTGACTCCCCACGCTCCCCTGATCATTGCAAAACCAGCGCCAGTGGGGCTGCTCTCAGGACTGTGGCTTAGGGAATTTGTGAGAGTGGCAGATATGGGCAGCTCTGCTTTAATTTACAGTGGCAAGTGTTTATGGGCCTTATGTAGTGCCCACATTTCAGTGTCCATGTAGTCAGATCCCTCCTCATACCACCTGGAAAGGACCAGATTGTGTGGACTGGGATGAGGAGAGGGATTTCCCATGATGGAATGAATGTCCTCTGTACCCACTGCTGTTACCTTCCCCCTACAGCGAGCCCAGCATGTGGGGTGACAGTGTGGGAGCACAGTGACCACGCTGCTTGGAGGGGATGAGCGAGATGGGGGGAGCTGGGAGGAACTGGGAAGATGGGGTCTGCCTTGGTGCTTGCCAGGAAGCCACTCTACAGTGACATGGGATACCTAATGGATGGCTGTCATGGGTATGTGCATGGGAACAAGCCCTCACTGCTGGTGCATCCCTGGGGGCAGAGCAGAAGACATGGGACACCTCCAGAAGAGGTGTCCTCCCTGGCCAACAGGCTGCTTTGAGTCGATCCCCAGCAGCATCCCTGCCAGACCACACTGTGGCCACTGTGGTGACTGGGTGGCTGTTTGCTGGGATGCTCAGCTGGCTCCCAGCCCTCCTTTGGATGCCCATTCCTCTGAAATATTCATCAGTGCTCCATGGGAGACACTGAATTGTTTTAAACCTCTCTGAATATCTCATCCCCCACCCTGCAAATGGTTCTGCTGGGGCTGCTGATGTCCTGGCCTCAGTTCCATCTGAGACAAGCTCCAAAAAAAGTCAGGTTAGTGTCCCACAAGCCTGCCTGTTAGCTGGGGCCATGACACCAGCCTGCCCCACCACACAGCTCCTTGTCCTCCTTGTCACCATCTTCATGGCACCTCCCAAACGCAATGTTTTTCACTCATGCTGATCCCACAAGCCACTGCTGGCATTCAAGGATCTGGCAGGTGGATCCAATGGGTACCCTGGGAGCAGACATCACAGCTCCTTGAGGTGCAGGGATCAGAGAGGTTCAGGGATGGGCAAGGTTGCCAGGGTTAGGGACTAGCAGATGCTGATGTGGGTGCTAACATTAGCATGTGCTAACAGTGGGTGCGGAACTTTGGGGTGCAGGATGGGCAGGAGGAACAGGAATTTTGTGGGATACAAGCATTTGCAGCGATGCAGGGAAAGGCCTAGCAAAGGGTGCCAGGCTTGGCTCAACAGTTCAGCCTTTCAGCAGTCAACCCTTGCTGCTGAGTGTGTTGAGGCACCCGAGTTACTCATTATTCTGCTTAATTCATCAGCAGTTTTGACCAAGTAAGTCAAGAAAGTGGAAAAATATCTGAAGAGCTTCTTACCCCTTGCCGTCCTGCCTGGGGTGGGGCTGGGAGCTCTCTCTGTGGTGCCAAGGCCAGTTGCTGGCCCCTCAGCTGGTTTTACTGGTCGTGGGGATGTTACTGAGGTTACCCACCCTGGGGACACAGTGAAACATGTCTGGCCTCATCCCACTGCCTCACCCCACTCCTTGGAGGGCTCTTTCTCCACGCCCCTGCTCTAGGAGTTAAAACCTTCCCTCCAGTGTGGCGTTGCTCATGGAAAGTTTATATATAGCCTTTTGTTTTTGCCAGCATCCCCCTTGAGTTTAAATAGCTCTTCCCCGTCCCTGGTGTTGACCCCGGATGTATTTATAGAGAGCAATCAGATCTGTGCTCAGCACCAAGCAGACCGAGCTCATGTCAGTCCCCCGAGGGAGGCCCTTCCAGCAGCATGGCCTCACACTGTGCCTTGCCCTGAGGAGGAGGCCTCGACAGCTGGCAGGAGCTGCCCAGAGGGTTCGGAGCTGGGGCTGTGCCAGGCTGTGCATGGCTTCCTTTGGGATGACTGTGCCAATTCTGGCTGTGGAGCAGCTTTTCGGATTGCCATCGCTAGGGTTCAGAGTGTTGTGAGACCAGTGCCGTTTCTCCTCTGAGACTGTTTCACGTAGTGGAGGTGAACCATGTCCCTGGTGCCATAGGCCACGCAAAGTCAGGGCTGCGAGGATGCTTTAAGTGCCCAGGGTTAAACGCGAGGCTTCTGCCACCTCTCCTGCAGCCAGCCAGCTCCCCCCGCGGGTGCCAGCTCCGCTCCCATCCCGGAGGTCCGTGCTGCTGGGCGGCCTCCCCTCCAACTTCAGCTCTTGACTATTTAAGGCAAATCTCCTCGCCGGACTTTTAAACAAAACCCGGGCTCCTCTCGCTCTCCTCGTTTTAAATAACTTGCCTGGCGTAAACAGAACGAGGCATAACACTATAAATCAGGCATTCCCGGGATCTGCCTGGCAGGCTGCATGCAGGGGCTCACCAGGCCCCTGAGCTTCCCCGGGAGCTCTTTTCGGGGCCTGGGGGGAGCGATAAGAGGGGCTCTGGTGGGGCAGGCGTTCCCAAGGAGACTAATGCGATTACAGGCTGCCAGCCTTTGGGGTAAAATAATTAAGGTTGCAAAATAGTTTCCATCACAGCCCCTTGCTTGTTGTTCCCCACCGAGGCTGGAATTTTCCAAGCTGTATTCCTTGCATGAAAACGGATTTTTCCAGGGAAGTTTGCACTGGTGATGGTCAGTGATGCAACAGGTGTTTCATAGGGATCTGGGGTAAATGCCTAGACTGCAGGTGAGAGTCCAGCATGTTCCTTGCAGCAACACAGGCACTTTGCACCCCAGCTTGTCCCATCAGCCGAAGGGATCAGCTCTGGAAAATCGGCCCTTGTGCCGTCAGTCCATGGTGTTTACACACTGTGGTCGAAGCAGGACAGAAATAATTACAGCTCCTCTCAGGGACCAGTGCTTCCCATGATAAAACTCTCTGTTTTCCCTGGTTTTAGGGCTTTGCCAAATTTTCATCATGAGCTGAATCTTTCAGGCTGGATGTCCAACATACACCAAGTCATCTAAATAACCCAGTTTAAACAAGTCTGGTCTTGCTGGGATTGAAAACTGGGAAGATGTACTGTGTTGGTTTGCTGCCAAGGCTGGAAACTCCAAGGGGTGAGACTTGGGGTGGCCTGAGGATGGAAATGGGCCACTAACTGTGCCCGTTGGGAACTCTGGGCTGTGTCCAAGCTGAGGAGTCTGTGAAAACCCCGCAGGTGGTGCAGGAGCCTTGGCTGTGGTGCATCCCCCATGTGGGAACAGCACTGGGAAGGGTGTTGCTGTGGCACATTGGCTTTCATTGTACCCCCAGCTCCAGGAGGGCAGGAGGGACAGTGGAGCCATGCTGGCATCCCTGGCCTGCCCCAGTGCTGCCCTCCACCTTCCCTTCTCTGCCCAAAGAAGAGCAGGATGGATGGAGCAGCCTCTTGCAAGGCAACGCTTTAGCTCTCATCATCCCCTGACTTGCTAATCCCTCTTGTTATTCACATGACTGAGGAGCAGCCTTCAGAGTTCTGGCAGCAGCTTTTGCACAGCAGGTTGCACCCTTGGATGGGCGGTGTCATCTCCAGGAGGAGAGCATGGGTCCTGCTTGGCCAGAGGAGATGGGAGGCTGCAGTCAGCAGGAAGTCTCCTCTGTGCCACATCCATGCTGGGATCTCCCCCATGCTGGGCACTGTCACACAGGGTGTCTGACAATGGAGGTGTCCCAGGCTGTCCTCCGCAGTGCTCAGCACCTGGAGAACAGCAGGGAGGAGGAAGGAAGCTGCAAGGAGACTTCTTCCCTACCCCCGAGGGCACCCATGGACACATACCCCGGGGTGGATGTGCAGAGGGCTGCCTGAGGGGAACCCATGAGAGCTGGGAGTGTCCTGGGGAAGGACATGATAAATGAGCTGATAAAGGGCTTTTCCAAGCTTGCAGCTGCCACAGAGAAAGTGCCACATCCAGGCTGGAGCGATGCTCATCCCACACGCCCCCTCTTGCTCTCTGGCTTGCTCCAGGAGGCTTTGGGACTCGCAGCGGCGGCAGGGGAGCTGAGCCGTGCCGTATGTGGCAGGATCGCTTGCTTGGGTTTTTGACAATCTGTTTTCCAAGTCGGAAGGTCATGTGTATGTTGGTCGTGTTGCCAAGGATTCCTCCACAACAAGTCCTTTTGTTTTGTTTGACAAGGTCTCCAGTGTGCAGAGGGGCTGGACATTAATAACCGTGGTGAAAATGGGATGCCTTTCTCTCGGGGAGTTCGGGTTGGTGCGTTCTGCTGTGACCAGAGGTTGTATCCCATGGCACGGCTCAAAGCTGCCCACCTCCTCCCTTACAGAGGTGGCCCTCTTTGGCTGTCCAGATACTTAATGGCAGACTTTGGGAGCATTTCTCCCCTCCATATGATCCATAATGTCTGTTCATTAGGGATGAAGATGATGTAGCAGAGGATGAGGCCTGCAGAGCCCTGTTGATGGTCAGAGGTGGCTCTGGAGAGCAGGATGGGACATGGTCCTCTACTTGGTAGCACCTGGCTGAGGGATCCAAAGCTGGATCTGCTGACACCCTGAGGGGCCTGGGCCAGATCCTGGGGGTAGGACCACACATGAGGGCTCAGGACACCAATAACACTGATTGTCTCTTGGTAGTCTGGGTCAAGCCACGTCCCATCCCTGCTGCTCCACATCCCTGTTGGCACTGAAGCCGATGCTCTCACTGAGCACCCGGTCAAAACCTCACTCAAACGACTGCAGAGTAGGGAAGGGGCAGGATCTTGGCAGGACTTGCCAGAGGTGCTGTGCCTCCTCCCTGCTGCTGGGACAGGTCTGGAGACCCACTGGTGCCACTTTGTTAATGCTGAGTGCCAGGTGCCGGAGCAGAGCTGTGCCTGCTGCTGGTGGTGGTGACAGCGGGGCTGGGGAGCCTTGAGCCTGTCCCTCTGCCAGCGGGGCAGCTCCTGACATGGCTCCAGTGAGGAGGGACAGATCCAACTGCAGAAATCCCTCCATTACAGCTGGCATGGGACCACGGCAAGCTGGGCAGCTCCCAGCTCCTCTGCGGATGAGGCGATGGAATGATCCTGTCGTTGGTGAGGTCCAGCTGCACTATGAGAGTTTTGGCCCACAAGAGCACCATGGTGGTGGCTTCAGCTGCTCTCATGGCTGAACGATGGTGGAAGGAGCTGCAGGGGATGGACACAGAGGGAGAGCCCTGATGCTCCAACATGTCCGCCAGGTCTGGGCACATCTTCTGGACCTGGAGCTGAGACAGCCTGCACCCCACACTTCAAAAAGTCCTCGTTAATGATCAGCCATGGATGCACCTTGGGCAGCAGTTTAGTGCAGGCTAGAGCCAGGTGCAGGCTAGAGCCAGGTGTGTGGCCATCCCATGCACAGGGCTGAGCTGGCTTTGGGGCCTTTAATTAACACATTCTCTGTAAAGGATTCCCCCTGGTTCATCCCCTCATATTTGATATGCCTGGCAGTGCAAATGACACATTAATTATGAAACTAAAGAGATAACAGTGCACTGTTTCAGTGCTGCACAAGCAAGGAGGAGCATTGCCCTCTTTCTTCTCTGTATTTCATCTTCTAGGCAAAAAAAGTATGAGTTTTGGGGCAGACTAAAGTCCTGTCTTCATTTCCTAGGTGACTAAGTGACAGATCCTGCCATGCAGCCATGCTTTTTCCACCAGATCACCGGCAATGCTGCATCTGCAACCCATCAGAGAAAGTGTTTGGGTTTATTGTTCCTGCTCCTGGCTCCAAGCAGGCTTTTCTGTTTGGCGCTATCTTTTTATTCAAATTGTGTAAACAGAAGCTCTCCTCACCCGTTTTTGGTCGGAAGCCCACTTGGTGGGTTCACGTCATGGGGCACCGCAGCGTCCGCGGAACTCAGCTTGTGCGGCGCTGCCAGGAGCTGCTCCGAAATGCCCATAAAAGCAGCTTTGCAGCGATCCAACGCATCTGAGCAAACATTTGCGCACACCTCCGAGCCCTTGTCTCTCTCAGTTAGCTTCAGCTTGTCCTCCTGGGGGAAGGCGGAGCTGGAGGAGACAAGCGGTGACGTACGGAAAGGAATTAAAGTTTGAAAGTGCTCGCTGCCGTCCTCAAAGCAGCTACTCCAGGCATGTGATGCTGGATGAGCCCTGCAATTCCACTGCTGCTTGTCTCTGCCCTGCACCCACTGGGCCACTCAAAGTCCTGCACAGCTCCCAGGATGGGGCTAACTGCATCCTGTGATTCAGTACCCAAATATCAGGGGTCCCTGGTACGAATTTTCCTCCCACACCTTTTATCCTCTGCCCTTTGTGGTGCTTAGCGCTGTTGTAGTGACATGGCGTTTGGTGCAGTGGAAGGACCAAATCCATGGAAGGGGTTGGGAGCTCCTCTTCAGCTTGGCCTTGAACAAGTGCCATCCCTGCTGTTTTGAGACAGATAGACCAAAGGAGGCTGCAGGGTGGGAGGAATGGCTGGGTAGGCTCTGTGTCAGGCAGAGATGCAGACTGGGAGAGGGGGAAGCACAGAAGGTGCTGGTGAGGGGTCAGCAAGGAACTGGGCTGGATTAGTCTGGCCAAAAGAGGTTGAACAGGGGTCTACCTGCAGCGTACACCTCCCTAGGGGGTAGTTATGAAGATGGTGGAGTTACACTTTCCTTGATAGTGGCAGCAGATGATGTTACGTGGGGCAGCAGCCACACATGGTGGCTTGAGAGGGTCAGGATAGGTGTTAGGGAAGACTTCTTCCCTGCTGGATGGTGCAGCCTTGGGATGGACACCTGGAGAGGTGGGGTTGGTCCATCCTTAGGGGTTTTCAAGGCAGGACCAACCTGAGCCAGTGCTAGTGACAGTCCTGCTGGATATTGGATGGGAGAGTTCTGAGGTCCCTTCCCACCTTTGCTATAACAAGTCTCCAGATGTTTGGATGCTGATCCTTACCAAAAGCAGCCCCAAAGCCTTCGCCTGCCTGTGGCCAGAAAGTTCTCTGAGAACTCATCTGAGGCCCTGTAAAGAGTCTTTGGTGACACCAGCACTCGCCTTGGACGTGCCCGTCACTGGTCTGAGCAGTGACAGAGTGTTGTCTGGTCTCACTGCTTGTTTGAAATCAGGGTTCCTCCATGTCTCGTGGTTGGTGGCCTCTTTCCAGTCAGCATAGCAAAATGCCAGTCCAGAATAATTAACCAGAAAGACTAAGAGCATGAGTCAAGAGCTGGAATGGGCGGAGGATGGAGGAGAGCAGCAGAGCAGTCTGGGGAGATGTGGGACCTCCTAGACAAGGACAGGAGGAGGAGGAGAAATTGGTGCCAGTGGCAAGCAGAGGAAATCCTCCCTTCACCGTACCTCAGAAATGTTGGAAGTGGCATGGGAGCATCCCCTCTGCCCTGGGACAAGGGCCAAGGCTCAGTTGTTGTCCCAGATAAGCACTGAGAAACAGCAAAAACAATCGAGCACCTCAGCCAGTGTGGCACTGCCTGTGATGGGCTTGGCAGGAACAGGGGCCTAAAGTACTCCCTATGACAACCACCATGATGCCCAAAATAACATTCATCGCCTCTCTACAGGTGGGTGAAGGAGGTCTGGGGTCCCAGAATGAGTGGGCAGGATGCAGGAGCCCAGCTGGAGAGAGACATCCCTCGTTACCACCTTAACCAGCGTCCTGAGCTGGTCACCTGCTTGTTCAAGAGTGAGAATTGGATAATGCAAAGCTGGGTGAAAACACAAGATTGTCCACAGCTGGCTGTCATTCCAAGTCCCACCTTGATGTCTCAGCTGATTCCAACCTGTTTCTATCTCAAGTACTTTGTTAACCCCCTTTCTAGGACCTGCTTGTTGGCTGTGAACACCTCACAGCTTTTACTCCTTTTCCCTGGTGAGGCTCTGTAGTTCCTATTGTTTGCAGGGCAGCATGGTTGGAGCTGCTTGTGGGGGACATGGTCACAGGGTTCACTGTCAGCTTGTCCACCCTGATGAGGAATTGATGTGGGAGAGGTAAGAGGATGCTGGATGGCTCACAGCATCACCTCTGCTCTTCTAACCATCACATCTTGGTGGACATGGTATGGCAAGGACAAGGCTCTGGTGCAGCCCTTGGCCAGACTGCAGAGCCAGATGCTGTTGAGTGGAAGATACTTTAGGAGGAAAAGTGTTGGTGTAAAAATACAGCACTGCAAGACATGGGTAAGCAAGGTCCAAACTGAAGTGTTGCCTGGTCCTGCACTGGTTCAGCACACTTAAAGCTGAGCATCTCCACGTGGAAGTGGAACCCTCAGCCAAAATCTCTGCAGAGCCATCACCGTTTTCTGGTGGACCGGCTCACCTACACAAGCTGGTAGCAGTGATGGCTTCATTTGTCCCACCTTCTGTCCATCCCTTTAAGTTCCTGGGGGGAGAAAACATCCCCTCTGTGCACAGCTGGTTGGACCATCAAGGGCTCCATGTGTTGAAGCACATGCTGCAGTGCTTTGGGAGGGGAGAGGCTGCCTGGGTGTGATGTTTATGAAGATATCAAAGGCACTATGAGCCACAAGATACTGGGATGTAGGGATGCTGCCACCACATACAGCTCTGAGGGGTGGGTGTGCAAGGAGGATACTTATCTCCAGCCCAATGCCATGGATTTGCCTACAAAATAAACCCCAGGTTGTGGCCATCAGTGTGGCAGTGATGTGGTAGACCCACTGATATTGCCCCAGAGTGATGGATACAGAAACTCTTCTGATTGTGGCCAGGGTTTTCCTGCTCTGGAAGAGGCAGAATGTCTCCTCTGCATGTGTGTGCAGCATGGCTTCCTTGGGGGTCTGATGAAAACCTGCTGCTGCTGTGACTTCCACCCTTTCATGCCCTCCTCCACTTGCCTCAGGCTCCTCACTCCAAGTCTGTAGAAAGTGAAGCACCAAACCAAAGCACAGAGAAAGCGCTGTGAGCTTACGCTGGTTTTTGCTCCATTGGCACAGGAAGCAAATATTCCTGGACTTTGTCACGATGGGCTTGCTTCGAGTCTTTGAGGAATGGCAGGCAACACTGTTCCTGGGAGTTATGCCTGCACAGCCTTATGGGGCTGTCACCCAGCCTTGGGGACAAAGTTTTGGTGAAAGGCAGCATCCCTGAAGACTGGAGAAAGTGCTTGCTCTGATCTGGATCTGTCCATGCCAAACTCCATGGGTGGATTGGGGGGACTCTTGCTGTGGTGCTCAGAGCTGGTGTGTGAAAAGTCTCTCCAAAACCATCCTGTAGGATAGCATTTTGAATGAATAAATTGGGTTTTTTAGTCAAAAAGTGGGAGTTTTCTCCCCTCATGCAGGACCTGGCAGGGATCAGGCTCTCTGGCTTAGCAGCTCATTACAAAGCCTTGGAAAAAGAAGTGGTCGCTTTGCTGCTGTCTGTGTGAGGACTCTGTCCACAGACCCCCTGTGCTGCATGCAAACAGCTGCTGCTGCTAAAAGCCAGAACCTAGAAAGCAGGGAAGCATAAGGCCCATGCTCCCAGGAGGATGCTTCATTCCCTCCAACACACCTCCTGTGAGGAATTACTTGGCCCCACATGCACTTACTTGGCTGGGGGCACCACCTTGGTGATGGTGTTTCCTGTATTGCCTCTCTGGTGCCAGACTCGGAGTGCCGTGGGTTGTGTGGGACGATGCTTGTGCAGGGGGATGGCTGAATTTAGGGTTACGTTTTCACAGGGAGCCTCTGTGTATCCAGGTGGCAAATGGAGTTAGAGGCTGGGGCTTGAACAGGGCAGTGGACCCAGGTGTGGTGGGAAATCAGCTGTGGTTACCCCCAGCCAGCCTCACACCTCTTCACAACACGCACATGAGGCAAAACCTGAGCTCCTGCTGGAACGAAATGGTCACTCAGAGCAAGGTGTGGACTCAGTTTGACTCTGAAGTGACATGCAGTGCCATGGGGACAGCACAGGTGTCTCCAGCCAGGGCCAATGGAGGACAGGGAGCACACAAGGACCTCCAGGGCAGGGCAGGGCTGATGTTTCCCCTCTTTCACCTGGCCTCGGCGCTGGGGAAGAAGCACAGACTGGGCACAAGAAACGCTGGTTAAAGTAACGGGGCTCAGATCCCTGGACATGTCCCACTTGTCAGGTTGACCCAAGCTCTTGGGGTTTTACACCTTCACCTTGCAGAGGAACCAAGCTGTGGGATGCAGTGTGCAGGAATTGGCTATGTATTCCATTTTCTGCTTATGTTTTCCAACTGTGGGCTGTGCTTTAGGATGTGGCCAGTTGGGCACCCTATTGGGCAGGGAGAAAGGAAAGGAGATGGATAATGAGGGTGGTGAGGCTCTGGCTCAAGTTGCCCAGAAAAGTTGTGGCTGCCCCATCCCTGGAAATGTCCAAGGCCAGGTTGGATGGGGCTTGTAGCAACCTGGTCTAATGGAAGGTGTCCCTGCCCATGGCAGGGGGGTTGAACGAGATGAAATTTAAGGTCCCTTCCCACCCAAACCACTACGGGATTCCATGCTTCTGTGCCTCAACCCGGCTCCTCCTCCCGGGCCCAAGAACAGGGCTTTGCACGGGGCGCAGATCGGTGTCCGTGAGGATGGATGTGGGGCTGCCCTGGCAGGAGGAACCAGGCTGTTGTCCCCAGGCGACCGGGGGTGCTGTCGGGGCAGATTTGGGGCTGCTCTCCTGAGGCTCAGGGCCGCTGTCTCGGAGTGAGAGGATCCTCGTCCTGAGCCCTCAGGGCTGCTGTTCTTGGGGCTTGGGGCTCTCATCGGGGGTCACAAAGGTGCCGTCCTGGGGCTCTCGGAACCCCGCGGGGCTGAGTCACGTCTCCCCGCCCCGGGGATGAGCGGAGGGAACGGCCCGGCCCCACCGCGGGCTCAGAGCCTGGCGGGCCCTTTAAGAAAGTCGAAACCCGAAAGTTCATCAAAGTTGACAAAGTTTTTCGTGGAAAGGAGGGGAAAAAATAATTAAAATAACTCGAGCCCAACAACAAAAAAAAAACCTCCCCGCGGTCCCGGGGGGCCGTGCCGGGCCGGGATTGGCGGCGGCTGCGGCCGGGGGCGGCCCCGGGCGGGGCAGGCGGGCGGGTCCCGGCCCCGCTGCTCGGTGCGCGGCGGCGGCACCGGGAGCGGCGGCGGGGGCTGGGGCGCGTCGGCCCCGCAGCTGCGGCTCGTTGCGCTCCGCTCGGCCCCGCTCCGCCTGGCCCGGCCCAGCCCGGCCCGGCCCGGCCCGGCCCGGCCCTTAACAGCGGCGCCGTCCCGGGACGCCGCATGTGAGCCGAGAGGGCAGCGCCGCACCGCCCCGCACCGCCCCGCACCGCACCGCCCCCGCGCACCGGCACCACACCGGCCCCGGCACCCCGGCTCGGCCCCGCGGAGCTCCGGAGCAGCCGGCACCACCCCCCGCCCCGGCACCCCACCATGAGCAACCTCAACAAGGACACCGAGCACACCAACGGCGGCGGCACCGTCGAGGAGGAGGTGGGCGCCGGGGAACTGGGAGCGGCGCCGGCGCTGGGACATCGGGTGGCTGGGGCTGGGTCGCGACGGCGGCGGAGAACTGGGAGCGGCGGCGGGACCAGGGACGGGGCGACGGGAATGGAGCGCCGGGGTGTCGGGGGACGGCGGATGGAGCGGTGGCGTCGGGGAACCGCGGCTGGAGTATTGGGGATGGAGCAGAGCGGCACCGGGGACTGCGGAGGCGGCACCGGGGCGTCGGGGAAGCCGGGAAGGAGCAGAGGACCTGGCGTCAGGGCTGGACCCCCGGGTCGTCGGGGAACCGGAGCCCAGATGCCGGGGCTGCTGCGGGCTGGGAAGCTGGGGCCGGGCTGTGGGAGCCAGAGTACGGAGGTGTCGGGGAGCCGGCGCTGGAGTCCCTGGGCCGTCTCGAGGAGGGGCTGGGGCCGGGCAGGGCGAGTTCCCTGCTCAGCCCAGTGTCCCTGTAGCCCTGCGGGGCAGCGGGCTAGCATGTCCCTGCTCCGTCCAGCGCAGCCGGTGCCCGTGGGCATGATTTCCTGTTGCCAAGTCCCTGCAGCTGGAGGGCTCCTGGATCCAGCACCGTTCTGCTCGTGTGGGCTGCAAGGGACCCACTTGGACAATAGTGGAGGAGCCCCTGCCCTGCTCCCTGTGTGCTGGCAGCCTGGCTGGGGCTCGAGGACTGCGAGCTGACCTGCCGGCAGCCCCTTCCCCCAGATGCCACTGCAAGCCAGAGCCTGAATGCTGCTGGACTCGGGGCCCAGAAGGCTAGTAAGGGTCAGTTGTCTGTAGCCACATGCCAGAGCTGAGCTTGCAGCCCTCCACATTCGCGCTTTGGCTGTTGGAGCCATTGGCTGATGTCATCACTGCACCCCTTGAGCAGGTACTGGCACAGTGGGTTACCAGCTGCTCTCCATCTTGGAGAGGGCTCTAGAAAATGCCCGGCCTTGGAAACGTTTTGCTGCAATCCTCCGCGCCTGGCCCTCAGGACTGGGGAGGTGCTCAGTCCCCTCCCCTCGCTGTCCTCCGTGCGCTCGCGCCGCCGCAACATGGCGCCTGGCTTGCTCCACCACCCACCGGGCTGCTGTGCGGGCCCCGTGCACCAGCTGACTTGGGGCCATCGTGTCCCCCGGGCTTCAACCCCGGCAAGGGTGACCCGAGTAATGGGGTGGAATGGATTGGCAGGTGGCGGCTTTAGCGATTCCGTCCCCAGCGTGGAGCAGGGCGTAGGTGATGCGATGGTGCAATGGGATGTGGATGCTGCTGGTGAGATGTCCCAGCGTCACTGGGTGGCACTGGTGTGGGTGGGCTGAGAGCCAGAGCACCTGGGGCCCTGTGCCGCTCCCAGTGGAGGGAGGTTTGGTACCTGGGGGTTTCACAGGCTGTGCACGCGTGCGCAGAACACTCAATGCGGCTCCTTGATCCAATTATTCACCGGCCTGCAAAGCTCCCCGAGGTCGATGTCACTTAGTGCATCCCATCCCCGTGGTGTTGTTCCAGCTGGGCTGGTGCCTCACAGGTGGTGGTCAGGTGAGCTCCTGGTGCTGGGGCAGGGCCAGTCTTTTCCCCACTGCTGGGTGGTTGTTTGGCAAAGCGGGTGCTGGAGCATTTCAGGAGCCTGGAAATCCTCACCCTCTGGAGAGGCTGGTCCTCTCAGGAGTGGAGCTTGATGGCTGGAAAACTGAGTTAAAGATGGCACGCAGTGGGCAGGGGTTGGATGGAAGCAGCTCCTGCTCTCCACTGTGTAGCCTCCAGGAGTGTGTGGGGAGGGGGATGGTCTGTCCACCTTTTTGGATGGTCTGTGGCCTCGCTGGCTGTGTCTGTTACCCTGCACCCAGGGCTGCAGCAAAGGACCCACCACCTTGGTTAGGCTAGGATTGGTGGGGAGCTAACGTCCCAATCCCTGGTGGGATTGCTGCTGGAAAGTCTTCTCTCCACCAGAATCTAGTGGAAATAATGCTGTGGGTGGTGAGCACAGTTTGGGCTCCATGGTGGCTACCCTGAGCCTACTCTGAATGCTTGTTTTTCCAGTGCCTCTTCCTGGATGACCAGGAGCTGTTCCTCACTGCAGAAGCTAATGGAGGCATAAGGAGTGACCTTGTGCTCAGGATCCCAGCATGGTCTGGGGGCCCAAATTCTTGCCCAGAGCTGCGCTTGATAGAGAGTGATAAATACATTCAGTGCAAAGTGGAATCCTTCAGTCCCAACATATGCAGGAGGGTGTGCTGGAATACTTTCCCACACTGTACGGATAACACTGCCAGATCCTGGTGCTGCGGACACTCCTCCGTCCCCCCCGCCGTGCGCCTCTTTTGCTGCCTCCCCGAGCACTCGCAGAAGGGCGCCGTGTGCCCCAGATACAGCGGGGCGAAGCTCCCAAATTCAGCCTTTCCCTTTATCTTATCTGTGAGCCCCTGGATCTCGCAGCCGCTTCCTGGCCGGTGACATGCAGAGGACAGGAATGCCTCTCGCTCCTCTCGAGGTCGTTAACGGGAATGTTAAACAAACAGGGCCTAATGTCAGTCCCTGCTGTTCCTCACCAGACACCTCCCCAAACGCGATCTCTCCCCACTTGCTGCTATCTTCTGTTTAATTTTCCAGGCAGCCGCCAATCTGCGTGGCAGCATCTGTCCTGGCAGTCCTGAGGGGTAGTGTGGGCTGGGCAGCTGCCTAGGTGCTGCACTCCCACCCCTGTGGCAGGCAGAGCTTTTTCCAGCAGCTGGAGGAGCTTTCATGCTTCCCATGGACACTGTGTGTTGTGTCCACGGCTGTATTGCAATAAAACCCTCTGTGTTCACCCTGCTTTCTGGAGTGCCTGATGCAGACGTGTTGGTTCTACTCTAGAAATTTGTCCTTGCTCTCCCGGGAAGTTGTAGGTCTACTGGGAGCGGGAGAAATGTGGGGCTGGCTGTGTAGGTGCCCAAGCTGGCAGTTGAAGTCTGTGGTTATCCTGTGTGTCCTCTTGGCTGGCCTCAAGGGCCTGTTTGCAGCTCCATGGGTGGTGGCTGCTGCTCTTGAAGTAGAGCTTGGGCATCCTGGACTGCTGAAGGTGGAAAGCATTAAATGTGAGGTTGTGCTGGGAGAGCCCAGATGAGGACCTGGCTAAGCTCTGCCAGAGAGAATCATCTTAGGAAGAAATACTTCCATGTGATAGGGTGAAGCCCTGGCGCAGAGTGCCCAGAGAAGCTGTGGCTGCCCTATTCCTGGAAGTGTTCAAGGCCAGGTTGAATGGGGCTTGCGGCAAGCTGCTCTAGTGGAAGGTGTCCCTGCCCATGGCAGGGGGTTGAACGAGATGGATCTTTAAGGCCCCTTTTAACCCAGACCCTTCTGTAATTCTGTGATCTTCCCTGTTGGTCCATGGAAGGCTGTGGGCCAGAAAACTCTTGTGTTGGGGAAGCAAGAAGGCTCTTGGCTTCCAGACAGCCTCCTCAGTAGCAGGTCCTTCATCCCTTTTTCCTTAGCTGCTGCACTCCAGGGCTGCTGGAACTGCCTGGGAATGCTGCTGGTGAGTGGGCTGTGTTATGTGCTGGATGTCTGTAGCACTTCATGGACTGGTGCCAGGCATCTCTTGACTTCTGTAATCTCTGCTTGAGTGGACCTAGATACCTCGTGCATGTGTGGATTCCAGCTCTGTGGCTGCAAACAAATAAGGTTAGTGTAAGTTCTGGAGTCAAATGTCTCCTGTGATGCTGCTCTTCGCTATGAAGAACAGTAGGCTGTAGTAGTTACAGTCACCACTCGCTAATCCTCTTGCACTTGGCCTGGCTGAAGCAGGATGGTGCCTCAGAGCTGTTTTCATGCATCCTAAAAGTCCCTTAAGTGTTAGATGCAGCTTTCTGTCAGTGACAGATTGTTGGCTGAGCAGATACCCTGGAGTCACCACGCACACAGAGGTTCTGGGAACTGGTGTGTTCCCAGACATCCTCTTGGTCTTGAGCTGAGCACTGAGTTGCTCTGACAGGAGGAGGGATGTGGGAATCTCCCCATTATCTCCTTGTGTCCTGGTGCCTGTGAATACCCTCGGAAGGAGTGTCCTCCTCCTTTCTCACTCTTTCAAGTCCAAATTTCTTAGACATGAGTCTGAGCGTCGACATCCCAACTCAACTAGTCCCCGTTACGGGGTAACTTCTTTCTCCTGCCACCTGGGCTACTAAATGAGACCCGGCTTCAGAAATGAGTCTTCCTCCTCCGCTAATCTGAGGAGCTGCTGAGCAGAGCTTTCCCTACTTAGCCTCAGAATTAAGGAGTTTTTGGTGGTGCCTGTGAAAGTTAGGAAGGGCCAAACTCAAAGGTTCCCTTGCTAGGTCTCTGCTTTCCCCTAACCAAAGTAGGAAGTGCCCTTTGAGATGTCTGGGAGGTAGCTAAGAGTAGTTCAGGCTTTGCTGTCCTTCCTCATAGCTCTGCTTGAAAATCTGGGAATTCGAGAGTGACTCTTGCTGGAACTGATCTGGGAGGTTGTGGAGTGAAAGATCCTTTGAGGTTGCTGGTCTTGGCCATGCCAAATCATGGAGACTTTGCTGCTTGGATCACAGAGCAATGAGCAGTGCTGCTGCCTGCTCTGGAGCTCTGCCTGAAATAAAGGCTTCAGCTTGAAGCTTCACTGCGGCATGAGTGTAGAAGTGAGGTGCTCAGACCTCACTACAACATTCAGCATCTTCCTGCACCATGTGGGATGGTGGAAACCATCCCAAGTTCTTCCTCTGTGCCCGGCCCGGTGAAGCTGGACCTGATGAGGGGCAGGGCAGTGGGGGGACAGCCCCGGCACTGGAGCTGCTGAACCTGGCCCATACTGAGGTGTGATCCTCAGCCAGCCCAGCACATCTGATGAGAAGGGAGTAGTGTCACCAGGTGACCATGCCCTTGGCATGGCAGAAGTGGGTGCTACAGGCTTGGCCAGGGTGCTCTGGCCACTGCCCCATAGGGTCATGGTGTGCTGGGGTGGCTGGAAACCCGAGGGCCCAGTGGGTGGTCTTACCCTTGTGGAAGTTCTCCAGCCCTTCTGCACAGCCCAGGAGAAGCTGTGGAAATGTTTGACCTCCCAGTCTGGGATAGTGCCTTCCCTCCTGTGCTGCCCGTGGTGACAGGTCCTTGCACTGCTGTGGGGTCAGTCTTGGTATGTGTCCGTGGGTCGGAAGCTGTTGGCCTGGGGATTTGTGTCCTTCCCATCTACTTCCGAGGACAGGAGGCCCATGTCTCCCTCAAGGTGTAACTGCCCTGGCTCACCTGTAGCAATGGCTTGAAGTGCAGCATGAGCTATGGATTGGGAGAGAGCAGCCAGAAGGCCTGTTGTGGGTTAGGGTTGGCACTTTTGGTCCATGTTTTGGTAGCACAGCCCTTCCCTAGTGGCCCTGTCTTGATAAGAGCTGGACTGATGCAGTGTTAGCTTAGTCCGGTGGGTGGTTGTCATCCTCCTGGTGTCCCCAAAGGTTTCCCTGTGTTGGGGTGACACTCCAATAACTGCTGTCCACAGTGAAGAGCTGCTGTGAGCTTTCAGCTCTCCATCACCTGGGTTCTATAGAGTCCTTGCTTGTTGGGCCGTGGAAGTACCTGACGTGCTACATGGGGCTGGGGCGTGGCCATTGGTGCGCTACCCCAAATTGGGTTGATTTGAGGAGAGATTCCTCTGTCTCTGGATGTGTCTGGGGAGGCACAGGACTGAAACATGCCCAGGAATCATCGTGTGGTGGGGTGAAACAGATACAGGTGTACTGAAAGATTTGAGGTGAGAATGTTTCTTGTGAGGGTCCTGCTTCCAGATGCATGTCTCCTGCCAGCCTCTACCCTGGGGAGGAACTCGTTTCACCACTGTCTCCTGCCGGGAGAGCAGGTGCTTGTGTGTGGGCAGGAAGAGCTGCCCATAGCAGGTAAAGTCCATGGCTCCAGCCGGTGGTGACAGGTGTCTGCAGGTCCCCAGCACCAGGAGTGGCAGGTGAGGGTCTCTGGAACCCAGGGCTTAGTGTGGTGGCTAGGTAGGGCCAGTGTGGATGTGAGTGTCCTTCAGCACATTGGCTGTGGCACTTGTGCCTGTCACCTCTGGCTTAGTGGACCTTTTGGCAAGGTGAAAGGTGATGATGGCAACCTGAGGGTGCTCAGCCAGCACCTCTCTGTGCTGGGCAGCTGCCCTGTTGGACAGTAGTCTCTTGGGAATTGTGGGGCTGACTTTTCCAAATGTTTCATCAGCTTTGAGCCTCTGTTGTGGTCCAAGCCCATCTGGGTGCCGTCCTTCTCATGAGATGCTGCAGAGACACAGGTGACGGGTCTTGATAGCAGGAGGAAGCATCCATGGCAAAGCCACACCAGCAGTGCTTCCTCTGGCCAGGGCCAAGGTCTATTCTTGGGTGCTGTCCTGTTGTGCCTGGACTTATCAGCTCCCATGTGCTTCCTGCTCCCCCAGAGAAGGGCTGGTGCCTCTCCCTGCTTCCCCCTTGTTGGAGTGTCTTCCTGCCCTGACCACAGGGGTGGCTGAGCTCCGTTGACATCCCCTGACTGATGTGGGGAAAGAGCAGTGCTGGGGACGGACTGCTCCGGCTGTGAGCAGTGTGGAACACTGCAGCTTTGGGGACAAAATGCTGGTGCACTTGGGCTGCCTCATGGTCAGCCTTCTTCCCTCTGAGCCAGTGGGACATGGGTCCTCGTGTGCCTTTTGTGCAGAAGGCTGGTTTTGGAGGGAAATGCCTGAAGCCCATCTTGCTTCAAGCACTGGGGGAGGTTCAAGGCCCTCTTTCTGCTCTGGGGATGGGTGAATAGCTTTCCAGAGGGTAGGAAGTTCTGTGCCTGCTTGGGGCTTCCTGGTTGGAGTGGCTCCTGGCCTGATCCTGCCTGAGGACACCGGAGCTCTGCTAGGGCTGAAATGGCAGCAGGCCCCTGGCTCTTGCCACCCCTCTTACTAGTGGAGGGGAAACTGAGGCATGGAGCAGTGAAGTAGCCTGTTACAAGCCCCTTCTCTCAGGATTCTTGTCCCGTGGTGTGGAGGCTGCCCTGCTTGCCTGCCGAGCTGTCCCTCGCACAGACCACACATCTCTCTCTCTCCCAGTTTCCTCCTCCCTTGTGGTTCCTGGGACTTTGTGCTGAGGGCCAAAGCAGCCCCGGGCTGCAGTGGTAGGATTCTGCAGCCCTGCGGCCCGTGTGAGACACTGAGAGGAGGATGCTGCCCCATTTTTCAGCCCCGCCACTGCACTCTGTGCGTTCCCCTCCCCGCAGCCCTGTTGTGCAAGCTCGCCGCCCCATTCCCCTCCCGTGCCTTATAAGTCCCGGCTCCGGGAGCAGCCGCAGCCTCGACGCATTCCAGCGCTCTCGCGTCAAGTGGCCCTGGCTGTATCGCGGTGGCCGGGACCGGGGCTCTGTGTGCCCCTCTGGCCTCGCTGGTGACCCCGGATGCCAGGGCGGCACCCCACTGAGATGCTCTCCCACGGGAAAAGCTGTAGTCCATGTCCCTGAGCCCCTGGCACCTCAGGGTGGCTGCCAGGAGTGGGGAGTGCCCTTGGGATGCTGTGGCAGAGCTCGTCCCTGTCCTCAGCAGGATGGCGTGGGGCTGGTGGCATAGGAAGAAGGCTCAGTGGACATATTTCACATAGTGTGAACTAGTGGGCAATGGCTCATTTCTAGGAAAAACTGGCATGCAACTGGGGATTCCTGGAGAGGGGGAATGTGCAACGGCACAGTGTGGGGGAGGCATCAGAGCAGGCTCCTGCTGTACCTGTCCTCAGGTGTCTCTGGACCACAGCTGGTAAAGGCTTGTGTGCTCTGGGTGCTGGAATGGATCCAGGACCAGGCCAGTTTTGGGGGCTGGAGTAGCCCAAGCTGTGCTGTGGGTGATGTAGTTAAAGGGCTTATCCCTCCAAAGGGGAGGGTCAGCCTTGCTGGCTCTGAGAGGGGGATTCAGAGCAGTCTTCTAACAAAAAACCACCAGTCGCTGCAGCCTCAGGGGGGTGGGTACCTGTGCCCTTGCATCGGACACTTCTGATATAACTCTTCCCTTTTTGGGCTTCAGGGCAGCTCAGAACTCCCTTTTGAGAGCTCTTGTTCCAAAGCAGCTGTGGCCAGGAGCTGTGGATGCTGTGGGGGCTGTGCTGGTCTCCTGGTGGCGCTGGGGCTGTGGTAGCATAAGGCAGGCGCTGCTGCTTGGCTCCCTTGCAGCCTTGGTATGAAGCTCCTGGCTGTGCTGGCACAAGGTGGGTGTCTCTTTGGGGAGATGCAGCTGTGCAGAGACTGACACTGGGAACTTGAGGGCTAAGTGGTTTGTCCTTGTCCCTCCCTCCTCCTGCGTGGGAAGCTATGTTGGGATCCTCCCTCTCTAAGAGATGGCCTAGATGGTCTTGTCCCTCCTGGCATGAATCCTGTTTTCCATGGCTCTCCTCCATCTCTGTCAGGTGTTTGGACTAGGGACATCCCCAGAGGGGCAGGGATGGGGAAGGGAGAATGTTTTCTGCAGGGCCTGCAGCGGTGTGACCCTACTGGGCTGTCCTAGGTGAGAGCTGCCCTGCTTCCCCCCATGCCCGTGTGTCCAGTTCAGATCAGCCCTGGGTGGGATGAGGCTGCTCTCACCTGGCATCTCTTTTCGAGTGGCTGGCAGCAGCACCTAAGAACGAGCAGAAGAACATGGTATTCCTGGAGATCTGGACATGTAGTTTGGCCCAGGCAGTTCCTGATCCAGCCCTGGATGGATATTTTTGATGGTGTTTTTGTGTGTTTTGGTTTGGTGTTTTTTGTCCTGTGCCTTTTCTGGATGCACTGTTGGGAGGCTGGATTTGGTGTTTGGTGGCAGGGACTTGAAGTAGGGCAAATATATTTTATCAGAAGCTATCCTCTTGTGGCATGTTGAGTATAAGGGCTGGATGCCTGGATTTGTCAGCCCTGGGTGGTACTACTGGGCTCTCAAAGCCTGCAGGACTTGGGTTTGGTTAGTCCACTGGAAGATGCTAGACCCTGTTGCCCTCATCCACAGTTTCCTCTCTTTGGGAGCAGGGGAAGAGGCTGGACCAGGTTGCCCACAGTGCACAGGATGCTCAGACTGGTGAGCTGCCTCCTGTTTTTCTCCTGTGGGATAACCCATATCTCCTTTGCTTTATGCCTGGTATTAGAAGTGAGCGCCCTCTGGCTTAGCTCACTCTGTCCCTTGAAAATACTGCTCAGGTCTCTCACCAGCCTCACCCTCCACTGGATAACTTGGTCTCCCTTTTTTTCTTACCCTTCCCTGTATCACTTATGGATGAGTTGAATTGCAGAGATCTTGTAAAACCAACCACTTGGTCTTGTCGCTTCCAACAAGCTCTTCTGAGCAGGGGCTTCCTTAGTTTGTCTTGAGACCCTCTTTTAAAAGGTTGGCTGGTGGCATTTGGAATTTCCCAGCCTTTGGAGCAATGGCAGCCCTTGATGGGTGCTGTGGCTTGGCTTTCCAATGCTGTGGATGGTGACAAACAGCACTTGGCGGCCAGTGAGAGAAGGTTTCTTGCTCCTGTCCTTGGCAGCAGCTTATGGGGAGCACGTTACCCCTGACAAAGAGCTTTCCTGGGCACCTGCCTTGCTCTGTTCAGGCTGATGTGAGGGCTCCAGCTCTGACTCCCCCTTCCCTGAGCCACCACGCATCTTCCATCCTGTCATGCCTGTCACAAGGACTTACCAAGTGACGCATCACGGGACCATTTAGAGACCCAACAGGGATGCAGATTTCTATCTGCTCGGAAGAAACATCCATTCTGAGGGCTGAGCACACTCGGATCCTGAAATATTGAAAAGGAACAGTGCTTTCACATGGCTGAGGCACATGTGTGCCACCACACTCTGCAGTCCTCCCCTGCAAGAGATGGCCGTGGGTCTTCTGGGAATGCACTGCAGGCGCTCTGTGGAGCTCATGCTGAAGTGCAAGCGCTGAGGTCTTTGAGGCAGCCAGCAAGCCAAGAAACAGTGGCATTGTCCCCTCTGTCCGGGCATGGGGTGGCCTTGGAGTGGTGCCTTAAAGCATCAGATGAGCGGCAGGGTGGTTGGGAAGCCTGTCAGACCAAGCCTGGGCTTGGAAAGTGTTCCTGGAGGGCTCCACATAGCATCCTGCTTCCCCAGGCAGGGCAAAGCAAGAGTGTATGGTAGAGCCATCCATGTTGAGGGGTCAGGGGAGGGGATGGGAAGGATGCTCTGGTTCTGCTCTTGAGATGTGCTGGGCCCAAGAAGGGCTCCTCACGCTAGTGGGGGACAGTGGCAGCCCTTAGTCTCAGCATGAGCAAGAGAGCAGGAGCACCCCAAGCCTTTTGCAATCACTGTCCATCCTGGAGGGCTTTAGCCTGGGAAGGGCATTTGTCTGCATTGGCAGGACTGTCCTGGGCACAGGAGCTCAAGGAGGTGAGTTTTCATCCATAAATGAGAGAAACTTCCCTTTGTGAAGGAGTCTGTGTCTTGCTGCCCCCAAAGAATTACAGAGGCTCCTGTGTTTCCAGCCCAGGAGCAGGGCAACTGTGTGCTGTTTAGTTTGGTGGTTAAAGAGGTTTTGGATACAGCCTACTCTGTCTGGGGAAGGGGAAATGGCTGAGCAAAACCAGAAATGTGGGAGCAGAGTCCTTCTGCCCTGCAAATGTAGTGGGGTCACTCCATGCTGGAAGCAGGCCAGGAGATGAGTTCTGGCTTGGGGCTCCTGCTCCTTGTTAATAATGACAAGTGTCTTCATGACCTCTGTTGTGCATAACTTCCCTTTCCAGCTCTGTGCTGATTTACAAGAGGTCTCTGCAGCTTCATCATGCTGCTTCCTATGGAAATAGTCTGCCAGCCAGTGTGCAGGGAGAAGGTGTTCATGGTGAGTCTGACTGTTGAGCAGAATTCTCCCAGGCCATGAGCCTTCAGCACTTTCTTCTTCCTGGTTATTCAAGTGAACTATTATCTATAATTTTAATGGATTATCTATTGAAATCCTCCCCTGGCACTGTATTTTTTGCTTTGACATGAGTATTTGGACTTGGCCCATGACTTGAACAGCCTGGGAAGAGCAGACGCCTGCAGGGGTTTGGCCTAGCACAGCTGCTCTTGGCTGGGAACAACAGAACAACTGCTCTGAAAGTGCATTTGGGAGCAGATTCTGAAGGGTCTGAGGTATGCTGGGGAAGGAGCTGGGATGGACCCAAAAATCTTCCTGCAGTGATGTTCTGGGGCTGTTGCAGAAGTCAACAGCTACGAGTGGGGCAGTGAGGTGTTTCTCAAAATTGAGGGATGTTTTTGAATTGGTGATGTAATTAAAGTCCCAGGGTAGGTTGAGGAGAGGAGATCTAGTATGTGGTCTGTAGGAAGAGCTGGAGGGAACTGGGATTTGTACTGGTCCCTTCTGGACCTTTGGGATGCGTCAAACTTAGTTCTTGTGGCAGTGTATGGTCTTTTCCAGTTTAGCCACCAAGGTCCTGTCAGGCTGTGGGGCTGGTGTCCATGCCTTGATCAACCCAGGCCATGATGCCAGGGACTGAATTTTTGTAAAGGCCTCAGTCCTTTGAGGCAGGGGCCAAAGGGCTGGGTGTGTTTTATCCTGGAAAACACCCCTCTAATGCAGGGAAGGGTTAGTGGACCTTTGAGCCAAGGTGTCCTGTTCTTACTGCACCAATCTTCTGCGCTGTGCTCTGTGCTCCTGCTTGGGCACCAGAGAGCTCCTTTCAGTACAGCTGCTTGGCCTCTCCCCTAGGTACGGACGCTGTTTGTCAGTGGCCTTCCTGTGGATATCAAACCCAGAGAGCTCTACCTTCTCTTCCGACCATTCAAGGTAAGAAGGTCTTCAGATCTGGCTTTTGGTGGGAAAGATGCTGTTTTGTGGATGACCTGGCAGCAAAGGTCTGTCAGGGGAAGTAGGAATGACATGGGAACCTGAAGCCAGCATGGGATCCCAGGACTTGTGCTCAACTGGGAAACCTCCCCGGGAGCCTGCCATTGGAATCGTGCTGTCTCTAAGCTTGATGAAACTTGCTTGGTCAGCCCTGCTCCTCAGCTGGACCAGCCCTTCCTTGAGGATGTGTCCTCATCCCCTGAACTCCATCTTTGTCTAATAACCACCCAGGCTGTCTCTGGGGAAGCGGGGTTCCCTTGTCTGCACAGGGTGGGTGCTCTGCTTTCTCTAGGCACTAACCAGGGCAGGGTGCTCATCTTTGTAGCTGGATGAAGAGCTAGAAAATGGGATTCCTTCCCAAAGGGCCAGGATGGAACAGCTAAAATACCTGCTCTGCCCCCAGTCTTCTCCACTGGTGGAAAAGAGGTGTTATTATCCCTGTTCCTGCTGCAGCCCCTGCCTTATGGAGGGCTTGGAGCTACAGGAGCTCCTGGAGCTGTCGTGTTGTGTCTTGGTTGTAGCATGGCCCCTTCAGGAGCTTGACACTGACTTGCTTTCTTCCTTCCTGCAGGGTTATGAAGGGTCACTGATCAAGCTGACTTCAAAGCAGGTACCTCCTTCCAGCCTGTGCATTTTGGGCTTTTGCTAGAAAACTGGACACGCCAGGAGGGGAGAGGGGAAAAATCCCATTTCACTGTGTAAAGCACTGTCTGGGCCAGCACCAGCTACACAGCAGGGTTCTACTGACCCAGCATGTTCTGAATGTCTCCATGTCTTGTCTTGCTGCCCTGGGTGAGACCTGAGGCTTCAGCCTCAAACCTTGTGCTGCCATCAGCCTTCCCCACTCCCCTGCTGATCAAGGCAGGGGTGCCCATGCTGGGGGCTGGCAGGGTGAGCGGTGTCCCCACTCACAGGAGTGCCAAAGCATTTGTGGTGGGAGCAGGTGCAGAGCAGGAACCTTGGGCCAGTGACCCAAGCTCTGCTTGAAGCCCCTGTACAGCTTAGGATGGTCTCCTCTGCTGGTTGTCTGGGGCAGAGAGGGTGGCAGGGCAGCCTGAGGAGCTGGAGGAAGCTTCCAAGCTGAAATTGGTGTTGTTTCTTTTAGCCAGTGGGTTTTGTGACCTTCGACAGCCGGGCTGGCGCTGAAGCAGCAAAGAATGCCTTGAATGTGAGTACCCAAAGTGCTGGGGGGCTGGGGGCCACATGCCTTGCTGGAGCCAGAGCTGAGGGCAGGGAAGGGGCAGGGTCTCCCAGCTGTGCCCTTGACTAGGGAAGTGAAATGGTCCTGAAGCATCCCACCAGGGAAGCAGGAGAGCTGTTCCAGGCTGACATCAGCCTGGGCAAATGGATGCAAGCTGTCTCAATGTAGTTTTTGACCACTGGAAGACAGCTCCAGGGCCTCTGCGGGTGTGGGGAACTGCTGTGACTCAAGAAAGTATCTTGAGGATGGTCAACATGGAAGTGACACCCAAAATGATCCCCATCCTGAAGGAGTGTTGGTGGGATCTGGTCAGCAAGACATGGTTCTGCTGTGCTGTAGACCTTGCCTTGGGCTTTGTGGCACCTGCTAGTGCCTCTGTTCAGGCTGGCAGAAGTTGTAGTGGCACCACAGATGGGGGTTATTCCAGCTCCAGTGTAGACAGAGTTATCCCAGCTCCAGCAGACAGACCTTTCCTGACCCGCATTGGTAGCCATACCTGCTACAGTGGTTGGTGAACTGCACATAAGGAGCAGAACTGCGTCCCTCATGTTGGAAGCAGTGGTCCTGGGCCAGCTAAACGTAAAGATAAAACCACATGGGAGCTTGAGTGTTGCAGTGAGGTCACAGAAATCTGGGCATGTGACTGTAGTGGGGTGGCCTTGGTTCCTCAGTTGGGCTTTGCTCCATGAATAACCACAGCCTGTGCTTGGACTGGAGCTTCACCTCTGAGAAACTCCTGTGCTCTCTCCTGTGACAGGGCATCCGCTTTGACCCTGAGAACCCCCAGACCTTGCGGTTAGAATTCGCTAAAGCCAACACAAAGATGGCCAAGAGCAAGCTGATGGCCACACCAAACCCCACCAACATCCACCCTGCCTTGGGCGCACATTTCATTGCACGGGACCCCTGTGAGTATGCTGGGAGGGGCTTGGAGGTCGTGGCTCCAACGTGAGAGATGCCCAACTCTGGGAATGCTGCCAGGGTGGAAGGGAACCCAGACCCACCTCTGCTCTGCCTGAAATCTGCCTGGGGCAGGGAGGCCAGCAGGATGTTGGAGCCGCAGGAGAATAACAGGCATCTGGCCAACACAGAACTGTTGAGACGTGAAAGTTGGATTTGGGTAGCTCAAGGGATGCCATAAATTCTTTAAAGCATCTCTAATTGTGAAGCATAAAGGATGAGTCCTGTACCATCACCCTTTGTGTAACCTGGTGGGGTCTGAGGCTCATGGGTGACCTGTAACGTGGCTCTGAGCCCCCTGTCCTGCATCCTGTGGTACCAGCCCTGTGCTGCCTGTGAGGACCAGTCTGTCCAAAGCCCGTGTGGGGCTGTAATGCAGCACATTCCTGGAGCAGCTGTGAACACACGTTTTATACCTCACCACGAGGGCAGCGCCAAGCTTTAGCCTGGGGTGGGGAATCCGGAGCCTGTCCCAAAGCAGGCTGTTGGGGCCAGCTACTGAGATGCTGTCCCTTGTCTCCTCCTCCTGTCTAGATGACCTGACTGGAGCGGCTCTCATCCCAGCGTCCCCGGAAGCGTGGGCTCCCTACCCACTGTACACCACGGAGCTGACCCCTGCCATCCCCCACGCCGCCTTCACGTACCCGGCGGCCGCTGCTGCGGCCGCTGCTCTTCACGCTCAGGTGAGTCGCGCCCCGCCTCCCGTGCCAGGGCTGGGCCCTCCTCTCTCCCCGCCCCGGTGCTCTCATTGCCGCGGTCTCCGCTTGGCCGGTTTGACCCTGGCCTCTGCACCTTGGCTCCCGGGCAGAGCCTGCTCCCGGCTGCAGGGCAGGGGCGCCCAGCCCCAAGGGAGGGCTCCGTGTGGCCGAGAGCAGGCAGAGCTGGGTGATGATTTCTGACCTTGCAGGTCCAGCCCTCTTTCCCACAAGGGGCAGGTGGGTGGGAGGAAGTCGGGGCTCGATTTCTGGCTGGCCCTGTTGCTCCCCATGGCCGGAGAACTACACTGAGGGACTGCTGGGAGGAAACACTCCCTGCCAGCAAGTAACAGCTATGAAATGTCATCCCAAGTCACAGCGAAAGCAATGGGCTTAGCTCCATGCTGAATTGAGGGGCTCAGCTGGGACCCTGTGGGCCAAATGACTCAAACACTTCCAAAGCGGGAGGAGAGTGTCCTGCAGGAGATGAGTGACTAGAGCCTTGCCAGAGCGAGAAACTGTGATGGAACAGGGTGTTAGCCCCCCTGGGTACAGGCTAGTGAGAAGGGTCATTCCATGCATGAACCTCTGGAAGTGCAGGTGGTGGTGCAACCAGCCGCCTGGTGTCCCAGGGTTTGCTTGCTGACAGCTGGGGATGTAGCAATGCCTGTACTGGTCTGACACTGGGATGCTTTCGTGTACAGTGACCACATAAAGTCCTTGAAACCATGAATATGCAAAGGGAAAGCCAAACAGAGTAGCAGTGTCCTAATTCCAAGTTAAGGTGCTTGGCTTGAAGCACTTGTCCAGGAGAAGCTGGAGCCCCTGTCCCTGCCCTGCTCAGTGTGACCAGCCAGCTGTGCTCTGCCTGCTTCCGTCTCTGCTCCTGTAGCGGTGCCATGGGGGACTGGGGCAGTGGGACTGAGCGTTGGGGCTTAACCTCTGCTCTCTGCCCTGCCAAGCAGGGTGTTGACTCCTACTCTTCCCTGCTTAAATGGAGAGGAAGAGGAGCTGTGTCCTCTCACCTTGCTGTCCTGGCTGGCAGTGAGCTATGTTGGCCCTTGGGCATCCTGTTGCTTCCCGCAAGCTTTGTGGTGGTAACTGCCCAGCTTCAAGCCAAGCTTGCTTCCCAAATGCCACAGGGAGTAGATGCCAGCTCCCATCCTCTGTCGGGCCCCTCTCACACCTGTAGACCTCTCCTGCTTCTGCCCTTCTACAGGTGAGCTGGTGTTGGGCTGAAGCTCCTGTGGGGTAGGGAGAAGTACATTGGGGTTCAGGACAGGACCGGGTACTGGGATGTTCTTCCAAGGACCTCCAGAGCCAGGCTGATTCTTCACTGGGAAAGTTGTGCTTGCTGGTGTTTTCCAAAAGTTGGTGGTGGTGCCCACAACTACAGGGCTGTGCTGTGCTTCCCAGTGGCCCAGGAGAGAGGCATCTTCTTGCCTCTTGTGTGTGTAGGGTGATGGTCAAGGCTGAATTGTCCCTGGAAGGGAAGACCAAGAAAAAACAACCTCTCTGGCCTGTCTGAGGTGGCTGAGGGAGGTGAAACTTTTGCTGCAGTTTCTTCCAGGATGGTCACTGGTGACTGTATAGGAACCCTGAGTGTGAGGGCTAGACATCAAAACTTTATGGTGCATGGTGGGGGAGAAAACTCTGCTCTCGTAGAGTGGAGAGTATTAAGGAGGCCTCCAGCTACATCTTTTCCCTCTGGGGTCTTAGTTCCTGCCCTCCAGCTGGTGAGCTACTGGTTTCCAAAGAGGTTGTCTGGCCTCACCATAAAACCCTGAGCAGCTCCCCGTGTACGTAGAGCTCCCTGCACAAGGGGGTCCATGGGTGGTGATGGCTCTCTAAGCCTTAGGGAGCCAGTGCAGCCCCTCCAGGCTGTGGCTGCACCCAGCTCTTTCCCAAAGAGGCCACTGGGCAGTCCCAGCTGTTCCTGGCTGTGCTGAGCTGGTGCTGACCCCGCAGGGGCACGTCCTGGCACAGGATATGTTACCAATAAAATTTAGCGGGGTTAAACATTACTCGTGCTGGCAGCTCTGGGCTGGAGCCCTGTCCTTTGCAGAGCTGAGGGTGGAGCACAACAGGGAGATGGCTTTTGCTCACAAACTGGGCTAAAAGCTGTGCCCTTAGTCCCAGTGCGCTGAGCCTCTGCCCTCACTGGGAGGGGCTGGCTTACTGATGTGGTGGGCTCAGAACAGTCATAGTTCTTCCTCCTGGTGGACTGGTGTTGGCTGGAGGGCATCCGTGGGGATGGCCAGAGCTTTAGCAGCTCTGTAGTGATCAGCCTTGAGGCAGGCAAGAAGTTGGAGGCTGTAGCTAAACCAAGGTCTTGTCACAAGAGATTTAAACCTGAAGGGCTCATACAGTGCTGAGTTCAGCAAGGGGGAGAGGCCTCCTGAAGAGCTGCCCAGAGGGCTGGCAGGAGGGATGAGGGGCAGGAGGTGCTGAGAGGCTGGCTTGGCCTCGGGAACCCTTGGTAAGCCATTCCCAGCCAAGACTGATGGCTGCTGCTCCTGGCACGTCCCTGCCTCGGTGATATTCTGGGCAGGCACCAGGCTGCTGTGGCTGTGGCCTGACCCTGCCCCACTGGGGACTCTGCTGACTTTAAGATTGTCCCATCTGCCTTCCCTCCCTCCCACCCTCTCTCAAATCCCTCCTTTGATGTCCCTAGTGAACTCCAGCCATGATGCCAGCGCAGGCTAGCCCCGAAGCTCAGAGCTGTCCCTGGAGATGGGACGCCCTAGTGATGCCTTATTGCAGCTAGTGGAGTGGCTGTACTACAGCTCCATTCCTAGAAGTGTTAAGCATGATGGCAGCCACGTCTGGAAAGACTGGTAAGGTAACCATCTCTCCTCCAAGGTGCACCGTGGGATTTGCAAGCTTCTGCCCATCTCTGTAGCCCGTATCTCCTTGGCAACCCAGTGCATGGGCCTCACGCTACCCACCCACCAGAGCCTGGGGAATGAGATGCCAGGCCTTCTTTCTAACCCACATCTCCAACTTCGCAGCACATGACATGGCGCACACAGCATGGCACCATCTTACATCAGCTCCTCCCAGCTCAGCCAGGCTTGGCCAGGCCCCGCCGGTGGGAGGTTGAGCCGGGGCAGAGACCACCCTGCCACTCGGCCTGAAAGAAACCTGGTCTCTCCCCAACTTTGACCCTTCGAGGGCAACCAGAAATACACCTTGACCTCACTCCTGGCACACGGTGGGGGAGGTGAGTGACGTGGTAGTGATAGCACACAACTAAATTTTAGCGGGCACCTTAGACAACATCACTTGCCGGTCACTTTGTTCCAGAATCGCATACCGGGACAGACCCTGCCCTTAATCATGGGTCTAATCTCACCTCTTTCCTCTCCAGTAATGGAAACGGAGCCAGTTCCTACCTGGAGCTTGGCTTCTCTCTTGCAACCTGAAATCACAGGCAGGACACAGGTCGTGTGAGCCGTAATGGAGGGAATCGGCAGCCTGGGAGAGAGCGGAGCGGTGTAGGAGACTGGGAGCTTGGGAAGAGGGAAGGGCCTGTGACTGGTTGGCAGGGGGATGGTTGATGTTTGACTGAAGGAAACGAGCCCTGGTTCAGTTCTCCCTGCAGTGGTTCTGAGCAGACTTTTTTCTTCTCTCTGTAGAAGTGATGATGGGAAAAGAAGCCACCAAAGATGAGGGCCCAGGCCTGCCTTTGCCTTTGGAAAGCTGTGAGGTGCAGAGATGTGCAGAGCTGGCCTCCTGGGAGGATGGGAAGAGCTTGACACAGGCTTAGAGACAGTGATACAGCTTGTCTTGTTCTGCTTAGTCCTGGTAGACAGGTCCATCCATTGCTGGTGGGATGGAGTTGGGCTGCATTATGTCTCTGAGGTGGAACCACTGTTTTTGGGGTGCCTCTAAGCCAGGCTCTGAGTGGGCAGCAGAGGAGGCCAGGGCTATCCACGCTCCTTGAGCTCTTCTGCAAAGAGATGCTTCCAGCTGTGGCAGCACCCATGAGGACAGGGCTCTGCTCTGGGCAGGACTTGCCCTGGGAAGCAGAGGCTGGGTGCAGGATTGGCTCATAAGAACATGGCCACATGGTGCTGCTGGGGACACAGCTGATGTGTTGGGTACCTGGAGCCCTGGAGATCCTGGTAGGTGCTTCCAAGGCAGGCAGCCAGGGCAAGGCCTGAGAGCACAGAGATGCCAGTCTTTTTGGGAGTGGGCTGCCCAAGGTTCCCTCGAAGCATCCACTGGAGAGACCTTGAGGAGATAGCAGAGATGGGTCTCTGGTTCTTGGGCCTGTCCCAGTGAGTGGTGGGTGGAGGGAGCAGTCCTGGATCATGGCCATGTGGTTGTGCAAGAGCCTGGAAGGACCTTGGGACTTCCTAGTGCTGGGTTGAGGCTTGATCCCATTGATGAAAGCAGAGGTCAGTACTCCAAACCCCCTTTCCCTTGCAGGTAAGCTGACAGACCCTCCCTAGACTGGAGACAGTGATGAATTTTCTGTCTCTAATAACTTGTTGCCTGATTGTTGGTGCTGTTGTGTAGGGACTTGCCAGGATTATTTCTCTCTGGGCAAGCTCCGTGCTTCCCAGAGATGTGAAGCCTCTTCAAGATGTTCATGGTTGTGGTAACATCCTAAACGACAGTGACTTAGTGGTGGCATAGCTGGCCAAGCAGCCCCAAGCCAGCAGTTCCCTCCTAGCCAGGGAAAAGCAGGCAGGAGATGCTCTGAGCATCCTCCAAGCAGAGGATACTCCTGAGCAGCTGTCCTCACTAAGTGGTGGGTGAATGGGACTGAGATGCCATCAGAAGAGACTTGTGGCCAACAGTGGCTCTCCCTGGCTGGCTCAATCCAAAAGAAAGCAGCCCAACTTGCTGGGAAAGCGGAAGTGCTTGTTTGCTGCAGTCTGAGAGAGGGGGGTGTGTCTCCGTTGGATTGGTGGATGGATGAATGCCTGTTGGAACGTTCCTAAGCAAGAGGAGGGATCAGCGCCTGTCTTTCCCCACGTGCTCCTCGCCCTGGTGTGGGATGTTGTGCTGATCCTCCAGCTCTCCCTCACCAGAGCTGCCTGGGGAGATGCACACGCTCGATCCCACTGCATCTCCTTTTCCTGGTGGTGGGCCGGGCTGCTCTGGTCCCACACCTCATTGTCCCCCCTGAGGGACCCTTGAGCAGGTGGCCTGGGTGCAGTGGCCGCTGCTGGGGCAGGCGTGTGTCCAGCCCACACGAGTGGGTGAGGTGGTGCCTGTGCTGCCTGTCCTGCCCTGTCCTGTCCTTGCCTGCCTGGGTGACATTCCCACGGGCTGCCTTTCCAGCTGGAGCAGAGCAGCTCTCGCCGGCTGCCAGCGGGGGCTGCCCAGGGCTCACACCCGGTGACCTCCAGTGCTGCCTGCGAGGTGCTCGTGGCTTGCCAGGCTGAGGATCTGAGGATCTCAGCAGCACCACTGAAGATGCTGCTCTGCAATCCAGCGGCTTGGCAGCAAGATGCGGCTCTTGGACGTGTTAGTTGGATCCTACCAGCTCCTGGAGCACAAGGAGTGCTTTGTCCCTGCCTGCACCGGGAGCCTTTCTGATCCCTGGGGACCATTCCAGCTGTAGAGATAGATCAGAGCTCCAAGGGTTGCTGAGGCTGGCTGCAGACCTAGAGGGAACTAAGGAGGAAAGGCAGGTCCTCCAAGCCAAAGGTGGTCTGAGGAGGGACCTGCATACTTGGTCCTTGCTTCCCCTTTTTCCTTCTGAAGGGCTTGCTCTCCATGAGGGTGGTGGGCAATCGGATACTTAAATTCTGAGGGCAATTGGGAGAGGCAAAGGAGGCTTTTACAAAGGAGAGTGAACCTCTGATGGGGTGTTTCTCTGTCCCATTTATAATTTCGTTGTTATTTTTAGGCAGCTGCTGGTGTTGTGCTGCAGAAAGGGAAAGGTTCCTGGCCTCTGGGAGGTGGCAGGCAGAGGCACACATTTCTCCTCTCCAGCTGTTTCCTGGGACAGATGTTGAAGGCAGCAGCACGAGGCCGCTGCAGTTGGCCGGCAGTGGCTGCCTCGTCCCTGCGAGCAGATGTTTTGGTGGTGGGACCAGATTCCTTTCCAACTGTGAGCTAATGCCTCTCCAGAAACAACTGTGTCTCTTCCAGTAAAAGCCTCTCTTGCTCTGCTTTCTTCACCCAGTGCTGGACATCTCCATTAGTTCTCAGCTTCCTCCCCGATGGATGTAGTATTTTGAGGTGTGTGAAGAGAAAACTGCCTTGGCACTTAGAGAGTGTCCTCTTGGCTATCTGCTGCCTCCAATCCACTGCTTCCAGTGCTTTCTGCTGGCTTCAGGAGCATCCCTCCTACTGAGTTCCTGCCTCATCCCATCAAACCCTTAATCCTGTGGGCTGAAGACCTGGCAGGTCATTCCCTCACCCTGCCAGCATGTCAGAGCCTTGGATTGTACCCAGGATTGTCATGTCTGTAGAAGTTCCTGCTGGGCTCCAGGCTGAGCCCCTCTGAATGCAGGGCTGGGCTAGTGGTCTGTGGGGCCACGGTGGGTCAGGCTGGATGGGTTTGGTGGCTGAGCATTGGAGACATGCAGGAGGAAGGCAAGGAGTGGTGGTCCATTGCAGTGATGGTTTATTAGCACCAGAGGTAGGAACAGGGCATGTTTTAAGAGAAAACTGGAATTTCTGTTGGAAGTGGAGGTGCTGAGGCTCGGCAGGTGAGCCACAAGGTGGCTCTGAGGACAGGGTGGAGGGGCCAGCAGGCTGGGCTGTACTGGCTCCTGTATGGCTTGGCCGAGCTCGCGTGGGATGGAGGCAGCTCTCAGGGTTAAGCACTCACAGCCTTGTGAACGAAGGGGGAGTTTCCTGTTGCTGCCGGGCAGGAGGAAACTGCTTCCAGCTGTCGAGGGGAGGGGTGTGGAGTGGGAGACACAGGCCAGGGAGGATGGCTGCAGACTAGATGTGGCTCTGCTGAGCAAACACCTCCTGGTGACAGGGCTTGGGGGGAGTAAGAAGCCCCTGTCCTTGCTCTGGCAGCTGCTGTGGTGGCCCTGTAAGTTGGCAGTGATGCTTCTGCCCATTCCAAGCCTTCCTGGGCAGTGTCTATGCACAGTGTGGTGGCCCTGGCTGGGCAGCAAAGGTCCCTCTCCCAGGCTAAAGGAGACATGAAAACACGCTGTGTGTGGCACTTGCTCCTGGCACTGGATGGGACCCCTCACTGGGGAAGGAGGGTGTTGGTAACATCCATCCCCTTGATTCCCACAGGTGGACTGGCTGGGATGCTGTGCCATGAAGTGAGGTATGGGGCCAGCTGGGAGCTGATTTAGTGGCACCCACTTGCCTTGTGAAGGTGTCTGGCAAGAGTCCAGCAGATTACGGAGCCATGGAATTGTTGGAGTTGGAAGGGACCTTAAACCCTTAAAGGGTGTCTCATTCTACCCCCATGCCATGTGCAGGGACATCTTCCACTAGTCCAGGTTGTTTCAAGTCTTGTCCAAACTGGCCTTGTTCTGAGCTGATGAGAGGCTCCTGTGAGGACAGAGCTTCTGCAGACTGGCAGGGCTCCTTCAGGAGCCACCTCCTGGAGAGGGACTCAAGGCCCACAGCTCGTGTGGCTGCAGCTCCTGGCATCGCAGCCCTCATGCCTGTGTGGGGAGGACTTGGCAACTGCAGGCAGCAGTGCTGAGGCTGTGGCAGTTCCCTGCACGTCTCTGCACATCCTTGGGAGAGGAGCATCTAGCCAGGCTTGTTTGGGTGAGGGGTCAGCTGTGCCAGAATGAATGGGACACAGAGAGTGGCTCACATGGGGTCCAGGGGGTTTTCTGCCACTTTTCTCCCCATCTGAGAGCCAAGTCCATCATTGTGCTGGTTCCCAGAGCCCTGAACGTACTGAGGCTGTGCTTCTCTCCTGGCAGCTGGGGAGGGAGGAGCAGGGGGTGGCTGCTGTGCTCCAGCAGCAGGACTGAGCTCCAGTCGCTGCTCCAGCTGCTGGATCCATGCTCAGTCAAGTGGCACGGGCTCGTCTCCTGCTGCTCTCAGGCATGGAGCTGCTGATGCAGCCCAGCTGGACACACTGGAGGTCCGAGGCTGTGGGGCTGGACGTTGCCGGCTCACTGTGTCTCCTATGGGGCTGGAAAGTGTCTGTTCAGTTACTGTCCCTTGTTAGGTCCCCATCCAGCCCCTTCCTTGGCATTGAGCAGCTCTGAGAAATAGATGTGGCAGCAAGCACCTGCCAGGGAAGCCTCCAAGTCTTGCTGGTTTGCAGTTCTGCCGAGTTCTTCCCATGGTGTGGTTTGCCTGGAGCCACTCCTGGAAGCAGGGTTGGTGCTTGGAAAACTCCGTGGGCCTCTGCTGTAGTGGATGAGCCACTTCTTCACCCATACATGTCCTGTAGAGGTTGTCTAGTTTTAATGTGTGGTCTTGAGATGCCTCCTTTGGCTGGCTGAGCTACTCAAGTAGTATTTGGAGCTCACCCTGGAGCCTCCTTTCCCATGCTGGAGACATCTTTGCTCCATGGACCCTTGCACATGGCTTGAAGGAGCTGAAGGTTTGTGCTCTGGTTGAGGTAATGCTCGGTCATGGACTTCTGCCGTGGCTTTCTTTTCCAGATGCGCTGGTATCCTCCCTCTGAAGCTACCCAGCAAGGATGGAAGTCTCGTCAGTTTTGTTAGTTCGTTAGTAAGTAATTAATTACTCTTGGAGTCAGGTCTTTGTCTTGCTCTTCCTTGGACTCTTGTGGGGAGGAGGGATGGGAGCTTGGGCTCAGCCCCACACACCCACCCAAGGATGTGGTTGGGTTTCCCAGCTGGGTGATGGGAGCTCGGGAGCCCCCCCGAGCCCTGGGGTGGGGAGGGGGCCGTGGGAGACACTCAGGACGCAGGTCCAGCTGGCCCTGCTGACCATGCTCCTCTCCCACAGTGTCTTTCCTCGGCTTGTGTTCCTCCTCCCTGCCTCTCCGCAGAGGGACGTGCCAGGGACAATTGCTCCGACTCCTCTGGGTTTGGTTTGCAGCCGGCAGACAACGCGCCCGGCCCCGCCACGCTGCCCCTGGGGCTGCCAGCACCCCCTTCCCCGGACTGTGAAGCCGCCGCGGCCCCAGCCGTGGGCTGTGCGCTGCCTCTGTCCCTCTCTCCATCCATCCATCCCTCCATCCCTCCCTCAAGCCAGCCCCAGGACCTCTCCCTGACCGAGCTTTGCCGTCCGGCTGCGCTGAAACCCAGCCGCGGGCTAGGTCCTGGGCTTCCCCGGGCTCGCCCTGCCCTGGGGGCAGCTCGGCTGAAGGAATCGAAAGGCAAAATGGGTTTTGCATGTTTTCTGGCATGAATTAAAACACTTAACTTGTGTCTGTGTGAGTGTAAGTTTGTTTGTTCTAGCGTTTGTGTAACCGTTAGCAACAGGTCTTGGCCCAACGGATTGATCCATCAAGGTTTTCCTCTTGCTTCGGTGAAGACTTGGCTTTGAGAAATACTAACTGTCCTTGTCTCACCCCTTCTCCCACCTCACCCTCCCCTCCCCAGGACGACCAGAAAAATTTGAAAAATGCTTTTTTTTTCCTTTTTTTTTTTTTTTTTTTCAAAGTACGATGCACTGGGTTTTTGTTCTCATCCATTCTGCTCTGGTTTTAAAGTCAGGGTTATTATGTTATTTTTTTTCCTTCTTCAGACTTCTATATATAGAACAGCTGTAAAATATCTAATCTCTTTTTTTTTTTTTTTCCCCCCCCCACATCCTTCTGATTGGAGAGCATCCAGTCCTGCCAAAAAATCATCCATCCTTATGGGAATACCGAACAAAAAGAATAAAAAGTATGAGTATTTTTGTACCATGTGTAATAAGGAAATATTTATGCATCATAAAGAATTTCTTGTGTGTTTGTGTGCAATTAATTATTATTATTATTATTATTATTAAAGAGAAATTGTAATCCTGTAAGATAAGTTAATGTTTAGTTAAAAGCTTGAAAAAGAAGGGTTGTCTTCTGTACCAATGATTGAGTCAGGCATAGTAAACAAGAAATTGTGCAATTTTTGTTTTAGCATCTTATTGCTTGGTATTGAAGTGCTTTAAGTATTATCTGATCATGGCTGTCTCGCTTGTATTAAAAGATTTGAGAATAAGTTGCTCTATAATTGCTGATCCTATGAGAATGTGAAACTGGATAATATATGAAATGCAACAACAAAAAAAAACCCAAAAAAACCAAAAAACCCAGAGGCTGCTGTGACTTTTTCTGTGGTCTTGGGTGTTTTCTTGTGGGAATGGTGTGGGATGCTTCAGGCCCAGCCCGGCCCCTGCCTGGTCCCCTTTCCCAGGCTGGAAGGATGCGGGCTGGTTTGGGATGCAGCTGAGGACAGGAGCTGGGCTCTTCCTCAGCCTGCTGGGAGAAGGGCAAGTCCTTGCCTCTGTGGGTACGTGGTGGGGGGGTCGGTGGTGCTTGAGCTCTGCTGGAGGCCGCGGCAAGGGCAGCCCTGAGCTTTTTTGGGTGTTTTTGTTCCCCCTCCCAGTGTCTGTGGAGGCTGAGGGCCTCTCCTCTGTGCCAGCAGTGCAGAAGGAGATCTCCATAGAAGGCAAATGTTCTCTGTGGCTGGAGCATTGCCTCACGCCCGCCCAGCTCCTGCTCTGGTGCCTGGGCTGCCCAAACCTTTCTGTGCCCTTATCTGTACCTGCTCAAGCAGCTCTGGGAACGGCAGTCCTGGGGCAGGGGCTGGTTGTCCCAGTGGGAATCTCCATGCGGGGCCAGGGGCTCTCCCTGCTTTGCCTCAGGAGTCCCCATGGCTCCCTCGCCCCTGCGCTGGGGCACTCCAGAGCCCTCCCACGCATCGTCCCGCCCCGGGGATCAGTGTTTTCCTCTCTCCCCAGGGCTTCGAGGGCAGCACTGAACGAAAGCAAGGAAAAAAAATTAGAAAAATAAAAAGGCAGGTCTAAAAATAGCCCTGCTGGCCACCGTGCCTGGGAATGGACTCGAGAGAGTGCTGCTGCTTGGGGCCGTGACTCGCTGTGGGGCTGCGGGCTGCCCGCACCAGAGCAGGCCTGCCAGCCCCTTCCCATGGGATTCCCCCCGCCCGCTGCCCAGGCTCTTGCCTGCATCCCGGCTCCAGCCCCAGCTCTTCCCTGCTGGATCTGTCCACATCTCGCAGCTCTGCTCACCTGAGCAGAAACACCCGGGAGAGCAGCGGGGCCTGGTGATGGGAGTGTGCAAGGCTTTAATTATAGAGCAGACTTTTTCCTGTTCTTCTTCTCTATTTTTTTTTTTTTTTAAAAAGCCTTTAGCACATGCATTAACATGGCCAGGCCATGAATAATTGACGCCTGGCTCTATTAAGCTCTTACACTGAAGTAGGTCACGTCTGCTCCGAGGGTCCCCGGGCGTCCCTTGCCCGGCCGGAGCGAGGCCGGTGCCGGCGTGTGGACACACGTGTGTGCCCGGCCCGGCCGCGTGCGCGCTGCTCCGGCTGCTCCCGATGGGGTCCTGCTCAAAGGGACACTCTGGGAGGTGATTTGGGGACAGCCGGTGCCCCCAGAATATCCACAGCCCCAGACAGGATGAAGCTCTAGGTGCAGGGAAGCTCTGGGTGGGGCACGAGCTGTTGGCATCAGCAGGGAAAGGATGCAGTTCATGGCACCTTTGGTCCTTGTGCTGCCTGGGCGTGTCAGCTAATAGCCAAAGGACAAACCTACCAGGGAATAGAGAAGAAGACAGTGAGGCTGGAAAAAACACAGGGGAAAGAGGCTGCTTTTGTCATGCTTTCATTTTACTCCTTACTGGAAACTCCCCCTATTTTCCTTGTTTTGAAGGTGGGACAAAAGATACATTTTGGAGCTTTGGACTCTTCTCTCCCGAACACGCTGTGCTCTGCCACAGCGTGTGGTCTGGGCGCTGAGGCAAGGTACACTTTGGGAATAGAAAATGCAGCTGTTGGGATGCAAAAGGGCCTCTCGACACGGCTGTGCCGGATAAGCTGCTCCTATTGGAGGTGATTAGACAGTCACAGCCAGCCAGGGGGGCAGATCCAAAACTGTCCCTGCTGCAACCAGAGAGTTAGGAAGGGGTTCAGGTTATCTCACACCAGCGTTCATCCAGGGATGTACGGTCACAGGAGCTCCTGTCTCTGAGTCAGGAGCATCCCGCAGCGCTGATGCTCCCCTCACGTCCCACACACCTCTGCTGATGGTTAAGGGTCCCCAGATGCAGCTCAGTCACGTGGGTGATGATCAGTGCTTTCCTCCCATTTCTCTGGGAAATGCAGTGAAGAACAATTCAAAGGGATTTTGTAAAGGATCAAAGCCCAGTGATTCCCATGGTCTGTGCCAGCACAACTGCCACCGTCCCCTTTCCTGTCCTGTCTCAGGCCGAAGCCTGTCATGGCTAGAGAGCATTTTGGACATCACTGATGACCTGCCCGTTGTTTGGCCATCAGGCAGAGAACAATGGCCACAGCTGTGAGGAAATATCTCAGAGAGCCCCAGCTCCTTTCTGCAGCAGGATTTAGCAGCTACTGCTCCCTGCTGATTTCCACAAATCATAGCATCACAGAATATTTTAGGTTGGGAAAGCCCTCTAAGACCATTGAGTTCATCCATTCCCCAGCACTGCCAGGTCCACCACTGAACCAACATTCCCAAGCACCACATCTTTGAACAGTTCCAGGGATGGGGACTCCACCACTGCCCTGGGCAGCCCCTTCCAATGCCTGCCCACCCCTTCAGGGAACAAATTTTCCCCAACATTCAACCTAAACATTCCCTGGCACAGCTTGGGGTCTTTTGCTCTCATCCTGTCCCCATTCCCTGCGAGCAGAGCCCGACCCTCCCTGGCTGCCCCCTCCTGTCAGGGACTTGTGCAGAGCCACAAGGTCCCCCCTGAGCCTCCTTTGCTCCAGGCTGAGCCCCTTTCCCAGCTCCCTCAGCTGCTGCTGGTGCTCCAGCCCCTTCCCCAGCCCCGTTCCCTTCTCTGGACCTGCTCCAGCACCAAAATGTCATGAGGGGCCCAAAGCAGAACACAGAATGTGAGCTGTGGCAAAAAGCTGCATCTCATGCAGTGTTGCTGGGATTCCCCTGACAAATATTTGTAGTCCACCCCCACGAGGGTGAGGAGCAGGTCTCCTGTGGTCAGGGAGCATCACGTGCCTGTGGGGCTCCAGCTCATGGCATGTGGCCAGATAAAATGACTGGCTGAGATGTATAATGATGGATGAACTTGGTAGCCCCTCTGGAAGAGGCAGGTTGGGCTGGCAGGTGTACAAGCAGGCTCAGCCAGGCCTGAAATACCACCAGGAGGGCAGGAAGAGGTAGAGAATGATGGACACCAAGCAGGAAGGAGACAACATTCTGGCTGCCTCATGATTCCTTATTACACAGGGCTCCCTCTCAGGAGTTTTGCTTGGATATCACCACACTCTCACAGCTCCAAAAATCCCTCTGCTCTCCCCCTGCCAAACACCTACTTGTTGAATTATTCCCTAACCCAGTAGCAAGTCTGTAGAGACTTGGAATTGGCATCCCAATCCCCCATGGAAAGACACAGGTGGTAAACAACGGATGGCACAGGGATCACGTAACAAAATACACCCCAAAAATAACTTAGGGAAAGGTGAGGGGTGCCGGGTCCCACCCCCAAAGTGATGGATGACATCCCAGAGGGGCCTTGGGAGTCAACGGGGCCTTGTGCTGCTGCGATGGGATCCTGAGGGTTATTAATTACAGGAGGCACCTCCAGTGCAATTCAGGAATACAGGGTATCGGGTCAGATCCGCAAAGAACAAAAGCTGCTCTGAGCCAGTCCGGCTTTACGGCGCTGTTATCTGGGATAGTGCGATGAGAAATGTGCTCCCGGTCTGCGCTGCCACGACATGCACAGTTCAGCTGGGAAGCCAGGAGGTGGCATCCGAGACCTGAGCACGGACAACAAGGTCACCGCCAGCAGGAGCTCACCGGCAGCTCGGGACAGTGAGGAAACACGCATGCATTTTGTCATGCACCTTCTTCTCCTCCTTGGGATGGGGAGAGTGGAGATATTTTGGGAAAAGAATCTCAGGATTAAATTAATAGAGGAAAATGTTTTAATTTTTTCTGGTCAGCTACAGCGTTGTTATGAAAAATACACTTAATTTGAGCTGGGATGGGACGGGTGGGGGGAGTTGTTCACAGTCCACCCGGGCTGAGGTGGGACTATCACCACTTAGGCTGGTCCTGGCTTGTTCCAGCTGAGCCTGGGAATGCCCTGAGGCTGGAGCTGTCCCTCTTCTGGGTGCCTCTCCCATGCATAGCTCCTGGTATTACTCATTTAACTCAAAAAGAAGAAGCAATGTGCTGCCTTCTGTGATGACACAGCCATGACGCATTAGGCTCTCTACCCGTGCGGGCAGCGGGAGCCACCCAGGGGCACTGGGCAACCTGTGCGACTCCTTTGGCGAGGGAGCCTGAGAGGGGCAGGGGCACCACTGTCACCCGCGGTGTGTCGGGACAGACGGCAGATGGCACCGGGAGATTAGCCCGGGACAAGCTGGGATGCCCGAAGGGAGAAGAGGCCACTGCTGCACTTGCGAGTCTCAGCCCAGCGCAGGCAGGAGACCAAGAGGAACCAGCTGCAGCAGCCCCTGGAACACGGGAACACCAGAGCCTGATAAAAACATGGAAGGATCTCCAAATGCATCAGAATGTCCTGCTCTCCTGGTCTGGGGCACTCAGATCAGGAGAAATCCCAGCTTTTCCTCTGGGATGCAGATGGGTTGGAGTCTCTAGAGTGTTTGTCCTGCTCTCCCGTTCCCTCTGGTTCCCATGCTCCCTAGGCATGGCAGAGCATGCCTCATCTCCTGGGCTTCTTCAGGTGGGATTCAGCCGGTGGGCTTCATCCATTGGGCATCATCCCTGGGCTTTGTCCACTGGGCTTCACCTGCTGGGCTTAATTATGGCTGACACATTCCTTTCATGCTCCTCTGGGTGCCAGGAGTGAGTGAGACCTCCTGAATCTCTCCTGGGTCTCCATGCTGTTCACCCAGGAGAGGAGTTTCAGCAGGCAAAGGGAGACTGCCAGCTTGTGCCAGCGTGTTAAAGCTGATGGCTGCTGCAGCAATTGCTGACTGTCAGGGCAGGCTGACACTGATGTGTTTCCATCACTTCCTCCCGCTGTCCTTGGCATCATGCTGAGGGCTGAGTCGGTTGCTCAGCGGTCTGTGGGTGACAACACGGTCCCCCTCACGGGACAGCTACAAGTGCTCTTCCCTCTCTGGTGGCAAAGACACCAAGACCTGCCCACCCCCAACTGGAGTCACTCAGAATGTGCTGGAGTCTCCTGGGGATCTGCCACCCTTAAGGATCATGAGCGAGGTTTTGGCAGACGAGCCTGATCCTTGCAAACGTCTGGGAAAGGCTGTCAGCTGCTCTGTGTCCCCAGTGCCTCCGGTGTCAGCCTGAGCTGGATGATTCTTCCCTCAGTAAGAAGCGTTATGGCTGCCCAGCTCCAAATATCTGCCGCCTCCTCCCTGCCAGGGTTGGCTCATCTCTGCCAATGCCCCCAGGAGGTCTCTGCACCAGTGGGTGACCCTGTGTGGCGTTTCCGAAGGCGCCTGCTGCCGCAGGTGGATGCCGACTGACTGATCCCGGCACCTTTCCTCGGGAACAAGTTCTGCCAGAGCAGACAGTCTGAGCCTTCCGTGTCACTTCCTCGTGCTCAGCTCAGCAGGGCCCCTGATGGGCTGAGAAACGCCTGATAACACCCCGCGCATCACAAAGCCACCCACAGCTTCTCCTGCCCTCCTGCCAGACCTGCAGCTGTACCTCTGCTTCCCAAATCCCACCTGGATGTAACGAGGAAATATGGGGAAGGGGCTGGAGCAGCTGAGTGAGCTGGGAAAGGGGGTCAGGCTGGAGCAAAGGAGGCTCAGGGGGGACCTTGTGGCTCTGCACAAGTCCCTGACAGGAGGGGGCAGCCAGGGGGGGTCGGGCTCTGCTCGCAGGGAATGGGGACAGGAGGAGAGGGAACGGCCTCAAGTCACACCAGGAGAGGCTTAGATTGGATATTAAGGAAAAATTTCTTCACTGAAAGGATGGTCAAGCCCAGGAACAGGATGCCCAGGGCAGTGGTGGAGTCCCCATGCCTGGAACTGTTCAAAGTTCTGTGTGGTGGCAGCACCTGGGTTTAATGGTGAACACGGCAGTGCTGGGGGAATGGTTGGACTTGATCATCTCAGAGGCTTTTCCCAGCCTAAATGATTCCGTAATTCTGTGATCCTGTTCCAGCCTTGCCTTTGTGCCCTGAGCACATTAAAATGCTGATGGACCAAACAGGGTAAAATTTGATTGAAGTTTAATTAAATACCCCTATTTTAGGTTGCCCCTCTGGTGTAGCACTTTGATGTGGGCTGGGAATCAGCAAGGAAATATTGCTTTTCCATGGAATTTGACACTTGTAGGTAGTTGCCTCTTCAGGTGCAATTTTTGGGAATTGAAGAGAAATTTTTCTCATGTGGATCAGCCTGGCTGTGCCAGTATCCTCCTGAAACCCAGTAAATGGCTTTGAACAGAGCATTTTGACATGGGCCTACTTCCTTAATATTTACCAAGGAAAGGTTCACCTGGAAATCCAAGGGACCACCGTGCTTGTTGTCTTGGTTTCTTTTCAAAAAAAAAAAAAAAAAAAAGAAAAAAGCCAATTCTGAAAAATTTGTCCTTGCCACAGACCCCCAAAGTTCCAAGATATCTCTTGGGAAGGTGTGCTGAGTTCCTGGGATGGATCTGGCTTTATTAAGCTCACATGGAAAGCTTATATCCAATATATGTAAAATAAAATGTGGTGGTGGAACCTTAAAAATGATGTTAGCATTTAATGAAGGCTAAAAATCCTCTCTTTGCATTTAACAGTTTAAAATTATTATTTTTCATTTCTGATGGAGAGGGCCTGTGGCTGGGGAGCAGCCTTGTTG
The DNA here is from genome assembly GCF_000738735.6 of Corvus cornix cornix. Classification (NCBI taxonomy): domain Eukaryota; kingdom Metazoa; phylum Chordata; class Aves; order Passeriformes; family Corvidae; genus Corvus; species Corvus cornix. The sequence goes on from NC_046340.1 coordinate 20,195,766, forward strand.
GGAAATGGGAGGAATTCCAGTTGGATACAAGGGCAAAAAATTTACATTGAGAGTGGCGGAGTGACTGGAGAGGATATGGAGCAGTGGAGAGGGGATGTCTTCATCCTTGGAGACCTCCAGAATTGCCTCCACCTCAAACTTTCCCTGTTTCTTGCAATTTAGGGGATGTTGCATGGGAGAGAGGTCTAAGAGAGGCTAAGCTGGTCTCAGGCCACAGTCAGTAGTCATTTATCACTCAATAAATGAGGATTAACAGATATTTTTCCTTAAAAAAAAAGGTTTCTAGATAGAATGAAAAATATCTATTGTTTTAGGGATTCAGTGTATGACACTGAATGCAGACAATGTTTTCCAGAAGGTTTAAACCTTTCTGGAGTGTGTGAGCACTTCTTGGTGTTCTCTTCTCTTCATGCTTGCCCTTAAAAAAAAGCATTATATAATACAAAACAGGAAGACAACTTCCTTTTAATCTGTATTCTTAAAAGAGGTTATTACAAACAGACACACAAATCCCAAGCCATTAAGCAAACCCTGGGTTTCTAAAGCAAGTATGTTGTGGTGAAGAGAAAGGTGCTTTCCCAGCAGTGCGTGTTTGTGTATGGGATCAGAGCAAAGCTGCCATGCACAGAAGGTTCTTGAGCTAGAAACTGGAAGCAAATGCTGGTGACACTCACAGAAGCTGCTTTGGGGTGAACACTGGAAAAACAAGAGGTTTTCTCATGTTTTTCGCAGTGGAAATAATCAGAACAATGGGCTTTTCCTTTCTGGGCAAAGTTTTAGGCATGAATGTCGGACCTTGCAGCTCCAAGGACGGAGAGGGGCTGATCAAAGCCAACATCAGGATGAGGAAGGGGAGAGTTGGGCTGAGCTGTTCAGGGTTAAAGCATCCCTGAGCCACCACATCGAGTGCTTTGTGCAGTGGACTGTGGAAAATAGTATTTTTATAACTACTTCCATTTAATTTCATGTCTCTTCCTCCCAGCATAGCCTTCCATGAATGAGGCAGAATGCAAGGCAGCATTTTGGGACAGTCCCAGAAGAAAAGCCAAATGGTGGAGCACTGCTAGGGGTAGTGAGGAACAGCATCTCCAGAGTCTGTGATGAGAGAGAGATGCAAGGAGAGGAGACATCTCCTCCCTGAGATAAAGGAGCAGGGATGGACACCTTTCCTTGGACAAGCTGTTCCACAAAACCATCCCAGAAAGAACAGAGGACTTGACTGGGGTGAACCAGCTCCATGTCAGCCCAGCAAACCATGTGGGGCCTGAGTTGTGCCCAGTAACTGATCTCAAGGATTGACACTCCTCAGAAATGCCACTGGTGTCAAGAAAGCATTCGACAGTCTTTGTTTTGGGCTTGGAGAGATGTGCCTTGAGGTGCCCTGGCTTGCCCACGGAAATCCCACTGCTGCTCAAAGCAGAGCCTTTGGGCAAACCTAACCTGCTCAGTGGAAGTTCTGGGGCCAGAGGGACACACACGCTCATGTCCAGAGAGTGCTCCTGAGTACACCTTCCTTTTCTCCCACGGATCCCAAAATCCTCCCAAAATCCTCCCACAGATTTTGGACTGATTTACATATATCCCTTCTCTCTGTCACTTGCATCCCGCTCTTTTATTCCTTTTCTAGGATCTTCTGCTACTCTGATATTTCTGGTCACTATTAAAACATGTGGGAGAAATGGGTCAGCTGGTTTGGATAATTTTGCAGATATTCCTCCAGGGAAGAGCAAATACAGACTTTACACCAGCTGTTTGTGGGCACACAGAGCAGGAGTTAGTCACAAAACAAAGCAGAGATCCTGTGGGTTATGACCGTGACCCTGAACTCCACCAAATTCCTGGGTGACTCTTGCGTTCTGCACCCTGCCCTGGCATAGCCTGTCAGTCTCCAACGTGACTCACACACCTATGGGATTTTCCAGGAAAGCACACACAAAAAATTAGGTGGACACATTGCCCCAGTGCCAACACCAACCCCTGTCCCAGATCTGCCACTGCCATTCAGACAAAGCTTGTTTGCAGAGGAGTTTGATTGTGAGCTCTGTATTTCTGGGGACAAACACGCAGTGCAGAGGGACTGTCAGCCACTGTGCTCCTGTCCCACCTCGGGCTTGGGGACAGGGTGGTTGTCCTGCAGGGAACAGCCACTTCTCCCAGGAGGGGGGAACACACACACCTTCATGCTCTTCAAAATCTAGCACTTGGTCCCTAAACATTTGTCTCACAAGGACATTTCAAATGATTTCCTAAGTGGTGTTTTCCTGGGGACAGTTGTGTTAGTGTGTTACCATATTAATTGATGGGATGATATGAGGTGTCGTGCCTTATCATCAGGCAGACGTGAGAGCAGGGGTGGACGAGGAAGTCAGGGCTGAGGATGGCTTCTGTGGAAATCACAAATCTGAGTAGGCAAATAACTCCACGTTTAGTAAATACCTGACTGATGGAGTCATGGCATTTGTAGAAGAGGTGGAGGGAGCAGCAGCACGTACATGAAGGGATGGCTGAAAGTCTTGATCCAGAACAGAACAATAATGCAAAAACTGATAATCAGTGGCCACAAAGGCTCCCAGGGCCTTCTCCTGCCACTGGATCCTTTGATTATTATTTCAGAATCTAATCATTCCACTTGGAGCTATCCCATAGCATTACTGAGCTTCATTCTAATCTAGGTTGGGTGGCAGGTCACTGCCTTACACAGCCCTACCACTCAAGGTCCCTTTGGCTCAGAGGGGAGATAAGGCTGTCACAGGATGGTGGCTTTACAGCTGAGGTACAGTTACCACAGTTAGTACTGTAATAGCTGACTTACATTTCCAACTCTGTCAAAGGTGATGGTAGATCTTGGACAGGCACCTTAGAATTTTCTGCATCGGGAGTAAACACTTTGACCTAGTTGGTCAGAAATAGAATTGTGGCGTTGGGATGTGTAAGAAGAGCTCCAGAACTGGTTGAGAGTCACAACACCTCCTAGGCAAACACAAGAGTCTTTTACAAGGTAACTAAGGGGAGGGGAATAGGAGCATCTGCCTCCAATGTGAATGCTGCTTGAGCTCTGCGTGGAGATGGAGAGCTCATGCAGATGGAGAGATTTAGCCCAGGCTACAGAGAATTCAGCCCTTTGGGTGCATTTTGGACCAGGCAGAGCCTTACCCTGACATCTGAACTTACAGCAGCTATTTGGCCACTCCACACAGGGTCCCCAGGACAACATCATCCTGAGGCTGCCCCAGGTGTGGGACTGCTGAAGGGTCACTGCAGGGAGCCCATGGGCCCAAGCATCGTCCTCCCCCTCCATGGGGGCTGGTGGGTGTGTGACCTGCAACACTGCTCTTTATTTTGGAGAGTTCATCCTCCAAGACATGGGGATGCATCTCCCTGAGGTCATGCCCCACTTCCTCACTGAGTTAGTTCTGAGGTGTTTCATAACTTGCACACAGGGAAAATACACACTGAGTTTGACCGCTGCAAGTGAACTGAGCTCTTTTCATGTCAACAAAGCACCCACCTCCTTACCTAGTGAGGCCACAACGATCCTGATCATTGACTAAACAGGCAAACATTTATTGTGGTTGAGTTAAAGCAAAGTGAAATGATTCTGGTAATAAGGATTATTGTGCAAGGTCACACCACAGCTGTGACAATCCCACAGCACTGCTCTTTTGTACCTGGAGGAACGTGAATGGCCTCCCTGCCAGTAAAAGGTGGACACCCACACGTGTAGGTGAAAGATAAAGGAATTAGGACTATGTGATAAGTGTGGTTTGTCTTTGGTTGGCAGTCAAAAGGGGTTGTCAGGCAATGCTGAAGGCAAACAAAGAGAAATGGACCATGGCAAGGTCTTCAAAACGTCTTTTAAAGGAGGATCTTGGAGGGTTTGTAGTAGCTAATGAAGTCCTCATGGTCCTGAAGGAAGAGCAGGCCCAGCAGGCACAGGCAGCAAACTCTGGCAGAGAAAACATGGAAGTGTGAAGTGAATCTGATTCAGAAAGGAAGCAGGAAAGAGAATGGGAGAAAACTGAAGGCAAAGTGCTGACAGTCATGGCAGGGAGGAGCAGAAGAGCTGAAGGAACCAGTTCCTGCGCTCCAACAAGAAGACACTTTTTGCCCAAAGTCTGGCAAGGAACCAACACGAGAACCCAAAGGACTTGTATCATAGCAAGAGCCCTGAGCTCCCAGTGGAGCTCCCAGTCCATGCCTCCAGCATTTTTTCAGAGTCAGGGAACCCAGGCATCAGGCTGCACTGTGCTGGTAGAGCTGTGGGATTTCATGGTGAATCCCACGCAGAGAATTTGAGTGGCAAGTCAAGTGTGGAGGCAAATACACCCTGAAAAGGAAAGGCACAAGCAGGTGCCTTGAGAAAACAAGCACATCCAGGAAGACACAGCTGCTCCCCACCTTTCCATAAAATGCAAATATTCCTGCTTCCATTCATGTGGTAAGAATTACACTGCTGTGTAAGCACTGAGTAAGGTGTTTTAAAAGAATGCATCAGTCTTCATGTGCATGGGAGGTGAAACATTTTTAGGGAAACTAAATTCATAAATATATCTATTCATGCAAGGAGGAGGACACAATAATACTAGAAACACAAGCTATTTTTAGCTGGTTCTGGCAATTTTACACAATAAATCCTGTATATTTTCTATTTTTCCAAGGAAGTCAACCTTGGAAAGCTTTCAGCTACAGAATGTTCTTAGAATGCTCTTCCCTCTGGTGACCAATGACAGGACCCAGGGAACAGCTGGAGCTGTGTCAGGGAAGGGTTAGGTTGGATATGAAGAAAAGGTTCTTCCCCCAGAGGATGGTTGGGCACTGAGCAGGATCGCCAGGGAATGGTCCCGGCCCCAAGGCTGCCAGAGCTCCAGGAGTGTCTGGACAACACTCTCAGGCACAGGCTGGGATTTTGGGGTGTCCCTGTGCAGGGACAGGACTTGGACTCGATGGTCCTTGTGGGTACCTTAAACCCAGGATATTCCATGATTCCATGATTCAGTGACACTGGAGGGGATAATCTATTTGAGATGTTTGTCAACTCCATTTGAGCAGAAAACCTCTTTTCCCCAAAACCCAGAATCCCTGAAATTTCCATTTTCCCCCCACCAATAAGCTATTTCTGCAGCTGAGATAACCACATTCCAATGGTGCCATGTCCAGGCAAGCCTTTTACTGAATGTTAGTCGAAGTGCAGGGTGCAGTGTTGTCATCAGCATGGCCTGGAGCTGGGGCTGAGGCCCTGACTGGGCCTGGAAGCAGCGGCAAGGGCTGGAGCTGGGGCTGGAGCAGGGATGGGACTGGAACTAGAGCCGGGGCTGGAGCTGGGGCTGGAGCAGGGATGGGACTGGAACTAGAGCCGGGGCTGGAGCTGGGGCTGGAGATGCACCTGGAGCAGGAGACGGACTGGAACTGGAACCGGGGCTGGAGCAGGGATGGGACTGGAACTAGAGCCGGGGCTGGAGCAGGGATGGGACTGGAACTAGAGCCGGGGCTGGAGCTGGGGCTGGAGCAGGGATGGGACTGGAACTAGAGCCGGGGCTGGAGCAGGGGCTGGAGCAGGGATGGGACTGGAACTAGAGCCGGGGCTGGAGCAGGGGCTGGAGCAGGGATGGGACTGGAACTAGAGCTGGGGCTGGAGCAGGGATGGGACTGGAACTAGAGCCGGGGCTGGAGCTGGGGCTGGAGCAGGGATGGGACTGGAACTAGAGCCGGGGCTGGAGCAGGGGCTGGAGCTGGGGCTGGACCCAGGGCCTGAAGCTGGGGCTGGGGGAGCGGTGGCTGCAACTGGGGCTGGAACTGGAGCTGGGGCCGGGCCTGGAGCTGGAGCTGGGCCTGGCGCCGGGGTCGGGGCTGAGGCTGGAACTGGAGCAGGGGCTGAGGCCTGGAATGGGAACTGGAGATGGGGCCTGGAACTGGAGCTGGGGGCCCTGGGCCCGGCAGAGAGCCTGGAGCTGGAGCTGGAGCTGGGCCTGGCGCTGGGATCGGGGCTGGAGCCGTGCCTGCCGCCGGCCGTACCCGCTCGGTGCCCGGGGCGGTGCCGGGCCCGGCGGGCGGGCGGGGGCGGCCCCCCCAGCGGCGGCGGCCCTTCGACCCGGGTCCGCGCCGAGCTGAGCCATGGCGGCACCGGGGCAGAACGTGGCCGTGGTGGTTCACCGAGCCGGGGACCTGCGGCTGGTACGGCCGGGAGGAGCCGGGGCCGGGCGGGGGCCGCGCTCGGAAGGCGGCGGGGCGGGGGCGGCTCCCGGGGCCTGGGGCTGAGCCCGCGGCACTGGGGGCGTCCGGCAGCCCCGGCTCCTCCCGGCCCCGGGTGACCGTGAGCCGGCCCCCGGCTGGGAGCGGGGACGGGCCGCGGCTGCCCCATGGCAGGGCGGTGACCAAATTCGGGGGTGTCCCGTGGCTGGGGGGTGGCCGGGGGGGCGCGGGGGCCCGAATTCGGGGGTGTGCTGTGCATGGCTGGGCCCCCCCATCCCCTCTGTGGGGAAGCCTGTGACCGCTCCGGGCTCTTCACAACGTTACGGCGAATGACCCGGACTGGGAAAAAAAAAAATGCACCAGCCCTCGTGTGCCTGGGAGGTGTAACATTTTTACAAGGGAAATAAATTCATAGATACGCTCCTTCCCGCAAATGGAAAGGATGCAACAGTATCAGAAGCATGGTCTATTTTTAGCTGCTTCTGGCAACTTTGCATGTCCTGTCCTGTACATTTTTTGCTTTTCCAGTCTTGGAAAGGTTTCAGCTGCAGAATGCTCTTAGGGGTCACAGGAGGGGATAATCTTAAGATCTTTGCCAGCTCCGTTTCGGTGGAAAACCTTTTAACCCTGAAACCCAGAACACCCCCCCCCCCCCCCCCATTTCCCCCCCACCCCTGCGATTAGTCATTCTCACACGTGAGATAGGCGCTCCCAGGGAGCAGGGGTGGAGGGTGGTTGTTGCTTCTCTGGGCTCTCAGAGCCCAGGTGAGCAGCAGGACAGAGGGTTTAGGGGGAGCAGGTGCTGGAGGACCCTCCCGGACGGAGGGAGCTTTTATTCTCTACTTTTTTACTACTTTAGGCTCATTCTGCTTCTCTGGCTGCTAATGCTAATGCTCGGCTCTTCCTGGATGCTGAATCACCATGGCACTGCTGGAGAGCCATCTTCCAGTTTGGCAAGTGCCAAAGGGAGGAAGGAAGATTTCCATGGGCAAACACTGGCAGGCACCAATGTTCTGTACACAGAGTCCTGGCAGGAGGGCTCTCAGGAGCACTCAGACTTTGGATACATGCCTTGTTTGGGGGTGATTACCAGGGAAGCGGTTGATTTTTTACCATTCCCGCCCAGCTCAAGCAACACGTGCGACATCTGTGTTGCTGGGCTCTAAACTGGCTTACACCCAGATGTGTGAGTTTTCCTTGGATATTTGTAGTGCTGGAGACCTTAGAGCTGGTCACCAGTGCCCTCCTGCATCACTGGCAGCACCCTGTGTGATCCTCCTGGGCTTCCCTGAAGTTCCTTTCCACGATGTGGATGGTGCTAGCTGTATTGACCCACTGGTCACAGTAATCTCAGCACTGGACTCTGAACTTGTTATTTGTTATTGATACCCAAGGTTGGGTGACACCATCTTCCCGTAATTCCCGCACCTTTCTTGATTCCTGGACATGTTTCTCATGGGCAGAGTCATTGTGGTCCCTGTGCCATGTGAAAATGTGTTTGCTTTGTTTTTGTTGACTCTCCTCTTGTCCTTAGGTAGTTGCCCAGGTTCCTCTTTGCTGCCCATTGAGGATTTATTTGTTTTATACTTGTACTATGGCCTCCCTTTCCATGTCTCCTTTCACTGAAAATGCTTGCTGTGTTTACTTTACCACCATTTCTGAACTTTGCAGTGAACAACAGAGAACAAGCAGAACTTGTGTCTTTGGTGTTCTCCACTTTGGTCACTCCTATTTTCTCCAATTCAGGCTGGAGGATTCACTTCCCACCAAGATATCTGGGTTTTTTGGGCACAGTTGTTATTGCCAGAAAAAAAAAAAAAAGTGTTTTTGGTTTTATTTCACACACACACACACACACACACACACACTCTTTTCAGCTAGAAGTTGGCTTTGTCTCTCACCATGGACTTTCTGTTTGGTCTGAGGTGGTCTGTACCTCTGGTGTGTCACCAGATCCTGTGATTATCACATTTTCTATAGAAGAGGTTACATCTAGATTGACCTCTTTTAGAAATAATGCTCTGGGCTGTGTCCTCAGTGGAACAAAACAAAGCCCCCACATAGAAAAATTGCAGATACAGGCCTGAACATGGAAAATTTCAGTTGGTTGAGTTGTATGAAAACATGTTTCCAGAGTTTGTCTTTCCATGATGTTTAGAAGATTGACATACAAAATAGCAATTGTGGAATATGCTGGGATTTAAATAGTTAAAATGCAGAACAGAACTCCTCAAAGGCTGAGCAGCAAATGAATTTTTAAGAGTTTATTGTTGGTACTACTCTGGGGGGCTTTTCTTAGAGACATGATCCTCAGGGTGGGTATTGTATTGTCCTGATGTTGTAAAACCCAACAAAATTATTCCTTTGGCTTTTGAGGCAGCTGAGGGAGTTTGGTGAAGGCAAAAGCTCTGTGGACCTTTTGGGTGGAAGGGTAATATGGGCCACTTTCCTAACTCTGGTTTCCTCATTGATCCTGTAAAGAGGTGCCATGGCAATTACAAGAGAATGTGAGTGTTTACCTTATTAGGTATAAATCATTATGTATAAATTATTATGTAAAAATATTATGTATAAATTATGTATTACTGGCACAGGTTGGGGAGGCCCTGGCACAGGTTGCCCAGAGAAGCTGTGGCTGCCCCATCCCTGGAAGTGTTCAAGGATGGGGCTTGGAGCAACCTGGCCTAGTGGAAGATACCCCTGCCCATGGCAGGGTATAGAATGAGATGAGCTTTAAGGTCCTTTCCTTCTGTGATTCAGTTATTCTATGATTATGTAGTAAAAAAGTTTTGTATTATTTAAGATAATAATATAAGCTTTACATCATAATAATAATAATAATAATAATAATAATAATAATAAAGGCTTTACAGAACAGGTGGTTCAGAATCTTCCCAGAAGATTACAGAAGGGGATTTTTTTTGTCAGCCAGTGGGATGGATGAAGGATTCAGCTGAAACTTGGGGCTGCTCCAGTGCAGGGAAATTTAGTATGTGCCTCTTGTCTGGGCAGGGAAAGGGAATTCACTGCAAAATAATTTGGCGAGTGGATTCACAAGCTGGCAGTGTGCCCGTGTTACTCCACTGGGCATGGAAAATGAGGGCAGCCTAGGAGCAGGCTCCGTGTGGCACAGCCGTGTCTTATGGAGCAGACAGAACCAAAAACCCTGTCTGCTTATGGATTTACCTGAGCTAACCAGGGCTAAGTTTCCACAGATATTCCCAGAGATATGAACAAGCAGCTAAATGCTTTTTTTCCTTTTGTCCATAGGAAAACCGTCCAATCCCAGAACCAGGTCCCAATGGTAGGTCTACAGATGACTGATTCTGTCTGCTTTCTTTACTTCTCTCTTTGTTTTCTCATTCTCTTTTGCTGCTCCTAGATAATATAAAGTATTTCTGAGGAAGAAAATTATCTAAAAAAAGATTGTGTGACTGAAACAGATAATGCTGCTTTTCCAGCTGAAGAGCTGAAGCAGTCACAGATAAACCCCTTTATCTGGCTTTTTTGCTTCCTGTTCCATCAGTTTGGGTATGTCACAGTAAATGGCTCTTGGGACATGTCAGATGATCTTATGCAGGACTCAATATTAATAGGATGGGCATATGGGCTGATAAAAATTTGATTCACTAACTCTCCAGGGCTGAAATCATAGCTTAGGGAGAAGGAAAAATTAAATGGACTTGTTCTTTTATTCCTGCTTCTGCAATAATAACGTCCCTCTTAAATTGTATTATTTTGTTGACCGTATTTTTTATTGACATTAGCTTTTGTCTTACTCTATTTTAAGCCTTCTTGCTTTGTGAATCACTGCACAGTTTTGTATTTCAGCAGGTGGCTCATGAATGCGCCACTCTTCTAACGTGTGCACACACAATTCTGGTGTGTTGATTGAGTGCCAGTAAATTTGAACGTGTCGATACTGGCTTGGCCTTTGCCCTGGGGCCCAGGGACAGCCCACGTGCTACTGTCCCAGTGCCTAAGAAGGTCAGTTTTTCTACAAGGAACCTTCCCTCCTTTTCTGGCAGAGGTCCTGCTGCGCATGCATTCCGTTGGCATCTGTGGCTCTGACGTTCACTACTGGCAGCATGGTCGAATTGGGGATTTTGTTGTCAAGGATCCCATGGTGTTGGGCCATGAAGCTTCCGGGACTGTTGTAAAAGTGGGCCCAGGGGTGACTCATCTGAAACCAGGTATCTGGAACCAAAACCATCTGTTCCTTTTCCTCCTAATCAGTTCCCAAGGAAGTGTCGATAACAGGCTGTGTTCTGTTCTGTTTCGTAAGTTTATCTGAGGTTCTGAACTCACAGTATGACCTTCTCCTTCAAAAAGTGTCACTGCACTGCTGTTAGGCACCCATCTTGGCCACTAGATTATGGTAGCCTTGTCCTGGGATATCTTGAGCTGGTCTGGCTGTATTTTAATGCAGAGCAGAGTATATACTGGTACAAGGTGCCTTTTAAGGAAACTTGATAAAGCTTCAGAAACCACATCTGTAGCTCTTTCCAGCGACTTGCTGTGAGTGTTTCTTTTCTGTGTGTGTTCTTGAAGGAGCAAATGGCCTCCTACAGTGCAGAGGTCACTAGAGCAACTGCTCCAGGCCCTGTGGTGGGACCTCCACAACTAGCTGTGCTCATGCATGTCCTAGAAAATGGACTGAGCAGGGAATTTTGCAGACTTTGCTGATGAGAGCAACTTAGGCAAGAGGATGTGGGGGAGAGCCAGCAAGAGTTACAGAGAGACCCAAGGAGTGCCAATGAGATGCAGGTGAGATTCAACACAGACAAACACAAAGTGATGTTCACGACAGAAGAAACAAAACCAGCTTCATATCTAAAATGCTCTGCTGACCATCCCTGCTGAAGGGTGATGGCTCTGGCACTGTGCATAGGAGCATTGGCTCAGCAGCAGTGAAAATGCAAATCACTGGTAGGAAGGGGACAGAGACTCAGAGGATGTCAGTGCACATCTGGAACTCTGCATGCAGTTCTGGTCTCCTCCTTTCCAAAAGGATGTAAGACAAGTGAGAAAGGTTCAGAGGAGGACAAGGAAATAACGAGATGTGGAACAGCATCTCTGACGAATGTCCAAGTCAGGAACTTCAGCTGGGAGCTAGAGAGACAACTCAAGGATGTGAGGACTCATGGAGGGCTGGGAGAACAGGTTGCCCATTCTCTGGTTGCTCTGATGACTTGCGAGGCCACCTAAAGTCAGAGACTAGACAGGAGTAAGGGAATAAAGGTAGGTACTTATTTGAAAGGCCTTCAAAGGTACCCCCTGGGGAGTCCAGAGGCTACTGCTGAGATGGACCCCAAGATGGACAGCAGGTCACAAGTTCTTCACACTTTTATAGGTTTGGTTCATTTGCATATGAGGGTTAATTCTCCAATTAAAGTTTCAGTTAATGATGTAGTTTCCCCAAGCTTGCCCCCCCTTTTAGAGGCTTTGGTTTACATTTTGGGCCTAGGACGGTCTGAGTGTCCTTGGAGAGCAGGCCTGGAGAGGCTTTGTTATGTCTGCCCGGCATGAGAGAGCAGAAGTTAACAGGGTGCAAGAAACTTCAGAGTTACACACCAGGCAGTGCAGAATTTGAAAAACATGAAAGTTCAAACCTAAGGTATCAGCTCCAGCATCAGAGCAAGGCACAGTGAGGTGCAGCATTCACCTGAGATGTAGCAGACCATGTAGTTTACATGGTGGAAGGAGGAGGAGAAGCTGTTGAGTGTTACTGAAGACAAAAAAACCACTTGCAACTTGGGAGGCCTCACAGCTGCGTATCATATGAGGCTGGGAGAGTATTCAGTATGTGCTTGTCTGCCTCTGTCCTGTCAGACACCTGTTGTTGGCCAGCTCAGAGGGGATGCAGTGGCCTAGATGGCTCTTCTATGCTGCTTATCCCCATGTCTGCCTGAAAGCCTGTTGGTGGAGAGCTTGGCTCAGAGGTTTAGCTCTGATTGGCTTCCTCTGCCAAATAAATGTGAGGCTTTGTGTCCCCTTGTGTACTTGCAAGTTGTACTGTGCTCACACTGTTTTCTCTAGTCCATCCTGCTTTGTGACTGCAATGAAATAATTGCTCTTTGTCCTGCAGTGTGTGTCCTTCCAGCACCCTGAGCTATTCTGTTGTAGCACCAAGCTGTCTCTGTTCCCAGATACGTCATGCCAGGCTCCTGGGTGTTCTGCACCTTAAGCTTCCTTCCCTGTGAGGGTGGTGAGGCCCTGGCACAGGCTGCCCAGAGAAGCTGTGGCTGCCCCATCCCTGGAAGTGTCCAAGGCTGGGTTGGACAAGGCTTGGAGCACCCTGGGATAGTGGAAGGTGTCCCTGCCCATGGCAAGGAGTGGAACAAGCTGAGCTTTAAGGTGCCTTCCAACACAAGTACTTCCATGATTCTATGATTCCCAAGGAACAGCTCTTTCCAGCTGGGAGCGTGGTGGCTAGCTGAGCTCACCTGCCCCATCCTCAGTATTTCCTCTTCTGATTACTACAGATTCAGCAAAGTATCTGGCCACAGTGTGATTGCCTGGGGGCTGCCCTTTCATCTGCTGAGGTTGTCTGCAAGGCAGCTGGAGGGAGGTGTGTGCGTGGCTGAGCTTCCATCTGTGCCTCCGAAACACCTCCTCTTTCCAAGTACCTGGGAAGATCTGGGTGATGAGGCTGCTGTGGAGGGAGCATTGGGAACCAGCCTGGTGTATGCAGCAAGACCTTCCTCATGTCCCTCCTGCCTCTATGGTGCCAGTGTTCCTGTGGGTTTTGATGCTCCTCCTACCTGTGTGCCACCCTGTCCCTGACCCACTCTGTTTGCTTTCACCCTGGCAGGTGACCGTGTGGCCATCGAGCCGGGTGTCCCAAGGGAAGTGGATGAGTTCTGCAAAACCGGGCGCTACAACCTGTCCCCGACCATCTTCTTCTGTGCCACACCGCCCGACGACGGGAACCTGTGCCACTACTACAAGCACAGTGCCAGCTACTGCTACAAGTCAGTCCATGTTCTCTCCACAGGGAAATATACACTCCCCGGGGGGAGATTAGCTGCAGCAATCACCTCTTGGCCCTTTGGAGCACTCTTTATGTGATCCCAACAGGTTTTATTGCTTTCTGGTCCATAAATAACATGCCTAAGCTTGAATGGCAGCCACTTTGCAAAGGGTTTGTCAGGCAGGCGTAGTTTTTCCCCTCTGGTGCCAGACATAAACATTTCTTGCATGTCTCCTGGGATGTCACCACTGGTTTACCCTTTAATTATTTTCCTTTTCCCATTTGCTCCCTGTTCTTGGGTTTTTTCCTGTCTCTTTTTATATCCTTGCCTTCCTAGGCCAGTGCCTGAAGGTCTTTGTCTGGTTCTTTGAGCTGAGTTTTGCTGCTGCTTTTCAGGAAACACCAGGGTGACTGCTGACATCTCGCTCTGTCGTTTGAGACAAAGTCATCCCGCTTTGAGCAGAGCAGGAACAGAAAGCAGGGGCCCTGCTGAGCTGTTTTCTTGTGTGACTCTGAGTGTCCCCACTAAGCTACCAGCATTACACATCTGTTTTCATGTCCAGTTCAGCAAACTTGAGTATGTTACCAATTGTGGCAGCACTGACACATTTGCTTAGAAGCAAATCTGTGCTTAAACACTCTGGCAAATCATAGAATCCCAAAAGGGTTTGTTGGTTTGGAAGGGACCTTAAAGATCATCCCATTCCACCCCCTGCCATGAGCGGGGACACCTTCTACTAAACCAGGTTGCTCCAAGTGTCATTCAGCCTGGCCATGGACACTTCCAGGGATGGGGCAGCTGCTCTGGGCACCCTGTGCCAGGTCCTCAAATACTCCAAGACCTGAAAACCCCTGTGCAACGTTATACCCACTTAAGTGCCTTTAACAAGGAGTTAAAAACAGCCCAAGTAGTGTCCCCCTGAGGCTGCTCTACCTGTGGAGCTTGTTCCTTTTCAGTGTGTGCAGAGCTGGTACTTCCATGAGCAGGAACACCCTTGGGATTGATCTTTGGTGTCTGCAGGGAAAGCGTTCAGGATTGGATCAGTCAGAAGGAGGCACTTGACTGCTCTTCTCCTGAGAGTCCTCAGGCAGGAAGCTTTCAAAACAGATACCAAGCAGCTGCTGGTCTGGATGGGATTAACATCTCACTGTCCAGACCCACTGTCATCGATTTCCTGTGTATCAAAATAACATTTTCTGACAGCATCACACATTTTCGCTTGACAGGAAGTGGTTGGTTTGTAGCTGGCTTCTTCCAGGCTTTTCCTTTTTCTCTCCAATTTGAGAAAATATTACTTTGGCTATTTATTTTATTTTTAAGCCTTGGGATACAGAGCCTGGACATGATGCTCCCAGTTTCAGATCAGCAGTGCTGTGGCTGGCTCATGTAGAGCTGATTCCCTGGCATGCAGTCACTCTGCCAGCCCAGGTTTGCTGAGAACAGATGATGGCTGAGCTCAGTGAGCTTTCTCACATTTGGGCAGTCATTGTGTGTCCTGCTGGTGGACAGACTCTGTGTTGGGTGCTCTGAGTAACTTGGTCATGCTGTGAAGCTGCCCTCCCCACTGACAGGGCGGTGCCCAAACCCAGCAGTAGCAAACGTGATGCCAAACTCTGTGACAACTGAACTTTTGGAGTTAGACCTTTAAAGCCTCCTGGAAATAAGGGACATGCAGATATGGTACAGCTGTCCTCCCTTAACCATCATTTCCATTTTTTTGGCTTCACATTGGCCTGGGTGAGATCTGACCTTGAGCTTCCCAGTGCTGTCACAGAGACCCTCCTGGCAGGCACAGCTCCCAGAGCTGTGTGAGAGCCCACACTGGTGGCTTGCTGGTGGGCAGCGTTGTGGAGCTGAGATTTATTTCTTCCAGCAGTTCAGAAGGGTTTCACGTCCTCTCCTTTTGTCTGTCACTTATGTTGGCTGTGGTACAGGGCTGTTTTTGTCCAAAAGGTGTTTGATACCCACTGCACACATTGTCTCTGACTGCTGGGAGGGCTCATGCTGGGACCAGGCCACTTGTTGAAACACTTGGTGCCTCAGGAGAGGAGATCCTGGATGTTACAGGGAGACATGGATCTGGCTGCCTTCCCTGGTGGCATCACCTTTGGCAGCAGGATGTTTTCTAAAAGCTGATTCAACCCTGGTGAGGGGCCTGGGAACTCACTGGTGGGTGAGGCATAGGGCAGCTTCAGGGTGGTACATATGCAACTGAGGGAATCCAAAGGGAATGAGTGGCAACCGAGTCCTTGTTGACTCACCAAGTACCAGAGAGTTGATGTGGGGAAGTTTGTGGGTCCCTGAGTGTGGTGCTTGGGGAAACCTCACTGATAAATGGTTCAGGTGTACTTGATGCTGCTTCAGAGGAGAGAAAGAAGCAATGGAACCTCTTGAAGCGTGTTCCAGCCTGGTGTTTCTCTGATCACAGGTGGCAGTGTGTTTTGCCACTGTGATTTACACCCATGTTTGGTCTTTGAGTGTCATGGTTTTCCTCATCACCCTCATAAACTACATTGCTAAGTGTTCATTGTGTCCCATTCTTGCAGGCTTCCAGATAACGTCACCTTTGAGGAAGGAGCCCTTATCGAGCCCCTCTCGGTGGGAATCCATGCCTGCAAAAGAGCGGGAGTCACCCTGGGAAGCAAAGTCTTCGTGTCTGGCTCTGGTACAGTGATCGTAGTCAGTCCTTGGGTTCCCTGCCTGCTGGGAGGGGATGGACAGCCTCAGGCTCTGTTTCTGGCCTCTGCTGTAAGGGTGGGTCATGGTGGAGCCACAGGCATGGTGAGGGGGACCTTGGGGCTGCCAAAGTCTCCTTGGGCCAGGAACACGCTGAGCTCTGGGCATGTTCCGAGGTGGGGCTGATGCTGCCTGGCAGTGGTTCATGTTGTCTTTCTCCCCTTTGTACCCAGGGCCAATTGGGCTCGTGAATGTGATTGTTGCTAAGATGATGGGTGCAGCAGCCGTGGTAGTTACAGGTAAGTCCTTTTAGCCCTTTCAGAGTGTGCCTGTTTCCCACCAGACAGAATCATAGAATCATTAAGGTTGGAAAAAACCTCTTAGATCATCAAGCCCAACCATTAACCCAGCACTGCCCAGCCTAACCATGTCCGTGAGTGCCACATCCACATGTTTTTTTAACAGTTCCAGGGACGGTGATTCCACCACTTCCCTGGACAGCCTGTTCCAGTGCCTGACCACTCTTTCAGGGAGGTTTGATCTTAGCAGGTTATTTTTCCCTCTGGTAGTGCTGGGTGATGGCCTGGACAGTGTTTGCACACTGTTTTCTGCATGCAGCCACACTGTGCTTCTCCACTTGTCTTTCTCTGCCCTTCTGTCTGCTCCTGCTGGGGGTTTCATTTTCCACTGGTTATCCACAGTGACTGAAGTGGCCTTTTCAGAGTCTCTGCATTTCAGAAATGGGCCTTCCTTGCGTAACTCTATCCTAGACATTTCTAGACCAGCTGCTGCTTGCAGGAATGTCTTTGTCCAGCTGTGTCTGGAAAACCTCTGAGGAAGGAGATCCCATTTTTCTAGATACCTTCTCCAGGTTTGCATCTCTTAATGATGAAGCTTTTTCTGGGGTCCACTCACAAACTGTCATTTATGGAGATTTCCCCCTTGATGCAAGAACTGAAATGAGTCTTCATCACCTTTGCAGCTGCCCTTCAGGTTATTGAGACAGCCATTGCCACCTATTTTTGCCGTGCTAACCTAGCCCAGCTCCCCCTAGCTCTCCTCTAAGGTTCAGGCCCTCTCTCTCTGTAGCATGCCCAGAAGGATGGAGAACTGGAGTAACTGCAGGATGTTCTCTGGTTGAAATTTCCACCTGGGGGTTGAACAGGGCCTGGAAGTGGTGCTCTGGGATCTTTCTGAGTGCTGATGGCCAGGAGGAGCAGTTAGAGGTGCCACTGGACATTGAGCACAGACTGCTGCCATTTGTATGTCAAAGCGCTAAAGGATCTGGACCTCTCAGGAGGCTGTTACTCACCTCCCATACTTTGAGCCAGGTGTATTTTTGACCCTTCTGTTACTGTGTTTCCATCTTTGGGTTGAGAGATAAAATTCAGGTCCCACCCTCTTGCCTTTACGGAAACATCCTTCTGTAGTAGCTCAGGTCAAAACACGAGGCACGTATTGCCTTCTCCCTTAATCCTTTTCCTGCGAAGTCCAGGGCATTTTTAGCTGTGCTGGCCTCACCCTGCAGGTGTGTGTGCTTGATGGACGTGATCAGTCCACACCTCAGATTTTGTGAAGTGTTGTCATTTGAGGATGATGTTTGCTGTAGGAAGAAAAACATCTCTGCCTCCTGAATCACGCACGGGGAACCTTGTGCCCAGCTGGGCTGGTGCAGGGGCTGGGGGTGGCCTGGGTGGGGAAGGCTTGGTGAGCTGGGGTTGGTGGGGCTGAGGCAGCTGGCTCAGCCTGCCCCCCGTTCCCACTCCAGCCTGGGTGTATCTCCATAGCACCAGGAGCTGCTGCTGCTGGGGGCCTTGGGCGAGCTGAGCTGGCGGTCATGTGCCACAGGAGGTTCCTGGTGCTTGGTTTGTAGAATCAGCAGGCTTGGATACATGGAATTACCCCTTCTTATCTTTATGTGCTGGCCTAGGTACTGATTCTGACTTACAGATGTCTCTTCCGCATGAGAGGGTTTTGGCTGAGGTGCTGAGACACCCTTGAAGGTGCTGAGACACCCTTGAAGGTGCTGTCCCAAGTCAAATATTTGTGTGTGACATGAGCTGAGGAATGGGTTTGGTTTGGCTCATTGCCGCTGGAGATTTTGCTGCCTGTCTCAAGGAATTGCTTTTTGTTTCGGCTTTAGGAGCCAACACCTGTGAGGCGCCTGCCTGCCCACAGAGGCCCTCTTGCACTTTGCTACCAGATTATTTGAATACACTGCCCTGAGTTTTTATCATTTGTTTGTCTGTGAGGAACTTTGTCTGTGCAGCACTTATGGCTTTAAATGTTTGTGTTTGTTTTGACAAGCTTCTCACAGGTATAGAAATATTTAGAAAAGCTTTTCTGCAAGAACTCATCTCCTACAGCTTCTGTCTTTGGCTGGCCTGGAGTGTTTGATGTATTTAGTGGACTCCAGTTGGGTGAGAAGATCAGTGTGTTTCATGGGTCCTCATCTACTCTTCCCAAAGGTCTGTGTCTTTCTCCACTCCACTCCTGAGTGGGTGTGATTGGTATTTATGGGCAGCCTTCTCCAGTCCTTCTGCCTTGCTGTTGCTCTAAAAAGCTGCTTTTCTCCTTAGATACATGTAAAAGATCAGCCTTCCTCATCAGTAAGTGAAGGGACAGTTTAGGTGTTTAGGGCTGTCTTGCTTTGCTCTGTTAGTCACTGAAGGTGCACTTAATAATTCCTACTTAAGGCAAATTATTCCCCTTGTTCTATCTGAATCTGAAATTCTGGGTGTCAGTGCCTCCAGAAACCCTGACATTCAAGGTCAGGGGAGGTGAGTAACTGTACAGAGCTCAACTCTTTTGAGAAAGAAGATCAACATAGAAAATCTGAGAAAAATCAAGAGTATTTATTTGTCTGTTAAGCTGGCTCATAAACCATCATGAGAAGTTAAGGGTAATTTGATAACTTCTCTGGAAGCAATCAAAACTTTAATTAGCTCCAGGGCTGGGAAGTAAAAACAAATTTCTGACTAGAGGCAGGATACAAGCCTTTAATTTTACAATTGACCAGTTTCCCAAGAGCTGTGTGGCGTTCAGCCACAGTATGGTTTAAAGCCCAAACGATTTGATCCTTCCCAAGACTCTCAAGTGTCTGGAGCTCTGAACAATCCAGTGGCTTGCAGATCTGTCTGCTTCAGTAAGTGCTTCCTGGTGATTCAGGTGTACTGAGGTTATTGCAGCCCTGGCCAGGGCTGACAGTGTTGCTGCTGCATTCCATGTGCTGCTTGGAGCCAGGGCTTCCCTCCCGAGCAGGTCAGCAAAACAGAGGCCAGCTGCAGGAAAGGTGTTGGGTGTTTTCCTGCCTGAGAATGATTTTGTGGCCACTTTGAAATGCACTGGCTGCCCTGTTACTCTAGGGCACTGCCTGAGGATTATTTCTGCCAGAGAGACAGTATAAAATATATAAAAATATGTAAAATATAGAATAGAATTTCTATTATATTTTATATGTTTATACATATAATACATATTATATATATATGTATTTATAATTTAAAATATATTAGTGACTGAGCAGATGTTAAAAATGGCAGAATCCAGCTGTGTCTGCCGTGAGCTGGTGTTGTGAGACCAAACTTCACAGGGAGTTGAGTCATTATTTGAGGAGCACTGTTGAACCCCTGTGGTCTCCTTGCCATACACTGAGGTTTGGGAGATGCCAGCCATGCTGGGCAAAAGTGTTTCATAGCACTTGAAGTGCCTCAAAAAGCTCCTGGCCGTGCAATTGGTGCATGGAAGGTGTCTGAGTGCAGCTCAGCTGGGGTCAACCATGACCCCCACACAGCCTGGAGCCCAATGCCCAGAGCTTGGGAGGGACAGACGTGACTCCTGCAGCCACAGGAACGAGCCCATGTTGGGGCTTCCAGGGTGATGCTGCCTTTTCTTTTCAGCCTTGGCTTTTCCTCTTTCCTTCTGCATTTTATTATCCTTTGTTGTCCCTTCTTGAAATGCCCTCCACAGCTCTCCTGGGTGCTCAGCTTGGTAGGTGTGCCCACACTTGGCATCCTGAGCCTTCCAGCTGCCCGTGGGGGCTTGTCTGTCATCTGCCCTGCCAGTGAGTGCCTGTCCATCCCCTGCCCTGCCTGTGAGTGCCTGTCCATCCCCTGCCCTGCCTGTGAGTGCCATCATTTTCGCTGTGGGATGGGCAGGGTACAGCCTCTGCCTGGCTCACTCCCAGAACTGCAGCTGAGTCAGAGCAGCTCATGTTGGAGAACTGTCCTTATCCTCCTCCTCTTTCCCTTGATATTTTCACCCCACCCTACCTCTGACTTCTTTGAAGACTGTGCCCTGCCTCTTTCCCATGTGTGTCCCTAGCACAGACATCTTTTTCTGAGTCTTCAAGCCCAGGACCTCTGAGAGGAGCCCACCCCTCAATTTTGGGTCCAGGAAATCTTGGCTGTTACATCTTTTCCAGTGCCAGCATGCAGACCCCTGTAGACCACTGCTTTAGTGCAGGGAAAAGAGGTGATTCCTTCCTGGGAAATGCCACTCTTCTCCTCAGCTGTCCCTGTCCTTATCTCCAGAGGTGGCCTGGTTACTAGTGGTGCCTGGAGAGGAATAGGTGGCTTTCTTCCAGGGGATGTCCCAGTAGGACAGCTTGCTCCGTGGTACAAACCCCCTATGGATCTTCAGGTGATATTTACAGCCCTGTCAAGATCCCTCAGGACAGAGTACAGGAGTACAGCCATGCCCTCACAGATGTTTATCATCACCAGCTTTGTTGCTCTGTGTTAATGGGGTGTCTCAGGTCCTCCTTATTACCAGATCCACTCCCTTTTTTCTTCATGGGCTTGCCTGCTCATTCATGTGTGACAGAAACTGTCTGAGAGAGGCTCAGCAGCCTCCAGAGCTGCTACAAGGAGGGTGAAGAGCGGGACAGGTCTGTGACAGTGTGAACACACTAAGTGCTTACAACTAATGCATTCTGCAGTTTGCTCAGCTGAAAGCACTCGCTGGGGGCTCCTTGAGGAAGCCCTTGGAGACCTCATGGTCTGTTCTCATCATGAAGTGAAATGGCCACATTAATAATCCTCAGAGCCTGTTGTCTCCTGTTGGAAAGATTTCTTGGTGCTGTCCATAGCCAGGTGATTGATGCCACCAAGGAGCAGGGTCAGAGCAACTTTGCCCCTGGCTCTTGCTCTTTGAGAGGTGTCCTTGAGGGTGGGAGTAAATAATGTGGACAGCCAAGAAGGAAAAATACAAGAGTGGTGCAGTTTTGCCTCACTGTAGGCTCTTCCCCAGGCTAACTCGCTGAGTGTGTGCAATGGGGTTTCCTGCAGTCCATTCTCACTAGAGGATGAAGGTCCTGTAGGAATTAATGAAGCTGCTTCATCAGAGTCATTGCCAGAGAGACACTGGGCAGTGCAGCTGCAGCCAGAGGCAGCTTTAGGTAGGACACAGCTGACTCTGGAGTAGGTGCCCTGTCAGCCCTGGCCTCCTGCTGCCTTTTGCCTTTGCCTACACTGAGGTTCCTCTGCTCTGCTGTGTCAGGACAGCGACCAGTACAACCACAACAGCTTGGCCATGGCTGTTCCTGATCTGGTTCTTCTTGTGGTGTCCCTGAAGTGCCCTTTGGAGTTAAGCTTGGCCTTGGTTTGTCTTGACACACTCTCAGTGTTTCTGGCAGTGCCAAAGAGAAATTGGGCCATCTACAAACTGATGGTCTTAGAAGACACTTCTCCAGTCTAGGGGTGGTGGCTGTTCCTTCACTCAGACATGGTTCTGCATGGTGTGGGTTTCATCTGTGGGTTTGTGCTTCAGTCTCTTTGAAGCACACCCTCTTCTGCAGCTGGGGAGCCTTTGGCATCTCCTCTGTCATTAAGTTGTCCTCGTTGCTCACCCTTCATCATCCTCATCATCTGGAGCCCCCAGCACATGAAAGATGTGGATCTGTTAGAGCAGGTCCAAAGGAGGGGCATGAAGAAAATAAAGGGGGAGAGCTGGAGCCCCTCTGCTCTGGAGCCAGGCTGGGAGAGCTGGGGGTGTCCAGCCTGGAGAAGAGAGGGCTCCAGGAAGACCTCAGAGCCCCTTCCAGTGCCTAAAGGGGCTCCAGGAGAGCTGGAGAGGGACTTGGATCAAGGGCCTGGAGGGACAGGACAAGGGGGAATGGCTTCCCATGCCAGAGGGCAGGGATGGATGGGATATTGGGAAGGAGTTGTTCCCTGTGAGGGTGGTGAGGGCCTGGCACAGGGTGCCCAGAGAAGCTGTGACTGCCCCATCCCTGGAAGTGTTCAAGGCTGGACAGGGGTTGGAGCAACCTGGTCTAGTGGAAGGTGTCCCTGCCCATGGCAGGGAGTGGAACTTTAAAGTGGAGTGGAGTCTTGAAGTCCCTTCCAACCCAAACTATTCCAATATTTTATGATCATTCTCTGCCTGCCAAGAAGGAATGAACTCTCACATCTTCTGGTTGTGCGCTGTCCTGTACACACACGTAGTGAGCATGTGCCAGGTTCAGGTTCTTCCTCTTCTTTCACATAATACTCCAGTTTTTGACTTGATTTTCTTTCCACAGACTTATCTGCCACTCGCCTGCAAAAAGCCAAGGAGGTAGGGGCAGATTTCACCGTTCAGGTGAAGAATGAGACCCCGAAGGAGGTGGCCTCCAAAGTGGAAAGTGTGCTTGGCTGCATGCCTGAGATAACTGTGGAGTGCACAGGAGTGCAAACCTGTATCCAGACTGGAATTTATGTGAGTACCACTTGTTCCCAAGGCAGACCAGTGATGGCATTGGTTTGTGTTTTCTGGGATGGTGCAATGAATGAGCTATTTCACTCCCACAGTGCTTAATTTAAGTGGGCTTGGTGTGGGGAGAGAAGGTGCTCATTAGACAGTAAACAAAGAGAGACAATTAAAGTGTTAACATCAGCATGGGGATAATTGATAACTGATTTGATGCTTGGGTGCTTAACCACTTACTAAGGAGACCCCAGTAAAGACCCCGAAACCCAGGAAGAAGGACAGCACCTTCCACTGAAGTTATGTCCAAATAAGAAGAATAATCAAGAAAATTAATTCCAGAAGCAATGAAAGAAGCAATTAAGAAAGGGATGTTTTGCTGCCATGAGCATCCTAACAGGAGGATGGGGGAAGGTTAATGTGGAGTTTCACAGTGAAAGGATGGGAGGGGAACGGGACAAACTGCAAAAAGAGTAATGCCAGTAGAGCATCAAGCTCTTAGTTTTAGATCTCTCCCATTGAAATCCCAAAGTACTCTTTGTAGTCCTAAATGCCAGCCATTTTTCAGAATGGGATTTGGACACCAAAATCCTTCAGAGATTTTCAAAAGATTGCACTTTTAGCTTTGATTACCATGTGTTTCACTCTTACAGACTCCTGACAGCATCCTGCCTCTCCCCAGCTTCTCTGCTGTGCCCCAGTCAGTCATTGCAACCACAAAGGGGGGCTTTATTTTTTACAGACCCTGCACACGCTGTGTTCTGCAAAATGTAGCCTGTTTGTGTGTTTGCTCTCCAGGCCACTCGTTCTGGTGGGACCTTGGTGCTGGTGGGACTGGGGCCTGAGATGGTGACGGTGCCCATTGTGAATGCTGCCGTGCGGGAAGTGGATATCCGCGGGATATTCCGCTACTGCAACACGTGAGTCTCGTGCAGGGGGTCCGACGTGTCTCCAAGTTTAAATTCTTCAGAGTCGTACTTTCTTGCTAATGGAGCAAGTATCTTTGCTTGATCTGTAGCTCTCCAGGAAGGATTCATGGGATGTTGTCAAGCTCCTTCTTAAAATGAGAAGTATTATTAAGTAGGCAGTTTGAAAATTAGATGAGCTGCTGCATTCCTTTGTATCCCTATTGCTCTAAATTGGCCCGTTCATGGTTGGGCTTGATGCTCTTGGAGGCCTTTCCCCACTGCAATGTTTCTATGATTCTAAATGGAGTTGCAACGCAATCCATTCGAGAGACTCTGTGCCAGAGAAGAAGCTGGGGGCTGACTGAGGCTTTTCCTTTTTTCTCCCTGCACTGAGTCCGTGAGTTTGAGCTCTGCCATGGTCAGTGTGGGGGCAAGGAGGCCGGGCAAGGGGAGAGCAGAGCACGGCAGTTTTGGTTTTCATTCAGGGCTCCCAAACTGGTAGTTTCCTGTGATTTTCACTGTCTTCCTGTGATTTCACTTACGCTCCCAACTGTCTGTGTAGCAGTGCCTGTCTTCTCAAAGCTTCACAGCCCAGAGCAGTTGGCTTGTCCCATCTCCCATACCAGACACTTGAGGTTCCCTCCCCAGAAGATTCTTTGCAGGCAAAACTTCCCTGGGCTAAGGAAATAACTGTCATGATCCAGGCTGCTCTGTGCTCTTTCCTGGGACTCCAGACTAGTGGCTGCTCTCATCCCTTGCTCTCTGCTTCCCTTGCAGGTGGCCTGTGGCCATCGCTCTGCTCGCATCCAAGCGGATCAACATCAAGCCCTTGGTTACGCACCGTTTTCCCCTGGAGAGGGCTCTAGAGGCCTTCGAGACCACCAAGAGGGGTGAGGGGGTCAAAGTCATGCTGAAGTGTGACCCCACTGATCAGGGCCCCTGAGCTGTCCCAGTGCCCAGCTCTCATCCCTGCTGCTTGTAACTAGGAAATCACATGTAATGAGGGTGAGTGGCCCTGGGATACAGCATTAGAGCATTAACAGGTAACTGCAAATGGACATCCAATAGTTTGAATCAAAATGCTGAATTAGAGATGATGGTTTGCACAGTTGGTGGCTGTTCTCTGCAGACCACACATGCAGGAGAGCCTGGCCAGGTTCCTCTGTGCCCCGGAGGGTGTCAGCAGCATGTGGCACAACCAGGATGGAGGTGCTGGCACTCCCCCTTCCCACCCCGCACTGCCCTCGCTGCAGCATTCCCTGCGTGGATGCAAGATAGCTCTATGTGAATATCCCCCCTTCCTGTGGCACCTTCCCTCGTGCATGCTCAGGGACTGTTCAGCCTGTGGAACAAAACCTGGCCATCCCCACTCCACGGGAAGCACTGGCACATTCAGGTCATTCCCTCCATGCTCTTCACAAAGCTCAGAACCTGGGGTTTATGTGGAAGCTGGAGGCCAGCTGGGGCCACATTTGCTGTGTCATTCCCCAGCAGCTCGTGGGACCACTGCAGGCAGGAAAACTGGAACTGCTGAGAGCCCTGTCCTTATGTGGCTCCCATGAGCGAGCTGTTGGGGAGCACAGCTGCTTTTGGTGTGGAGGGGAGCACAGGTGAGACATGAGGGGACAGCATCACTCAAAGGTTTTGCCACTGTAAACAAATCATTATTATTTGGGAATATCAAGCCTTCCTGCTGTTTGTGAGCCACAAAAATGGTACTAACAAGGTAAAAAAATCTAATCTTTAATTACTGTTTAATTAATGTTAATTTTAGTACTGAAAGATCGGTTCCTTCCTTGGGCTGATACTGAACTTTCCTCAATAAATTCTGGCTACCTGAGACCTTCCAGATGTGTCCATTAAAGTGTGGGGTGGTGGGTTGGAGGGGTTTGCAGGGGACTGTGCAGACCTAGGCCTTGCCAGCGTGCACGTTGAGCTCAGTGTTAGAAGGACTGTGAAAGCTCAAATGACCCAACTACTTGGAAATCAAATCTCATGGTTATTCCAGATGTGGCCAAGTTAATTCTGGCAGAGATGGAAGGCCCCAAGTCCATGCTGAATTTTACAGGGATGAGACATATCCCAGAGGAGTTTTCTGTAGCTGGAAGAAGTGGTCAGAATACGTGTGCTCAGCACATTCCCATGCTGGGAGGAACCCTGTTGGCACAGCTGGGGATTCACTGGACACTGCAAGACTCTTCTTACTGGGAAATAGAAACTTACTCCCTGTAGTCTTGGGGGGCTGTTTAGCATCCTGAGGGCTGGAGTTATTCCCACAGCTCAGCCTGGTTGGGCTCCTTGTCTGATCTGCTCCCTCATCAGGTCTTGCTGGGGACATTGGCACTGCGGGAGCGTTGCTGCGGGCCACAGTCAGTGGGGCTGTGCCTGTAATCCCCGACCCCACCTACATCACCAGTGCAGGGGAAACTCACTCCAACATAGCCCATTTCCCAGGGGGCTGGAGTTAATGCTCTGTGCCAGGAGCAAGGCCAGCACTGTGCCACAAGTATTACAAGTCTGCAGGTGACCAAGACCCAACTACAGGAGGCAAAAAAGTGTTTTAAAACTCCAATCAGCTTTATTTAAGCTCAACCACCAGCCTGCAAAAGCAGCTGTGATGCAAAGCCAGGCATTCCTTAAACAAGCACAACTGATCCCTGATTGAAGGATGGTGACACTGCTGGAAGAAGCCAATGCAAACAAAACTAAGGCCCTATGCAAACCCAGGGAAGGCTCGGAGAGTTAACAAGCAGGCACTGAAGAGTGTGTGAGGAAAGCTGTTTCAAGAGGAGGGATAGTGGGGAGCTCTCTGGCTCCTCACCCCATCTGTTCACCACACGGGTCTTGGAACAAAGTGCTGTGAATTCAGGTTGTGTGGGCACCAAGCTGTTCCCCAAAGCTGGTCAGAGACATTCCCTGAGTCCCCCAGCAAAGCACAAGCTCTGTCTTGTGGGATTAAGGTGGCAGAGCTGGGTTTAACTCAAAGAGTGAATTTTCTGGATTGGGGCACACCAGCCTGACCCTGGGCATGGGGCTGCAGGAATGTGTGGATGGTAGCAGGATGCCCTGGGCTCAGGAGTTCACACTGGGGCCATGTGGGGCAATGCTGGGATGTCAAGGCTTTACTGGCACAGCTGTCTCAGCTCTGTGGGTCTCAGCATCCCTGCTCTCAGCTGTGGATGGCTTTCCCCTGGGGAGGGTGGTGGGTGGGAGCCTGGGCCCATGGCCACCTGCAGCATCGCTGCTAGGTGCTGGGGTGTAACAATGCGGGCTGCAGCCAGAGGGTGAAACAGTGGGGTAGGGTCAGAAATTCTCATAGTGATGTGCAAAGTAGGTCTGGTCTTTCTTGTTCATCTGCCGGCAAGCCTGTTCCACGCTCTTTGTCATCCCGGGCGGGCCACAACTGAACACCCCGATCTTCTGCACCTGGAAAAGGAGGGAGCCAAAGGGGTCAGACTGCAGCACCAGTTCTCCCCACAGTCCAGCCCCCCTTGATCCCTTGCTCTCTGACAGCTTGGGGCATGGATGCTGACTGAGCAGTCTGTCTCAGCCTCCAGAGGCTTTTGGAGAGGTTGTCACCTCCCCATGGATCTGCCAGGGCCGTGGAGGAAGGATGGGAGCCCTCCAGCTCTGGTCAGTGGTTGCAGCTGGGGTCCTGCAAAAGCAGGGGGTGTTTAGCTGGTACGGGGCACTGCTGACTCTTGCAGCTCAGCCTGGCACCAGAGGGAAAGCAGGATTCATTCCCCTTCTGCCCTGTTCTTGGTGCAGATGCCACTGAGGTCTCCAGGACCTTGGGGGCAGGCTGGGACCAGTCCTCCACACTGGCCAGTGGGTGCACCTCCTCCTGTTCCCAGCTGGACACTGACCTCAGGGTGCACCTCCTGCAGCGAGCTGAAAAAGGGTACAAAGGGAGGGCGCCCAAAGTGGGTGATGGAGCGCAGCCCTGTGAACAGGCTCTTGTTTAGCACCTTCTGGAAATGCCGTTCACAGATGTACTGAAAGAGAGATTGGTGCACGTCAGATGGCCCAGCACAGCCCAACGTGGCCCTGCACAGCCTGGCATGGCGTGGCATGGCCTGGCATCCTTCCCATTGGATGTCCAGGCTCACCAGCATGGTGGTGCGCAGATCGAACTTCTCGGCCAGCTGTGTGATGTAGATGTGCACGGAGACCAAGCTGTTCTTGTCTAACTCTTCCACCTCCCGGATGATGTCCGTCAGCCACTCAAACTGCCGCTGAGTGCGTGTCACCCAGATGAAGTAGATCTGTGGCACATTGGGACGAGGCTCAGAGTGGGGCCAGCATCCTTGTGAATGTCCATGGACTCCACAGAGGATTTTACCCCCAAAGAGGCCAGCAGCAGCAGGAGGCATCTCAGAATCACAGAATCAGTTAGGTTGGAAAAGATCTCTGAGATCATCAAGTCCAACCTCTCAGGGGGGCTCATCTTTCAGATACTTTCTCTTACCTTCTTACACAGCAGCTTGGAGTTTATGGATGACTTGAAGACCAGGTCCTTGAGAATGGATGCGAAGGGTGTCACCCCGATGCCTCCTCCCACCAACACCGACACCTCAAACTTGTTCCACTCCTGGTGGCCCTCCCCAAAGGGCCCGTCCAGGTAGAGCTGGAAGGGAGTCAGCCGTTAGCAGAAGTCTCTGCTTGCCAAGGTCTTGGCTGCCCTCAGGACTGGAGAAGAGCCTCAGGCTTGGCACAACCCATTGCTGAGATGCTCTTGGGCTCAGATGTCCCCATGGGTGAGATCCTGTTCAGGGCTCACCTTGGGCAGTGTGCCGAGGAGGCCCAGGTTCTCAGGAGAGTAGAGCTCCCGCAGACGGGTGGTCCAGGGCCCCACGGCGCGGATGTGCAGGCTCAGCGTGTCGTCGTGCGGCGCCGAGGTCAGCGTGAAGGGGTGGTACTCGGTGGTGCCCAGGGCCACGCAGGCAATGCGCACCCACTGCCCGGACTTGTAGTCAAAGTCCTGTGGCCGCTGGAACTGCAGGTGGGTGACACCTGTGGGGAGATGGGGAAGGTGGAGCTGTTGAGGAGGTGATGTTCCTGCATTGCTGCAGCCCCTGATGCTCTTGCAGGGAGCCTGGGCTGGGCTGCTGCTGTGTGGCCAGGGATGTTGTGGTACCTGAGGGCAGGAGCTCCGCTTTCACCACACTGATCTCCACCTTCTTCCTGCTCAGGCTGTACAGCTTGTCTGCACTGTAGATAAGAGCCGGGATGATGAAGTAGATATAGAAACGGGGCTGCTGGATCAGTGCGTAGCTGCCATGGATGATGACCTGGGCAGGGAGCAGAACCCTTTAGCAAGGTGATCGTCACCCCAGGGATGATTTGGTGTAAGCTCAACAGCGTGGGGAGCCAGGACTGGGGCCACCATCTCCCTTGGGACCACCCCAGCTATTCCATCTCATCAGCTGCACTGACTTGACCTACAGGCTTGCAGTGCGTTGGCACCATCCCTCCCTTCCAGCCCAAATCCTTTACCAGGATGTAGAGCAGCACATAGAGGTGGTGAGTGATCCAAAAGCCCTGGAAGCTGACACGTCGGAAGTGGTGGGTGGCAAACACGTACATCACAGCAAGGACCACGAGAAGCAGCACTCCTGTCATGCCTGTGAGAGGAAGAGTGGGGAGGCCCTGTGGGCGGGAACAGGGTAGCCCCACAGGGGCTCTACCTGGGCTGGGCAGAGGGCTGTCCATCCTGGGCACAGGTGTGCAGGTCTGTCTGTTAGGTGTTCTCACCTGGAATAGTCTGGAAGAACCACCAGTAATACTTCTGTGGGAGCTGTGACCTGGAGAAAGCAAAGAGATTGCACTATGGAGTGACCAGAATGAAGTAATGGTTTCCATTTTCATTTCTGTCCATGCCCAGGACACCTGGTCTGGACTCTGCTTTAAATTCCACCTACCCATCATTTGTAAAGACACTGGAGAAGAGGCAGGACAGCACACTGAGAGGTGTGACTGAGAAGATGTAGACATTCACTACGTGGCCTGCAGTGTGAAGCACTGTAAGAGACAAAAATACAGAGAAAGCATCACTTGATGTGGATGGAGATGTGTCAGACTCTGCTGATGTCCCCAGGGACCCAGAGATTCCTCCTCTTCTGTAGTGCAAGGCATCTGTGTCTCTGCAAAGTCTTTAGGCTTCTGCCTGGTCCTGCCATGGCGTGATGAGCTGCTCCTCTGCTTGTGGGTGGCACATCCCCCAGCAGCCCACCTACCTGAGAAAATCAGGGCTGCCATGGCAATCCAGCGGTGGAAGTCGACGGCAGCATCAAAGGGGATGTAGTGATTGAGGAAGGTCTCCCGCAGGACGGTGATGAGGTTGCGGCACATGGTAAGCAGGATGTAGGAGTACATGAAGGAGATGGAGGCAGCTGCTCCCCGGGAGATGATGATCCCCACGAAGGTGGTCTGTGCAATTCCAGTGCTGGGGGATGCAAAGGCGTAGTCTGGGGGGAGAGAGCGGAGGGCGTGTCACGTGCCTGGCGCTGAGGGCCATGAGCCTTCCTGCAACAAGGGGATGGCCACTCGTGTGGTTCCACCAAAAAGAGGACACCAGGGATGGTTTGTGTGGGGAAAGGGGCACAACGACCCAGAACTGCCGGGTGACAGGGTGACCTTGGAGATCCAGGGAGGAGAATATCCAATAGGGAATCTGCACCTTGGGACTGTGGCCTCAGTTGGGGAATCCAATATAAGAGGTGTCCATAAACTGGAACGAGTCCAGTGGAGACCACTAGGATGGGTGGGAGCTGGGTGACATCATGTAAGGGAAAGGCTGAGGGAAATGGGCTTGTTCAGGCTGGAGGAGATGGGTCAGGGAAGTTGGCTGTCTGCAGCCATTACATGGAGGCACAGAGCAAGTCTTTCTCAGGGATGCACAATGGAAGGATGTGAGGCAGGAGCACAAGTTTCACTGTAGAAAATTGAAGGTTTGATGCAAAATAAAAAGTCTCCACAGGGAAGATGGTCAAAAACTAGCAGAGACCCAGCAAAGTGGTGAAATCACCAGCCTTGGAACTCTTCACACCTTCTCTAGACAAGGCCTTCATCAGTCTTGTTCAGCTTTGGAGAAGGGTTTGCTCTGAGCAGGGCACTAGACCAGACCGTTCCAGAGATCCCTTCCAACCTCAGTGATCCCTTGGTCATCCCAGGGGAAGACTGCCACTGTTGCCCAAAGCTGTGCTGGACAGCTCCCCATCGTGCCCCAGGCAGCCCCAGCTTTGAGCCCACGGTGGGGCTGGGGGGGCACTCACAGTAGGCTCTCTCTGCGAAGACGCCGACGGTGATGGCGGAGAAGAGGACGACACAGACGATGTGGCGCCGGTAATTCTCAACGAAGCGCTTGAACTCCTGGATCTTTTGCTGAACTCTGTTCCTCTCGTACTTCTTCCGTTGTGCTTCTGTGTATGGATGCAGCTGGTACTGGTTTGCCCTGGCAAATAAAGGAGTGCTGGTGTCACCGTGAGGTTTTCCCAGCAAGGAATGGCTCAGGGCCCAAGCTTGGGTTTCCTCCCAAAGCACTGTGATCTCCCCTGCACTGCATCAGTGACAGGGGTGACCTGCAGAGCACACCATGAGAGAGTGATCTCAGGTCAGCCTGCTCTACAGTGCCTTCAAAAGCTGATAACAAAGGTGGAGAGAGTGACTCACAAATGAAACTGTAGATAAGAACTGTAAAAGAAAATTTCATAATAATACTCAACTGTCAAAAATTATGCCACAAAGGGGAAATTTCCTTAATTGGTGCAATTACGGCAAACCAAGATATTCTGGCCATCAATAACAGCTGAGCTACTTCCTTGAAGAAATACTTGCTTCTGCCCCATCAGGGAGGACCAAATTCTCTCCTGCAGCTCTTGTAGGCAGCCCAGGCAAACCAGCAGCATCCCAAGGGGCAGAGGAGCACAGGCAGGAACTGTCAGACAAGACCCCTCTCTAAAAACCACTATCCCAACCTCTGGAGTTGGCCACTTCATTTGTTTGTTTTTTTTGTAGAGGTACATCACCCAGACCCAGATACGGCACTGTCCTGCCAAGATGGGACTGTTTCTGTAGTTCCTTGGCCAATGAGTGCCTCCTTGGAGTAGTGTCATTTGACTGGAGGGCTACCCATTCTGACATGGAGATGTGAGAAACAGCAAACAGGCTGAGCCCAAGCCCCAGAGACACAGCCAGTGAGGGGACTCACTTTCTTCCTGGTCTCTTCCTCAGTTCTTGGCCTTTTCGCTCCGTGTAGTGACTCACAGTGTCCAGATTTGAGTCTTTGTTCTCCTCTGAGATGGTTCTGTGGAAATAGAGCTATGTCTAGCCCAAAGCTCTATTTGCCAGAAGTGCTTGCCAAAATCTTCCCTTTTCTCCACTTCTCGTCTCGGGCTCAGCTGGGAATGTGTCCAGCTTTTTCCCACAAGCCTGCTTGCATTAACTTTAATTGCACATGGTCTGGATTCAGTCCAAGATAACCCCTCCCTCTGACAAGCAAGGCAGGACTCCCATCTCCACACAGAGGATGCAACAGGGCTCTACAGGAGGCAATTCCTCCCCTCTGGCTGTGCCCAGGGAGGAGGATGGCAGCCCCACTGCAGCGCCCAGCGTGCACCTCCCACCCCTTCCCCAGCGCTGGGAGTTCCAGCATCTGGTGGGAGCAAGTGTTGGAAGGCCTGGGCTGAAGGATAGATGTGAGCCAGGGCAGAAGGAGAAGGAATAGCAACAGTGACACTAAGGAAGGGAGCTTACCCTTTCGGCTCTTTCTTTTTTATGAAGGAGACACAATTTTGCAGATTTTGCTTGAACACTTCAGGGACACCTTTGAGGAGACAAAAGGACAAACAGCCATTCAGAAGGTGCAAGACAAAGATTAGGAATCTCCTGTGGGCAGGGAAAAGCTCGGAACTGGCCCAAACATGTCACACATGAAGCAACAGCTGATGTCCCATTACTGCGGTTGGGTTGGGGGAGACGGATGAACCAGGATTTGAGAGTTCCATATTGGGTGCTGCCCACTGCCTCCAGCCTTGCAGGGCCAGGGGCGTCCCAGTGCTCGTGCCCACTGACCTTTGACACAGAGCTGGGTGAGCCGAAGCTCGCTGTCGTGGTCCCGCAGCATGTAATGGAAATTCTCCCATGTCAGCTCATCCCTGTCCTGGAACCCCGAGGCCCGAAACATGGACTCGGTCACCTGCTCTGCCTGTTCTCTTGACAGGCAGTTGTTGGAGATCTCGATGAAGGACCTGAAGCAAGGAGGTAAGATGGGAACACCAGCTGAGTGCCTCAGATAACACAGGGCAGAGTCCCAGACCAGTTTCAGGGGAGAAATGGGCTCTTGGTTGCAAGTGTTGAGCCCATGGTCTTCATGGGGCCTGAAGCACAGAAACTGGGAGCTGCTTCTGAAGACATGCCTATAAACATTGTGAAACATTAGGAGAGAGGAGGAAGAGTACCTGAGCATCCTCAGAAACTCCTCCTTGGAGAGGAACCCATTCTCATCAATGTCATACATCCTGAACATCACCTTGGATTTCTCCTCTGGGGACCCTGGTGGGGAGGGAGAGAGGCAAAGTAAGAACAAGATCCTATTTTCATCAACAAAGATGCTTTCATATGTTGTTTTTGAATGTCTGGACCTGCAGCAGTGAAGCCTCACCCTTCCACTTGACTTTCTCAAGTGCAAGGTGAAATATTGATCACATATTCTTTCTTGCACATTATTTTTCGAAGACAAGGTGTGCTTTTGCACAGCAATGATTTCTCTGGGAGTTGTTTTGATCGAATCTGGCATTCAACACCTCCACCTATGAATCCACCTTTCCAGTGGTCATTTAGGGAGAATCAGATTGCAGACACGGTTGCTATGATCTCTCAAGTACAGCATGCACAGCCCTTTCAGGAGAAGGGCAGACATGTCTGTGGTGCTGGAAGACAGCTCCCCTTGTGAGCCATCTTCCAGAAAACACAATTACATTGTCATGCCCCTAACTCAAGCTGAAGCTGTCCTGAGTGAAGGGAATTTAAATCTGTAGCAGGTTCAAATGCCTATAGGTTGATCTGCTGGGTGAATCTTGTCCTCCACTCTGACAGAGCCTAGAAATGGGACCAAGGGCAGCAGATGGAGGCATTAACCAGCTCCAGCTCCCACCTTTCATGAAGACCACCAAGATGTCCAGGAATTCCCGGAAGGAGATGTAGCCATTGCCGTCTTTGTCAGCCAGGGAGAACATGGAGTCCACAAACATGGAGTGGTCTTTGAGCCCCAGGGCTTCAGCAAACTCAGCCCTGGTCAGCTCACACGTTAGAGCCTCCTTTGCCTTCTGTGAAGATTCAAGGCTGAGCTCCCCGGCATCGGATCTGTCAATTTCCAGCACCTGCAGGTTGTGTCCCACAAAAGAAATCCTGTGAGTGATGGCAGAGCACGAGGCTGCTGTTTCCTTTCTGACCTATTGCACAAAGACTGGTGGCTCCCTGGCACAAAACTTGTGGCAGATACCACGGGGAAAGTCCCGTGTCTTTCCTACACGGTGTGACTTTTCACACTCCACACGACTGACCACTCTGGAGACCTGATACACCACCCAAAAGTCTCTTTGCCACTTTAGGCACTTGTATCACTGCAGCAGATCTCCCTTTGTCTTCTGCAAAGGAAAATGTCCCTCGGTCCTGGAAGTATTGGCAGCTTCCTTGTGTGTGGCTTTCCAGCTCTTAGAGAGAGCACCAGCCCCAACTTTCTTTGCTTAATCAATACAGAAATACCTTCCACCACGCATCAGGGCTTGCTATACCTCTACACACCTGAGCAAACAGGTGCCTGAAGAAAGTCTCCAGAATTTGTTTTCTCTGCTCCTGGGTGACTGCCCGTTTCATCAGGCTCTGCTCCTTCATCTCAGACAGATGCAGGTCAAATCTGCTCTCCTTCAAGTAGTCTCCTAGCTTCCCGATGAAGATGCTCCTCTCAGCCTCCTCACTGAAGAGCAGCACCTGCAAAGGACCCACCAGCTGGCCGTGATCATCAGAGGCCCAGCTCCATGGTATTTTCTGGACCTGGTGGTTCTCAGGAGGCCACAACCTCCCTTCAAGGACTTACACTGCTCCCAGTGTCCCCAGCTGAGTGGTGCAGAGGACTGTGGAGGGTCCAAGGGAAGGTGTCATACCCCATGCACCATGGTACTTACCAGGTCGTAGTCCTTGGGGCTCTTCAGGAGCAGAGCTTTGTTCCCTTTGTTGTTGGAGAGGATCACCTCCACTCTTTGGTGGGCTTTCAGGTTGATGCTCCGGAGCACAGACCCTCTGCTATCCAGCACTTTGAGCACTTTGTCAGCTTGGAGCTGAATGTAGACAGGAGAGCTGTCTGTCTTGGGCCCGTGCCACTCCAAGGCTGGTGGGAGAGAGCACAGGACTCAGCTGGAAAGGCTCCTACTAATCCCAGAACCTCCTTCACCGAGAGGCAGTTTGGGAGTGATTTCATAACCAGGCACATCTTAAAGGAATAATGATGATCTCCTAAGTGCAGAGCTCAAGCACATGGACACAGGAGGAGTACAGACTGTGGAGCAGGGAGGCAGGATTTTTCCAGTGTGCAGAGCAAGCAGATACAGTCCCTCTCCTGGATCTACTGGTGAAATTGCTCTACACAGGTTTCCTTCAGGCATGGTGTGATCTGGGGAGGATTGGAATCAGAGTGGCACAGGATGACTCAGGTTGGAAGGGACTCAGGCTGGAAGGGTATCTTGCCCAACCTCCTGCCCAAAGCAAGACCAGTCACAGGTCAGTCTGCTCAATGCTTTATCGGGTCAAGTCTTGGATAGGATGGGCTACCAAGCTCTCTGGGCTCCCTGTTCCACTGCTTGACTATGCTCCTGGAGTTCCTCCTTACATCCCATCTGGGTATAAGCCCCAGGCCCAGCCCTGCCTCAGTGTGTGCCCTGACTGCAGCAGCATCACCAGGTGCCATCGCAGGGTTGAAAGTGCCCCCTCACCGTGTATGGCCTCGCTGGACACCTCCCTGCGCACGCTGGTGCCCTGCTTCCTCTGCAGCTTCTTGAAATCTCTCTTGCGGAAAGCGGCAACAACCCAGGCAACAAACAGAGTCACTGGGGATACACGGGAGAAGGAGGCATGAGAGATCACGCAGCTCCTTCCCAGTTTCGGCTCCCTCCTGGTGCCCAAGGACCCTGCCATCTCAAGGACCTCAGGAGTGACCGGGACTCCGCAGCTCCTGCTGGGAGGTGCTTTGTCCGTGGGCACCCAGCCCCTCTCTCTGGTGGAGAGGTGAAAGAGGAGAAGGGTTAAGAAACAGAGTGACAAACCCAGGGGCAGACAGCAGAGGACGACGATGATGATCCCGAAGCCTGCGCCGCTGCCTGCAAAGTAGTCCAGCACCATCATGGGTGTGCAGTTGGCCAGGTGTTGAGCTGTCAGCTGCTGGGGCTGGGGGCATGGGTCCCCTGCAAGGGGGAAACAAGCTGTGAGTGTCATTGACCTTGTACCCAGCTCACCTGCATCGCCCCTAGGAACTTCTGCATTAAGATGTTGATGGGGTTTGTGGCTGAGTGACTCAGGGAGCACTGCAAAACTGGGGTGCTTGAGTCAAACTCCAGATCTTGGGGACAGCCTTTGGGTTTGAGTTCAACCTTTGCCTGCCACAGCAAACCAAGCACAGAACTGGACTCTAGTGCTCTGGAGCCCATCTCCTGATGGGATGGGCTGGCCAAGGGGCACCCTGAGCCACAGCAAACTGGGGCTCAGAGCCTCTGCTCATCTGGATGCTGCAAATCCAGGGAGACCTCCTGGTGTGATTACAAGGAATACACACCAAGGGAACAAGGGCTGGAACGTGACCCAGATGAAATGCTTACAGTAAATGGAAAGAGTGTGGCAAGATTCCAAGAGGAAAAGGCATATTGCCAAACACAGTAGTAGGGATTTTCCCTTTGGGATCATGCCTGCACTTCAGCTCTCTTTCAACACCTGCATCATGCATCAACGTCTTGCTCACAAGCAACCCTTGCATTTTGTGCCCATTTTGCTGGTTTAGGGTCATAGCAAGTGTGAGGCTTGAGAAACTCCAAACCTGATGTGTTCCCTGTGTCACTGAGTCGCTGGCTGTGTCACTGGGATGACTCTGCTTTTCTTGCTGCCTTGCTGCAGCCATTCCCTCCCTGCTCCCTCCCAGTGCACAGTGCACTCACCCTCTCTCCAGACGAACACGTGGGGCTGGAGGTCTGTGGATTTGGCATAGGTGACAGCAGTCAGGACACTGTGAAAGGTGGTGTTACGGATCTCCCTGACTTCCTCCTCGGTGAACAGCCTGAGGAAAAGGAGGTGGAGACAAGTGGTGGCCCCAGGTGTCACTGACCAGCAACAGGAGGGAACTGAGGAAGCTGGAGGATGCTTTTTCCTCCAGCCCCAGTTTCCATGTGTTACTGGGGTTTGGAGAGCAGCTACCAGATAGGGACAAGGCCATTACCCATTCTTGGTGTTTTCGAACCAAAACCTGTCGCTATCACGCAGGCGCACAAACTGGTCCAAGATGATGGCAGAGAAGAGGGAGCCATCAGCCTCCAGCATGCCTCCAGGGAGCAGCTCCAGCGCAGCCGTGTTGTTGGCATACAGGGCAGCGACGTTCTGCAGGACCTGGTGAGAAACCCCACCACACGTGAGGGAATTCTGCCAGGGCATCAGAAAGTCCTGGCAAGCCTTAGGAGGTGTGAGGAATGTGCATTTCCCAGGCATCACACACTTCTGTGGGCTGGGAGGATGCTGAGCCTCACAATGCCTCAAGCTCATGGCTTGAACTCGAGCGACTGAGCATCGCTCCCAGAGCATCTCAGCTTCAGGAGGAGCAGAGTGCCTGGGGGCACGGCAGTTTAGCACTGGGGCAGGATGGGTTATTCATGCCATGTAATTACACAGTTACCCCAATGCAAGAATGAAAATTACACAGCTACCCCCCTGCAGGCATGAAAATCAGCCAGGGCAGGACATGCACGGATCTCCCTCTTCCTATGATGCTGCAGAATTCAGTTCCTGCCTGGAATGTCCCATCAGCCTATGGCCCACATACATTCCTTGCCCAGACCAATTTGCTGTTACCTGTGGCTCCAGGTGTGAGGCAAGGTTTGACCAGTTTTGGAGAGGTTTCAACCCAAATCGCTCCCGGGCTTGGTTATAGGTTGGCAGGCCAAGGTCTCGCCCACGCTGAACCCAGCTGGCCACGTAGTCGGTGC
Source organism: Corvus cornix cornix (assembly GCF_000738735.6). Classification (NCBI taxonomy): domain Eukaryota; kingdom Metazoa; phylum Chordata; class Aves; order Passeriformes; family Corvidae; genus Corvus; species Corvus cornix. Next base: position 20,233,434 of record NC_046340.1, read on the forward strand.
GGGAGTACTTCAGGGGCCCATACCAGTAATCTGTGGGTGGATTTGAAGCCATGGTGATGGCAAGGCAGAGCCAGAGGAGCTGCCCCAACTGCCACAGCTGCTGGCCCGGCCTTGTCCTCTGCCATGGGCTGTGCCAAACATGGAGATACCTCCATGCCCTTGCCAGAATGGTCCCATGGACAATGCCCCTCCATTAACAAGGCTGAAGCTGAAGCAGAAGCATGTGGTTGGGTGCTGCTGGAGGAGGCAATGGGACCTGCCTCCCCACCTTGGCCCCGGCACAGCCTCAGGCGTAGAGGTCCCCCACTAAGGCACAGCTGCAGTACAGACCTCGGAGATCTTCCACCACAACATTGTCCTCCCGCTCTGCGATCTGTGAGCTCATCCCCAGCAGGAGGTTGTCCACATCTTCTGCCTGCTGCAGCCCGGGCCTCTGAGAGGTATGGGAAGAGCAAGTGATTCCTCTTGCATGAGGGAGGACAGACAGTAGCCCCACAACCCGGAACTGGTGCCCCCAGGGGTGCAGACCCATGGTGCAGGGGAATCGGGGACTTCTTCCAGGCTCATTTTCTCCACATCAGCTCAGCCTTGAGGTCTGAGCCTGACACAGCTGAAGGCTGGGGATGCTGGACGGGGAGGATCTCTCACCCCTTGTCCGGCTGTCATACTCTGCACCTAATTTCCCTTTCAGACCCCTGTGAGGTCCCCCACAACACAGAGCAAGACATGAAGCCCCCTGGCCAGCCTGCCACATCCTCAGGACCCCTGTGCTCCCTCCCCTGTACCTCTCTGCTCCAGTAGCTGTTGCAGAGCCGCACTGCTGGGAACGAGCCACTGGAGACAGACACGTTCTGGAACCGGCACTTGGTGTCTCTGGAACAACAGAGAAGAATTGGACCCTCCCAGGGCTGCCTGGAGCTGACAGGGCTTGGCTGTCTCAGCCGAGGGCAGGACATAGGGAAGAGACAGAGACCATCCCAACAAAGACCATTCCCAGCCACCAACCCAGCTCGGGTATTCCCTCCCCTGACACAGGCACTGCAGTCCCATAATCCTGCCGGGCTGCTCCTACCTCTTGTAAACACCTGGAGGCACCATGGTGGCCAGGAATTGCCCCGCAGCCGCCACGAACTCTGGAGAGAGGCTGGGGTCCAGGTGCTGCTGGTAACCTGTGGGGCAGCAGCCAAGCTGGAGGGAAAAGGGGCCAAACTCCCTCTCCCTCCCCACCCACCAGCTCCCCTGGTCCCCCTACCCCTGCTTCCAATACTCCTTTGTCTGCCTACCCCTCACCTTGGTACTCCGGGACCGGTGTGCCCAGCAGGGTTGGCAGCCACTCATACAGAACAATGCTCTAGGGAACAGGGAAGCTGGGTCAGGGCCAGAGCCATGCAGGATGTTGGGGGTCCCAGCAGAGCTGGGGGGTCCCGTCCCTCACCTGGAAAGTGGCGATGACTCTCTTGCGAGTGTGCTGGAAGAGATCCTCATCGGACCAGGCAGGATGCTGCTGGGCCAGTGCTTTGGCCAGCTGGTTGTGGTACCGAAACCAGGCGATGCTCTCAGCCTGCAGGAAGGGGTTCTCATTCCCCCAGGCACTCCCCAGGTCTGCAAGAGCCACCATGACCATCAGCAGGGGATGTCACCACTGGGTCTCGCTGTGCCCATGGCTGGAGGAGCACACCTAGCCCTGTGGATGCAGCCCAGTGTCCCCTTGTCCCCTTGCCCTTCCTTCCTCCCCAGGCAGACCAGCAACCTGAGCAAGTGAGAAGCAGCATGAGGCCCCCAGCATGGGTGAAGGGTTGGGCAGGTGAGGAATTCAAAGCAAGCTGAGCGAGTTTGTATCAGCAGCAGCCCTTTCCCCCAGAGGAGTTCACCTGGGATCAGAGCTGGTCTCTGACATTGCCTCCTGGGCATGTGGCCTCTGGAGTTTCTGGTGTGTCCTTGCTGGGATGTCTTCACTGGGGCTCAAATCTTCCTCCCCCTGGGGAAACTGCTGCTCTCCCACAGCCTCCTGACCCATGTGTCCTGCCTCCCTGCATCTCCTGCCCTTTCCCTTTCCTGGGGACCCCTCTGGGCTCAGCTCCAGGGACCTCCTGCTCCCCCCGCTCCCAATCAGGCATGAAAAACTATTTAAATGCCACCATTACCGTAGATCCCTTGGGGACCACCCTGTCCCGTGGATGGATCCAGTGCCTTCCACATGGGAACCTTCCCGTCCGTCTGCCTTGGGAGGCCCCTGTTGGACCCCGATGCCAGCTGCCCCCCCGAGAAGCTCCTCAGGGCATCGCTCCAGGAGTGCAAGGAGCCGTAGATGGAGCTGCCGTCCAGCCAGCCTGTCACCTCGTTGGTCTAGGGCAGGCACAGGGAATAGGCATTAAGAGGTGCCAGGATTTCCGTGGAAAGGTGTAAAAAAGAGGTCTGGAAAGCCCTAGTCTGTCTCTGGTTCTTGCAAAGCAGCCTGTTTTAACAAGAGCTCTCGGGAAGCAGACAAATACACAGACAATCTCTGTGCAAACTTTGGGAATTAGTGCCAGGCAGAGGAAAAGACCAGGTCCAGGCTTTTCAAAAGTACATTTGGGGTTGTTTTTTCCCCAATTACTTTGACTATGCCCAGAAGCAGACATCTGTGAGTCCCTGTGTAGGCTGGAAGGAGACAAAACCCATCCCTTGGGAAACTGGGAACACCAGAGCTGACCTCGCAGCAGGAAGTCCCACTGTCCTGGCAGCAGGTTGAGTATATCCCCTGACAAATGTTTGCATGGAAACAAACATCCTTTTCATTCTGAAAACATGCTGGAGCTTCCATTTTTTAAAGCTCTTAAATGCTGATAAAAACATGACTTGATAAACTGGTCTCTTCAGGATTTGTCACGTGAAAGGTTTGGGGGGATATTTCACTTTGGTGAGTTTGGCTGGGAAGATCTCCAGCATGAAAGGAATCTGGGGAACACAAGCAGAACAGCAAAATCCAGAGAAATTGGGGGAAAACCTGTGTTTATTTTCCAAAATGACTGAAATTCAGGGAAGCATTACAACTTTATGGTAGTGCCAGCTCAGCTTTGTGATACATTATTAAAGATAGAGCTTGGCGCCTAAAACAGTGTGCAATAATTAACTGACCTAATTACCTTTTCTTTGTCCAGGAAATGCTTTGACCTTGAGCAACCACCAGTGTTGCTCAGTGTGTAACTTGGAGGTTGACTTTGGGTTCATTTCATTGGTTCAAACACTAGAGAGTTGCATCTTTTTAGGGAAATAGTGGTGGTCTCATTTTATTTTTGCAAATTATCTTGGCTGCTACAGACCCCGATGGTGGGTGAAGAAGAATTTAGACGAAAGGCAAAGAGCAGAGGAGACCACACCTACCTGCTCCCTGGGATTGTTGGGGCTCTGCCCCGTCTCTGCTGCCCAGCGCACGCGCTGGAAGGGCAGGACCACATGTCCAGTGCCAGCAGGGTCAAACACTGGGTCTCCAGATGGGATGTAGATGTTGAGGAACTCAGCAGGGCAGCCAGGTTTCTCCGTCTCCAGGATGTCCAAGAGCACATGGAAACCTGGCAGAGACCAAAGCATGGTCAGCAGCTGCGAGGACTGTCCACCTGAAGCAGGACATCAGTGTGGGCAGCTGTAGGTGGGCTGAGGGGACCACCATGTGCAGCAAGGGTGATCAAGGCCAGGTTGAACAGCGCTTGGAGACACCTGGCCTAGTGGAAAAAGATGACCATTGAGGTCCCTTTCAACCCAAACATTGTGGGATTTTATGATCTCCCAGAGATAGACATCTCTGGGCCTGGAGACCTAAGACCCCACTGAGCTCCTGGGAGACAGAAGAAACTGCTCCAACTTACAGCAGTTCAGCCCAGCATGGCTCTTATCGGTCCTGTCTGGTGTTTTTGCCATGGGGCAACTCCACTGCTAAAACAAATGAGGAAGCTCCCAACAGACAAATATTAGCACTTGGGTCAGCTGGCAAAGGTCACCGAAAATCCGCACAAACTCTCCTGGCTGGACAGTGCTGTGGTACGGTGGTACCCAAGGCTTTGTGGGGCTGATCTCCACATGTGGGTCTGCTATGGAGGGCTGGGTGAGGAGCGCTCCGATGCATGGCCTTGGGTGTGTGAGAAACCAACACTTTTCCACCCAAACCACCATTTTTCCAGCCAGTGTCAGGCCCCAGCTCTTACCGAAGAAGACAGCCAGGACAGTTGTGTTCCTGCGGGAGGGCAGCCCCGAGGGTCCCTGTGCCACCGCGTTGCTGAGCTGGCGAGCGTTGGGCATGTGGGGCTCCTGCAGGGCCTGGTAGACGCCGTCTGCGTAGTTGGCTGGCAGGAGACGCAGCAGCCTGGCCCCTGCAGTGCCAAAAACATGGAATGGGTTCTGTGGTACCCGGTGGGAGGCACAGCCATAGTGGGATACAGAGATACGTGTGCAGGTCCCAGAAGAGGGTCAGAGGATAGCATAGGTTCTCAGAGTGGCCAAGAATACGCAAGTTTTGGTGTCATCACCCAAAACGTCTTGCAACACTGGGATCAGTTATCTTAAAACCAGGAGGGATCCTCCATCCTCCATCTTCCTCTCTTCCACTTGTCCTTCTCTTGTCTATGTGCGTCCCTGTTGCCTCCTGGAGGTCAGGGGTGGTGCTCCAGTGGGTAACTGGAGCGATGCTGATGTCCCATGTTGACTGTGCAATCCTACACACCTGTGGTGTTTGCCAGCATGGCAGGAAATAGGAGAGGGAACAGCCAGAGAGGCAGCAAGACAAGTGCAAAGATGAGAGAGAAACACCCTGACCTTGCATGCACTGCTGGTGCCAAAACTGAAAAGCCCAGAGGCAGGAGGTCATTTCTCACTGGCTTGTCACCAGTGTGGTGGGCTCCATTTGCTGGTGCTCCCCAGAGGTGGGGGGAATCCTGAATTCCTGCCTTAGTTTGTGGCTTAGTTTCTGTATGTTGGTTTCCAAAAGTTAAGGTCTGACCTATTTGCTCTAGAAGAGGAAGACCTGATCTGCCAGGGCTGGTTTTCCCTGGCAGGCTTTGGTGTTACCAAAGGGCTGGTGACACACGTTGTGTGGGAGAGCCCTTTGGACTCGGAGGAAGCTGTGCAGCTGCTGCTCCACCTTGTGCCACTGTGTCACCAGAGCAGTGGCCAACCTGGGCTGCCAGGAATGAGGATTCAGAAACTTCAGTGTTTCAGATCCTGCCTGATCCGTCCTGGTCCCTGACTCAGGGATATCTGGAGCTGAGCCCATGGGCTGGCTGTAGGCATGAGGAAGCAGTTCACCTCTGGCAGAGGGAAATCCCAAATGCCTCTCCCAGTACCAACCAGTACATGGTATCTGCTCTGTGCAGGGCAGAAAATCAATAGGTTCAGCATTCCCGGACCATGAACTCTTCCACCTTGTGTTGAATCCTGGTTGAACTACATGCTGATTTTGGCTAAAGACGGTTTTTTGCAGCACTGGGATCCCTGACCATCACAGAAACACCTGCTGGAAAGAGCTGGGTCCTCCCTGCCTTGGATATTCTGAGTGATCTCACAAAGGCACAGCTTTGCTCTGGGACAGATCCAACACCAGCATGACCTGCAGGTTGTGCCTGGGCAGCAGCTAAAGGTGGCAATGCCTGGACACGGGCTGCCTGGCCCCTCCACACTTCTCTATCAGGGCTCTCAGGTGCTTCTGGGGTCTAGAGGTCTAGCTTCAGTGGTCTGAGGGCCGTGGGAGGTGGCGTTGTCTGCTCACCTGCCTGGTTCAGGCTCAGGTCAGAAAGGTTTCTGTCTCAGCCACAAAGCAAGCCAGTTGGGCAAGGGGCAGCTCGCCTCACCCCATCCCACCTTTCCTGTCCCCAGGCCTGGCACTCACCCACGGAGCCATGGCTGTGGTGCAGCAGGTTGTTGTACCAGCCGTCGTAGCGCTGGACCTCCCAGGAGATGCTCTCCTGGGCTCCTGGAAGAGACAGGACCCACTTGATGAGCAGCAAGAAAAAAGCATGAAACAAGCACCACCACTAGAGAATTATATTTATATTGTGATCTTTTCCCATAGTCTTTCTGCAACTTCCCAAATATGCATTTTTTTAGACAAGTTTTGCAGTCCTTTTGAGGGACAATAGCTAAAATTAGAAATTTGTGCTTGTGATCCTGATGTCCCCAGATCGATTTGTGGCCACCACCAGTCTAATCCCAAAAGACATTCCTCTTCTCTTTCTCTCTCACTGGATCAGAAACCTCTCCTTACTTCTGACTCCTACAATGTCCACACGAGCCAAGGAAAGATCTTGGCTCTGGAGTTGCGCTCTTGTGTCAGCATCAGCCTTATTTCCTTCATGTTAATTTTGATTGCTTTTACTTTTACTTTTTACTTTGCTAATACTAGCAAAGACTTCCAGTTCCTGCTTACAAGCTGTGTACTCATCTCAGCTGCAGTAGTGCAGTCTCTCAACCTGCACTTGGCTCCAATTTTTTCTTATCTCCTCACAAACTGCATCATAGAATCATATAATCATAGAATTTGGGTTGGAAGGCACCATAAACGCCTGTTCCATTCACCCTGCCATGCCATTCACCCCTTCCACTAGATCAAGTTGCTCTGATATGATGCCCTATGGGTCAGAGGAAATTCCCCAGAGGGGCATCAGCTACCCAGGATCTCCCCTTGGGTTCCCTTCCCCAAAATCGCACTTACTCCCCAAGGTCCACGTCCCCATCAGAACCACAACCAAACTCAACATCGTTGCTGCAGGTTGCATCAGCCACTGGGTCCTTGGAAGCAGCGACCTGCAAATGGAGAGGAGAGGGAGGGAGGTGGAGCTGGAGGTGGAGGTGGGCTGCTCCCCGAGGCAGGAAACATGCACAGACCAAAACCTCAGCTCCTTTTTGTGGTTTCTGCTGCTGGGTAAAACCCCACTGCTGCCACCATCTGTCAGCAGTGTCTCCTGATTTGGGCTGTGGGAAGTTGGCGGGGCTCATGTGAGACCCTGTCACCCTGGGAAAGTTCTGTCAGGATGTGTCAGCTGAGCTGAGAACACCTTCCTGCTGCAGCAGGACCAGTGGCCCTGCCTCGGGGTATCCCAGTTACAGACTCACAGCTCATCATCCCGTTGTGCCTGCTCCGTTACAGAGAGCCCTTCATTACAGAAACAGGCACATTTCAGCTGGACATTTTTCTGGCATTGACCCATCCAGCTGTGAACATGATGGAAAAGCCTCAGCACACGGGCAGACATCCCAAAGTATGCGACTACTGCAGACAAGACAGCTTGATCCCTTCTGAGCTAACCTGATTGCCATCCCTCCTGACCAGCCTTTCTCATGATGCTTTACCACCTCCCTTTCCACAAAAGCCCTGGATCCAGAGTAGATTTCATCACTGGGAGCTGAACCTTTAAAATCCCAGGCAACACCTGGCCGAAGAGAGGGATTCCCAGCCCTGAACTGTGAAGTGATTTAGAGCCACAAATGTGACAATGCCATGCATAGAAATGCCAGACCTGAATTTAACTCCAAGATGGGGTTTTCCGCTAAATATGGCTCTTTGCCCCTGTCTCAGTGTGAATCCAAAGATCAGCACTATTTCAGAAGAGCTGTGCTGCCAAGAGATGCAGCAATGCACAGGTTTCAGCTTTTCCTACACCACTCTGTCACATCCAAAGTGATCCTTTTAATTTTTTTTCATTATTTTAATTAAAACTTGAAGAAAATCTGGGTTTGGAAAGGCTTACACATTACCAGCAACTCTGCAGGTTTTATTTTGGGTTTACTGAGAGTTGCAGTGGGGATGTTTCACCTGTATCTCCCAGTGGTGCAAACCACAAAACATGAGTTCGTGTTGCACTGTCTGCTTGGAAAACAAAGTGGTCTGAGACTTAAAAATTATCATTTGCACTCACATTAATTATGTTCATCAATTTAAACACTCATCACCAGGCTGTGAGCAGAGCATGTAAGCTGTGGTCACTCCTTCTGCCAGAGATCCCTGTACTTCTGGTCTTTTACATTAGAAAGTAAGTTCTGTCTAAAGAAGTGACATTTCCATGCTCCTTCACCATCACAACAGCTCTTCCACCCCACATCCTTTCCATCCCACAGCCCTGTGCTTAGCGTAGTCTGGTGGATGTGAGATTTGCACCGTGCAGCTGCTGGGATCTAGAGGCTCCGTGAGCCCCATCCTGTACAAAGAACGTGAGTTTGGCTTCTGGTGACACATGGAGATGCCTGTGACCTCTGGCAGGAGTGGCAGAGCCCTGTCACCATCATCACATGGGACTCTCCTGCCTGAAAGCTCTCCCTGTTGAAACAGCCCCTTCCCTGAGCATCAGCAGCACTTGTGGTTGACTTGTGCACAGAGGTCCACGTGGCCTCCTGTGCTGTGGGAAGGGACACCCCAGAGGCACAGCTGGCTCAAAATGGGCAGAGTTGCAACCCCCATCCCGAGTGAGGTCTGAAGGTGCCACAGAAGCGGCTCAGGAGACACAGAGCAAAGCCAAGGCTCAAAGCACATCACCACAGCCACAGCACAGATTGTGTCCCCCTTCCCCTGGGTCTTCTCATAGAGCTCCTGCAGAACAAATGTTTTAAAATTCCTTCTGTCGCTGAGCACATCTCAGGTATGGGAATTGCTCTTGTCCCAAGCCATGAGATGAGATGCCTTTATCTCTCCGTGCCCCAGAAACCAAAATTCACTTATTGCCTTATCAATCCAAGACTCTGAAGGTTTTCTAGTCTGAGTCATGGCCAGTGTGATACAGTAACAGTGGTGATCTTGCAGACTGACCTTGGAAGCCCATGGTGCAGCTTGCTGAGGGAAAGCTTGCCAAATGTGGATTATTTCCACAGCCTTGTCAAGTTTTCCAGGAATATTGCAATGATGAGCCATCCAGACTCTTCCACAGATTCCCTGTGCCACCTTTGGAAGCTCATTCCCTCCCTCTGCATATAGTGAAATTAAGCTTGTCATCCTTGTCTTCTCCCATCAGAGAGGATCCCTGTGCCCTGTCAAAGCCTGGAGTTTCACTGCCCTCCAAAAACTGTATGTCAGATAGTGCAAACACACAGCTTCCCACAGAGCAAGGGTCTCTTGTTCCACCTGATCCCAGCAGATTTGGCTCCACTAAAATTAGGGTTTCAGCCTCCAAAAGTCTCCTGGGCTCTCCCCAGGGCCACAGGTCACCTGGGGTTGTGGAAAACACCATAATCCTGAGAGAGCATCAGCCCCACGGCAGAACCTAAGTGTGGTCACACAGAGGACAGCAGATCCAAGGCATTCCAGAAGCCTGGGGGCTGATCCCTATGGTCCTTGTGAGTGCCAGCTAATTTCTATCTCTGGTGGGACACGCTTGCGGGCTGCCGCCTTACCCCACCCACCAGTCAGTCTTAGGATTTCAGAACAGGCTACATCTCCCCAGCCTTGGATCCCAGAGTATCCTGGACACGTGCACACCCCATGGACAATGTGCACACAGGGACGAGTGGTGTCTCCAGCTTCCCCCTAGGGCCGGGTGCCCCGGTGCCCCCGAGCACAGCAGAGACTCCGTCCCCTGGAGGAACATGAGGGGACTCTCTCTGCCTGTGCCTGCGGCAGGGACACGCTCTGTCCCGTGCCTGCTCCCTCACCGGCAGGGATGTGCGTGGCTCCACCGCACCCTGCAGGTGAGGACACGCACGGCCCCGTCTCACCGTCCTCACACATCACCCAGAGCCCTCCAGCCCTGAGGACGGGCAGTGACACGGGGACACGACCCGAGCCCTTCCATGCCCCGGGCACGGGCCCCATCCCAACGTGTCCCCACAGCAGGAGAAAGCGGGAGCAGCACGGGCCCCTGTCCCCTCCCGAAGTGACACAGACCCCCGCCGGTGACAGCGTGCACGGCCCTGGCCACCGCGTCCCCGGGCGGGGCAGGGGGGTCACGCGCGCTCGCGGTCCCGCAGCTCCCACGCAAGCGGGAACACGCGCGGCCCCGATCCCGAGGAGCCACCCCACCCACGCAGGCAGGGACACGCGTGGCCTCGGTCCCCCAGACATCCTTCCAAGCGTGGACACTCGTGGCCCTCAAACACACCCCCAGCGGGGAACGCGAGTGTCCCTGATCCCTCAGTCCCCCCGCGCAAGCAAGGACACGCGCATCCCCAGCCCTTCTGTCTCCCTTTTCTCCACGCAAGCGGGGACACGCGTGTCCCGACCCCCGTCCCAGGCAGTGACCCGCGTGTCCCCGGTCCCCCGTGGGCGCTGAGGTGGCGGTGGCCTCACCTGCGTGCGGCGCGGCCGGAGTGCGGCGGGCGGGCGGGCGGTGCCGCGGGTTACATACGGCCCGCGCCGCCGCCGCCGCCTATAAGAGCGCTGCGGGCCGGAGCCGCCCGAGCCGCCGCCTGCAGCAGCGGCAGCAGCAGCAGCAGGTAGGTGGTGTGAGGTGTGAGGTGTGAGGTGTGAGGTGTGAGGTGTGAGGTGTGAGGTGTGAGGTGTGAGGTGTGAGGTGTGAGGTGTGAGGTGTGAGGTGTGAGGTGTGAGGTGTGAGGTGTGAGGTGTGAGGTGTGAGGTGTGAGGGACGGGCCCCCCCCGCCGCCCGCCCCGGTCCCTCTCTTTGCGAGCGGCCCCCGGCGCTGCCCGCCGCGCTCCGGGGGTCCCGGCTCGCAGGGACCGCGAGGGGAGGATGCTCCCCGTCTGGAGCTAACCCTCGGTTTCTTCTATTCCACCCTGCTACAGGGTCGGGAAAGTGCAGTGAGGTTGGCCCCTCGCCCCTCCTTCTCCACCTGAGAATTGCAGCTCTGATGATTCAGTTCCCAGGGGACAGGATTTCTCTTTTTCCTACGGAGAATACCGACCTGCAGCCCTGAGCAGCCCAGCTAGGATTGCTGCTGGCTCTGCCACCGGGAGTTTTTGGCTGAACACTTAAAAAAAAATCCTTTTGTCTCGATTCATTCTGGAGCAGGGAAATGGAGTTTCTGTAAGGAGAAACTTCTGGGGTTTGGGCAAACTTTCTGCCCCCTTTGTCTTTCTCTCCAAGTCCAGAATGTTTTAAAACATAAGATAAATCGTCTATTTCTGCTGAATTGCTGACCCTTCCTTGAAGATGTTTCCAGTCTTCCCCCCCTCCATACACTGTGGCAGAGGGAACCACAGGGGCTCTGAGGTCACAGCAATGCTTCAGTGTGGAGGATGCTTTCCAAGGTGCAACAAGTTCAGTTTCTCCTGCCATGAACTGTAGGCAAAACTTTTCCACTTGAAAGCTGCAAAAATGCCAAAGAGCTGGTCTTCTGTGAAGGGCAATCAAGGGAGAAAGATGGGCAGGCAGCAAAAGAGTTGTTTCCCTGGAAATTCTCTATAAAACAAGTCCCAGAAATTGCAAAGTGTACAGAAATACAGATATCCCTTGGTGTTGGTTGAAAGTTAAATTAAGATTTAACAAGGCAGCATTCTCCTTGTTATGTTCTGGTTTCTCATTTTTTAAGCTGTGAAGAGTTGCATTTTAGTGAATACGGACTTGGAAATCTTTCTTTACTCCATTGTATCTCATAGGAAATCTGGACAAAGATACCAGGAAACAAGTGGAATTCAAGTCAGTAAGATTTAGTCTGTCCTAGGTTAAACTGCTCATTTATTTCTTTTCTTGCAGCAGCTCTGACTGTTCTGTGGGCACTTTTGCTGGATTTCGGTAGCCTTGGGAATCAGCTACAGCTCCTGCTTGCCAGGTAATCATAGCACTTGAAGGCTGTCCTTCTCTGGGTTTGGCTTTCCAAGGAAAAAAACCAAAGCTCTTGCAGCAAAATAGCCCCAAAGAAGATTCATAAGACCACATGACAGCTCTGCTAGTCTGGAGCAGAGACAAGATAAATTCAGGTCCAGATCTGTTGTAAAATCCCAGTCTCCATTAAACTCTTGGCTGTTATTATCTGGGTTACTGGACAGAAAATTATTCTCAAATCAAATACCGCTTTATGTATTGAAAAGCAATTCAGCTGTCCAAGCAAACTGTTTTATGATAGCTGTCGTGATCCCCACTCACTTCTAGGGATTTGGGACCATTTTTTTGTGGCTGAATTGCTCTGGGTTGGATCTTACCTGAAAATATGAGTAATACTGTTCTCGAAAAATGAGAATAAAATCACCTCCTCCGTACAGGGAGAGAATAAAACGCTGTTTGGTCAGGAATCAAATCAGCTCTGGCATTGCCGGGGTGGTTACATGCAGAGAGGCTATTAAATCAGCAAAACAGGAGGACTAAGTGTGTTATCAATTTTATTAGAAAAGATCCAACTCAGGCGCAGGAAGAAGGCGTGTAATTGCTGGAACTGGAGTGTCAGAGGAAGTTCAAAGTCATCTGTGGGATTGACACACCTTTTCAATTTATGTAATTCAGCTTCCTTTAGCCTTGAGATGTGCTCCCGAAGTTTGTATGTTCTTTGGAGTCTCATCCTGGGACTAGGGGCTGCTTCTGGCCCCTCTGGACCAAGTGCAGGACCAATCCTCCCTCTTCCTCTTCCTCCTTCACCAGACCAGCAGCTCTTGGGGAAAAGCTTCTTGGAGGAAACGGGCAGGAGTGGGAGTAGTGGGCTTTGTTCCACTTGGCACTGCTGGCCCTTGGCTGGAAATAATTTTGCTATTGTGAAATCCATGTTTTCAGTGGTTCCTTGTAATTTTGAAGGAAAACACTTCTGCAGGGGTCACTGGCTTGGGCACTTCCCCTAAGGGATCACCCCAAAGCGGAAAGCCCTGGCTGCACCTGCTGGAGGGAAAGACCCGGCGCTGTCTGGGCAAGAGCTGCTCAACAGGTTCCTGCTCTGGGGCTGCTCCTCACCCTGCAGCAGCTCAGGGGCTCGTGGTTCCTTGGGCTGCCACAGTCCCTCGGGCTGCTGGAGCCCTGCCCCAGGCACCTCCTCTTCTCCACGGAGGGCTTTTGGGTGGCATGCTCTCTGCTGGGGAGTATTCCACCCTCCTGCTTGCTTGCAGCGTCACATTTCCTTGTCCCTCTGGGGACTCTTTAGGCGAACCTCCCTCAGCTGGTTACTCCAGAGCTGAGCCATCACGGGCTGGAGGCATCCGGGCAGGGCAGTGCAGGGTCCCTGCTGTCACCACTCCTCTCCCACAGGCTTCTGGAGGTGCAGGATGACTCTCTTTGATGGCGTCTACCCCTTCTACCCGCAGCAGAGGAAGGCTGCTGGGTTCGACATCAGGACCATCATAGTCATCGTGGTCTTCCTGACGCTGGCTTGCAGCTTTCTGCTCATCATCCCGGGCATCCGCGGACGGGCGGTGCGTGGCCCCGGGCACGGGCAACTGCTCCCCTTGTTCTGGCTGCTGGGACCCTCCGGGGTGGTTCAGGGTGAGGCAGGAGGAGAGCCGGGGTTGTTCGTCCCTGCCTGATGTCCCACCTCTCTCCCTGCAGAGGCTGTACTGGACTCTCCGTGTTCTCCTCAGCCTCTTCGTGGGAGTGGTGATTGTTGGTAAGTGCTGCGCAGCCCTCGGGGATGGGTCTGGGGGCGGGATTAAACCCTGGGGCAGGGTCTGTGTCTGGGAAATGTGAGCTGGGGTTGTGGGGTCTACCTCACTCACCCCTGCTCTGCAAAGCAGTTGCGTATCTTCCCAAAACGGCTTTCCCTTCCCTGGTACGGGGGCTGAGGGCGCTCGGAGGTGCCCATGGTTACTTCTGGGAGCTTTGCTGGCTGTAACTCAACCCGCCCCAGCTCCATCAGGCTGCACAGCCCCACATTCCTCTGACAGCATCTGTGACCTGACACAGACAGGGTGCAGAAACAACCACAAAAGCGAGGATGAAATGCAAAGAGCAGATTTATTTTCATTACCTCACCCTCGGGAGGATCCCCAAAGCAGCACTGGGCAGGGACAAGGAGGGGACCGGCACCACGGAGCTCAGTCCATGCCAGAGGATCACCAAACCTGCTGTTTTCACCTGTATTTCAGGGATTTGTGCAGGTATAGTTCACTGATGTACTTTGATCTTTCCTGTAGCAGGGTAGGATCTCAAGCCTGTTCAATAGGTGCTTCTGAGCTGCCTAAGAGATGCTCTGCTTCTCCAACACACAAGGCTAGACAGTGATTACTGTGATCTATGGGTTTTTCTACACCCCAGCTGCACCTCGGTTGAGTGTGTTTACAATCCTCCTCACCAATTTTCCATTATTTCCCTCACTGTGTGAGCCCTCTTGTGCTGCCTGGGGCTGCAGCCAGGATGCTTGGAGGATGTGAGGAGCCTTGCAGGGATGTGGAGGGAGCAGGTTGGAATAAAACACAGGCAGGGCAGAGGTTGCAGTAGTGGGGTAAAGACCTCCCAAGGAGCAAGGTCAGAGGAGAGGAAGGAGAGGATTTAATTTAGTAAAAGCCAGGAAATCTTCTGTAATAACTGGTAGTGGAAACCAGGCAGTGGGATTTCCAACTTGGACGGGGCAACAGGATGGGCAAGAAAAGGTGTGCTGAGGGGACAGAAGACAACAGGTGGCGAGAGAAACCAACCCTGACCCTAAATCAAAGAATCCCTCCTGCTGTGAAGGACAAGTTGGATTACAGGACTGCTCAGAGGGGGATGATGAAGGGAGAGGGATAATGATAACCTAAAAGATTCAGCCCTGATTTGGCCAGGCACTGGAAGCAGGTAGCCAGACTGGGACCAGCTGCAGGATTCATGGACCATCCCAGCATGCGGTTGCCATCCTGGGGATGTCCAGGTTCTGGGAGATGCCACCAGAGCTGCCTGGGAGCATGGTGCCAGGCTGGAGGTGGCAGAGGGGTGGAGGCCAGGGCTGACTCCACAGCCCCCTATCCGGGTCAGCCCTGGAGAGCCATCCAGCCCCGCTCCGTGACACGGCTGCAGCCGGGCTCTGCTGGGGCACATGGGAGGAACGAATTGTTCTGAAGCCAGAGTTTCTGTCTGGCAGCAGCAGGGCACACTGCAGCCAAAAAGCATTCCTGTGGAGCTCCCACTGCATCAGTGCCCTCTCAAGTTGACTCAACAACTGAACATTTTCTCAGGAAAGTTTTGTTCACCCTGACATCAAATCATCGGCTTTACTTTCCACACCCACTGCGAAGTGGAAGTGCTTCAGGAGAGGATGCCTTGTGCCAAAAAAAATATACCAGAAATGCTTCAAATTTTTCTTTTTCTCCCAGCTGGAAGGACTGCCCGAGCTGTGATGACACTTCCCACCCCTCTCCACTGCCTCCATTTGACAGTGACCTTTACTATTCACTAACAGTGCGATTTAGGGAGCTGAATGTGTGAAATGAGACTCACCCCTGTTCCTGTGGCTGACAAACAGGCTCATCTCTGAGCCTGGTCCCTGGGTGCTGTGGTGCTTGCCATGGCGGGGAGCTTGCAGGGAAGTTCTGGAGAGGATGTCCAAGGAGAAATCAGGTCATGATGTTCATCCCTGGGGATCTGAGCTCTGCTGCTCCCGGATCCAGGGAGTGGATGCTTAGCAAGGGGAGGTCCTGAGCTCTGCAGGGTGTGGGAGCTGGTTGGGGCACATCCTGGTGGCTGAGTCAGCACTCCTGCCCTCCTAACACTCCCTTGCAGTGCCATGGTGGGAATGCTGCCACTCTCCTGTGATTCTCCCCTTGAGCACAGCAAGGCCTGAAACTGGACCTGCTTTAACCCCGCTTTAATTCTTCCTGGCAGTTGTCCAGTTCACTGGAGACTGGGAGACGGGCTGGGTGCAGGCAAACACCTCCTACAAGTCCTTCAGCCGTGCCCAGGTGGACGTGGACATCGGGCTGCACATCGGCCTGGCGGGGGTGAACGTCACACTCAGGGGTGAGTCTGACGTCCCCATCTGGAGCTCTGCAGTGGCCATGGCCCCAGGAGGTCTCCAGCTGCTCTGGAGAGGCCCTTGGTCTGTCTGGAGGCTCCTGGGACCCCTGCTGTGCCCATGCTCCTGGCTGGCAGTGCCCAGGTGCTGGCACAGCAGGAGCTCAGCTCATCCCTCCTGCAGGAAACCCAGTGCACCAGATCAACGAGACCATCAACTACAACGAGCACTTTCCCTGGAACTTCGGAGCGGATTACGACCGCAGCTACAGCGAGGGGCTGGAGAAGGGGCTGCCCAGCCCCATCCTCTACGTGGCAGAGAAGTTCAGCAGTCAGAGCCCGTGTGCCATGCACAGGCAGTACCGCATCGCCGGCCACTACGCCTCAGCCATGCTCTGGTGAGCCCTGTCCCGTCCTGCTGCAGGCACGGGAGGTGCAGGGATGTGAAGGGCTTGGCTGCCTTTCCCCCAGCCTTTGGGATGGGTGGGATTGCCTCCTTCCGAGAGGGACGCTGTGTGCATGGAGGGGTCCCTGCCAGGCACTGTAGACACTTTGGGATGAGCGGAGAGGAAGTCCTGGTTCTCTCTGCTGGATAAACCCAGCAGGACTGAGCACAGGAGAGAGGAACGTGGTGCAGGTCCTTGCTGTGATGTGGTGATGATGGCAGAAGTCCATCCCCATGGATGGAGTTGAAGCTGCTGTCCTTAGTAGCCCAGAGAGGCCCATGGACACATGAAGAACTCTCGAACCTCCCCTGTGAGTGTATTTTGTACCTAAGATTGGGATCAGGTGAGGAAAAATGGTGCTGCTGTTTCTGTGGAGTTGATCTGGACTCCTTGGCAAGGTCAGAGATATGCCACTGCCCACCTGGGCTGGGTGAGAACTGGTCCCCAGCTGGCAGGGGATGGTCCCTTCCCCCACATTGTTGGCCATCAAGAGCCATTGCAGTGCTGTTCTCCCTGCTTGGTGTTTGACAGCAGGGACACAGAAACTAGGGAAGGATGCCATGGAACAAGACCTCCTGGTCTATAGCTGAGGGCTTCCTCTGTAGCCCAACTCCTCAGCAAGTGCAGAGCTTTGCCTGCTCCTGCAGTTATCCCAGCCCTGGTGCTGCTCTCAGGGTCTGTGCTGCCCCACACGTGGAAGGGCAGGGAACTGGCATGGTCCAGATACACCGAGTGGGCTGCCACAGCCTCCTTGAGGCTGCTCCTGTCTGTGGGCTGAGCAACAGGAAGAGGAAATCTGTGTTTCTGCCCTTTGGGTGCAGCAGTGTGAGCCTCACACGTGTGCTTGCTCAGCGTGGGGATTAGGGATCGTTCCTGCCTGCCTACAGAGCTTCTCCACCTGTACAGTGCACTCTGGAGCCCAGATTCCTCCTCCCACTTGGAAATCCTCACACAGAGCATCCTAATCCGTGGCACTCGCACCATTCATCTGTTGGTCTTCTCTTGTCTCCAGGGTAGCCTTTTGCACATGGATCATCTCCAACATTCTCTTCTCCATGCCTGTCCTTGTTTATGGAGGATACATGCTCCTGGTCACAGGGGCCTTCACCATCTTCTCGCTGCTCTCGTTCTCCACCGTGAGGAACTCCCCGATGTGTCTGATCCAGATTGGGACCGGGACCCTGCACGTAGTTTATGGGGGATCTTTCTGGCTCGTGCTAGCAATTGGTAAGAACATCAGGGTGCCCCAGGTCACATCACTGTGTCCCTCTGGATGTACAAGAGTCCCAGTGCTTCCCTCCCAGGTGGGAAGTGCAGCTCCCCAGAGCCCCAGCCTGTGCCTTGGCAAAGCAGATCCTGGCAGAGATGTGGAGAGGGATAGGAAAAGGGGAAACACCATCTCAAGGGCGGTGGAGGCATTTATAGCTCCTGAGGTGCAAAGACATTGGGATCACTTGCCTGGGTTTTCAGACCTGTGCCTGGGCTTTAAGATGCTCAGAACAGCTCACACAATAGAAGGTGACCTTCCATAAGCAAAGGCATTGTCCTCTGGCAGGGGACCATCCGAGAAGAGCTGTTGGGTGGGGACAGTGCTGGAATGACAGGAACCCAATCAGAGAGCGTGTTTGTTTCCAGGCCTGCTCTGTTTTGTGGCTGGGATCACCATCGTGGCGATGCACCACCTCAATTTGGACCTGCTGAAAGCCTTCTTTGATCTCCGTGAGGACAAAGCAGAGGAGTACCAGGAAATGCCTGAGGTGTTCATCAACCCTCATTTTGTGGGCAAGGGCCTGTCTCCTTCTCAACCCTCTGAAATCAACAGCATCTAGAAGAAAGTTCTCACTCCTTCCCTGAAGATGGACCCAAAAGGGCAGATCACAGACTCTTCCTGATGTCCCCAGAGACGCATTTCCCCATCCAACTGCCTTTGAAGTCCACG
Organism: Corvus cornix cornix; assembly: GCF_000738735.6. NCBI lineage: Eukaryota > Metazoa > Chordata > Aves > Passeriformes > Corvidae > Corvus > Corvus cornix. Next base: position 20,251,568 of record NC_046340.1, read on the forward strand.
GTGGGATAGGTCCTTGCTGGCAAGTGCCTTCACAGACTGTATCTCCCTGGCAGTGCCCTCTGGAAGGGGCAGGCGATGCTGGCAGGCTCCCAGCAGAGCAGCTCACAGCTCCAGAAACTTGAGCTGCACAGCCACCTGGGGATCCCTGTCCCAGGAGGAATGCCCTTCCTGCTCCGTGCCCTGCCACAGCACAGCGCAGGGATTCTCCAATGGTCTGTTCCTGCTGAAAATGAGAAGCAGCTCATGGGTGACATTTCTCCCTGGGAGCACCTGCCACTCCAAAAGCCAGGGATTACACCTGCTCATTTCTTTCCCAAACATGAAATTTCGTGGTTTAGGTGTGTCCAGGAAAGCCAGGCATGGATCCAGCTTCTGCAGGCTGGATGCTACAGGAGCTGGAATAAAAAAAACTGCTCCAGAAACAAAGACTGAGTAAATGTGCCACAGAGTTTGTCGTGGGGGATGTGGTGATGTGATCCTTTTCACTTTCAAATTTGGCCTTTATTAGACAAAACTTGTAGCCTAGTGTAGGCCAAAAAGGTGCCATAGGAAAGGAAGGAGAGAGAAGAATGAAGTTATCCCTGTCCAGCTGGGGCAGCAGGGGAGGGAGGGGAACCTGTCCCTCTGCCCCACTCAGGTGAGACCCCACCTGCAGAGAAGGACCTGGAGCTGCTGGAGGGAGTCCAGAGGAGCCCACAGAGATGCTTTGAGGACTGGAGCCCCTCTGCTCTGGAGCCAGGCTGTGAGAGCTGGGGGTGCTCACCTGGAGAAGAAAAGGCTCCAGGGAGAGCTCAGAGCCCCTGGCAGGGCCTAAAGGGGCTCCAGGAGAGCTGGAGAGGGACTGGGGACAAGGCATGGAGGGACAGGACACAGGGAATGGCTTCCCACTGCCAGAGGGCAGGGCTGGATGGGATATTGGGAAGGAATTGTTCCCTGTGAGGGTGGGCAGGCCCTGGCACAGGGTGCCCAGAGCAGCTGTGGCTGCCCCTGGATCCCTGGCAGTGTCCAAGGCCAGGCTGGATGGGGCTTGGAGCAGCCTGGGACAGTGGAAGGTGTCCCTGCCCATGGCATGGGGTGGAATGAAATGGGGTTTAAGGTCCCTTCCAACTCAAACTATTCTGGGATTCTATATCTGAATGCTGGAAGCCTGGGCACCTTCATTCCAATTAATTGTAAAGTACAAAATTTCCATATTTTGAGTTTTCTTTCTGAGAAAAGACCCTTGCTGGTAAGTTACTTATTTCTGTCAGATGGTATTTGTGTGTCACTAGCGTGGTTTGTTCTGCACAGGAATTATTTTCAATAAAACTTTACTAAAACCCCTGTCCTTTGAAACACTCTGGACATTTGGGGGGCTGGTTTCTCAAGGAGGGGCCATGGGGCACAGCTGAAGCTCTTGCATTTCTGGCAAGCCTCCAGCAGCAGCATCCTTCCCATGGGGACAAAAGTCTCGCTGGCACATTTCGGGGTCAGCCACTAAGAAATCTTTGTCATGAGGAGCTGTGAAGGGATGGGAGAGCCTCCAAAGGACTTTAACGAGCTGAGGGCTGGGACCAGAGCTGTGAGATTAAACACGGGACGGCCAGGATTTCTGCAGCAGGTCTTGCACGGGGCCAGCAGAGCTGCGACAGCGACAGTGACACGATGGGGGATGCAGAGACCCCTCACGCACTGCAGGGGCGGGTCAGGACGGCCGGGGCTGGCTGTACCAGGGGACGGGACTGGCTGTGCCAGGGGATGGGCTGGCTGTGCCAGGGGATGGGCTGGCTGTGCCAGGGGACGGGCTGGCTGTACCAGGGGACGGGACTGGCTGTGCCAGGGGACGGGACTGGCTGTGCCAGGGGACGGGCTGGCTGTGCCAGGGAATGGGCTGGCTGTGCCAGGGGACGGGCTGGCTGTGCCAGGGGACTGGCCACCTGCAAGAACATGTGCAGGCGGGAGGCTTCTTCCCTTGGCTCCACACGGACGGGCACAGCCAGGGCCGCTGCTCGGGGGTGATTATTGTGCCTCACCAGGTCGCAGCAGCTTCTGCAGTTGCCCTGTAAGAGCCGTGATTGAGCAGCCCCTGCATTGTGCTGCTGCAGGTCCCACCTCCTCCCTCCACCACAGCTCCCAGCTCAGTTTCCTGGCTGGACTGAGGTGGTGTTGGACAACAAGAGGTAAAATGATCACCACTAAATCCCCGGCTCTTGGCCCATGTGGACTCTGGCCCCCCAGTGTCCAGGGAATCTGGCATCCAGCTGGAGTCAGTGCCAGCAATGGAAAAAGCACTGTGAGCATCTCGGGGAGCGCAGCCTGGAGCTCTGCGAGGACCGTGGCACCCTGGTGGCACTCACTGCAACCACCACGGCATCTGGCAGGCGGCCACTGCCCTGCTCCCCAGGCAGGAACACACCAGGGAAAGGTTTTTGAGGCCTGAATTTCGACTGACTAAATCAAAGGCATTTGTTGCACCTTGGATTTGGTCCATCTGCAGGCTGGAGCATCTCCTGATAGGTGACCTTGGAAACATCCCAGCTGAGATCTCCCAAGCCGAAGGAGTTCAGCTCCAAACCCTGTTGGGTCCTCTAGGTTCTCATTGAAGGCTCTTCCCACTGGAATGGGATGGGAGAGGATGCCATGGCTGAGCTCCTCCTCCCCAGAGGGCCTGGTCCATGGTGGTTCCTCTGCAAACCTCTCTGCGGGGCTGGATATCGCTCCCATCAAACCTCCCACAGGGGCACGCCAGGAACTAAAGTCCTCCCATATTCCCCCTGCTTGTTTGCTGGGGATATTCCAATACCCTCTTCAGGGTGCACTGACTTGGCTTCATTGCCCCACACTGGCTGGCCCTGGTTAGGTGCCCCATTCAGGACCACAAAAGGTCTCTGCCTTTTCTTTATCCCTTCCCTGTGGCTGCCACGTCACAGCAACAGCCCTCAGAGGGACACCTCTATCAACAGGCAAGTGAAAGGCCAGGTCAAACATTTTATGGAGATAGAGGGGAAAATAAACGAGCACAAAACAGAAAAAAAGTAGTGAAACCCTGAGAGAGGCAAAGGGGGGCAAAGCTGAAGCGTGCACCCTCCCTGCCAGTGTGGACAAGGGTCCTGCTGGCTGCCCACAGCCCAGAGTGGCTTGGACAATTCTGCCTTGGAAGGGCAGAATTTCAGTGTCTCTTGCCCCTGACATGAGGATTTCCACAGCTGGGCAGGAGGAACTCAGACTGCAGGTGCTGCTCCCCTCTCCCTAATTGGTTATAGCTGGTCTCCAAGGCACTGCTGCACCTCCCTTCCCACCTCCTCCTCTCCTTCCCTCCACCCAGCCTGGTACCTCCAGCATCCTACTAAATCATATTCCTCTTTGCCATCCTGCTCTTCACCCCATACCAAGAGATGTTGGGTACAGGGCACCCTGGGCAGCGCAGCTCCATCTGCACCTCCTGGCTGCTGATGGGAAGAGCATCCAAGGGCAGGGGGACTTTTCGAGGGTTTTCAGGGTGAGGGGGCTCTTGTGGGGGCTCTACTTCTCTTTGGTTCATATCTATGAGTCTGCAGTTACTTACTTTCCTCCCAGTTTATTCTGGTTTAATCTCTGTGTCCTGGGGAAGACACAGGAATGGACAGAGGGGAAGGGCAGAAAAACAGAACAACAAAAAAAAGGCAAACTGTTGTATTTGAGACACCTTTTCAGATCTGGATATTCTCATCACTTGGCTCTTGTCATGTCTCTTTCCACCTGGCCTCTTGATGGATTTGGTGAATTCAGGAGCAGCATCTCCAGGCCTTGCCCTGCCTCCCTGTGCCTCAGAGCTGGGTGGCTGTCACCTGGCAGAGCTCACCCAGGGGGACCATGAGCACATCCTGTGCAGAGCAGCTGGGCTCAGCTGGCAGGCAGGACTTGTCCCACACCTCCTCTTTGCTGCTCTTGTCCAGGCTAAAGATGAGCTTCAGCTTCTCTGGCTGCACGGAGTTGAGGATGATGATGGCCAGCCCCAGGAGCAGGCACAGCAGCCCTGCAATGCACGGTGACACACAGTGACACCACTGCAGGAGTCCTGCTGGCTCCCAGCTCCATCCAGACCCAGCTGGGCACCAGGGACATGTGCTATCACCTGGCACGTCAGGGGAAGGTGTTGATTTCTCTTTCCCCATCTCGATTTTAGCATCGCTTTGGGCTCCCCAGTACAAAAGAGAGGTCCATAAACTGGGGCAGAGAGTTGGGGATGGAGCCCACTGTGCACAGGGAAAGGCTGGAGGAACCTGAGCTTGCTTAGCCTGAAAAAGAGGATTATCCAGGGGGAATTCATTACTCTCTGCTACTGGAAAAGGGCTGGTCTCCCTGGAGTTGGATGTTGTAGCATGGAAAATTCTGGTTTGATCAAAGGAAACAATTGCTGCCCGGATGTGGGGCAGGTCCTGAAAGGCAGAGGGAATCTCTATCCAGCAGGGAACTTCAGACATTCAAATCTCTTGACTGCTCTTCTCTTTTTCTCCCCAACCTTGATAATTCTAATCTAAAATCTTCTAACCCAAAATTATCGTTTTCTGTGACCAGCCATGGAGAAAGAAGGGATGAGGTGGTGTTGGGGCATCATCTCTGCAGGGAGGGACAAGAAAAGCCCCAGAAGCAAGCTGAGCACTCACCTGTCGCTAATGTGAGCCAAAAGGACTCGCCATAGTCTGTTCTCAAGGAAACTGGGCCGAACTGGATGGGGCACTTTGGGGTGTTTCTCGCGGTGAAGAAGAAGAGCAGTGAGAAGAGGATCAGAGCAGCAGTGAGCAGAAGCATGTGGCCACCATAGAGCAGGATGGACATGGAGAAGAGCAGGATGGAAATGAGCCATGTGCAAAAGGCCAGCCTGCAAAAGGACCACAAAACCGAGCAGAAAACATCAGGCTTAGAATATCTACTCAGGATCTCCTCTCCATGTTCCAATGGAGGGATAAAGCCCTGGGCAACCTGGTCTAGCTGGCCTTGCTTCAGCAGATAGCTGGACAGCCCGATCTGAAGAGGTCCCTCACAACCCAAGCAGTTCTGTAATGACACGAGTGCTGGAGCTGTGGGACAGATCCCGCAGCGGTGCAGAGCCATCTCCACACCTGGGAACGTTCAGTGTTGAACTCCCTGAAGCCCCCAAGCACCTTGGTATGGCTTTGGCATCAGCCCTGCTCTGAGTGTGGGACAGGAGGAGAAATCTCTGGAGGTTCCTGTGAGGGACTGAAATGTTAATGTTTAATAGCACAAACATTTGGCCATTTGCAGAGGCAGCAGATGCTTTGCTGGGCCTGGGTTTGCATTCCACGAGAGGGAAGGAGGGGTTTTGGGTGTGTGGTGGCAAACCCTCCGATGAGTGTCAGACAGAGGACCCAGCCCAGAAGCTCTGGGTTTTGAGCCAGATGAGGGAGAAGGCTGATAAAAAGCAGACCCTGGAGAGGCAGGGTGGTGTTTATTATCGTGCCAATGTCCCGTTACACAACTGGCTCAGCTGGAAAACTCGCCCTCCCTTCCCGGGAAGGTCCCGTTCACACGGGATGGGACGTTGTTCCCGCTCACACCTCGGCCTGAGGGCTTGCATCCCTTCTGAAGGGGCAGAACCGGTTCAACGCTGGTGTGAGAGGCAGGGTCATGTCTTAGAAGGGATCATGAACCATTGAAGATCCCTGAAGCACCTCCAGGGTCTGAGCCCTTCCACCAGAAAAATACACCTGATCCACAGCGTTGCAAAGGGTAGGAGTCACCCTGCAGGGAAGGAACCTGGGTGTTCCCACCTAAACCTAAACCTGCACTGAACTCTGAGTTTCGTGGGACCTCCACCACTGAGAAGACCAGAAGAAGAGGATCAATGGGACACCGTCTGGTTCCATGGGTGGTCATATTTTTCACTTAATCTGTCTCTCTCTCACTCTTTCTCCTCCCCCCTTTCCTTTTCTATTTCTTTCTGTCTTTGTCTACCTCATATTTACTGTGACATAAAATCCATACTGTCGATGTCAGCATATGGTCTCGTTTGCACCTTAATTTGGGCAGAGGTGTCTCTCTAACAATCAGATCTTAACAGTCCCTCCAAAGTAACTTTTTTCTGATTCTTGTGATTGTCCACAACGGGCCACCCCCAGGCAGTTCCCACGTGTTCAGAGGAACAATGGCATCGAGGGACACCTTTGTTTGGAGAACTGCACCATGAGCCGTGCCCACACCTGATTCAGCACCTGGAGTGCACCCAGCTGCCAGCCCTGCCCTGTAGGTTCAGCACCCTGGGGGGTGAGCCTAACAATTTTTCTGATTCCAAGGAAAAAAACAAAAATAAGGTTTTTGTGAACATTTCTGCTTTGAAATACAGGAATGTTTGGGTGGGGATAATTATTTTTCCTGAAAATAAAAAAGGAGATGGGTAGAGGGACCTGGAACCTCCATTCACAGGGGAATTGCAAGGCTCGCTCTTCCCTGCGGTGCCTTTCCCACCACCTCTGAGACTTCACAATCACAACACACACAAAGGGCTCTCAGCTTCATACCAACAGATGAGCTCTGAGCACCCTCTTGATGGTCCCTCCTGCTCCCCTTGGGCAGGTCTGTGACACCTTGGATGTGCAAAAGAAGACCCTTCACAGTCTGTCTTAACTGGGACTCTCTATCTTGGTCCTTGGGAGAGATCTCGAACCATAAGCCCCACAGCTGCGTCTGTTTTCCCTTAAATGAAGAATAATTTTTCTCAGACTACAGTTCTGTACATCAAGGCAGGGAACACATAAGAGGAGTCTGGAGACATCGACAAAAGATGCTCCAAGGGCTGGAGCCCCTCAGCTCTGGAGCCAGGCTGGGAGAGCTGGAGGTGCTCACCTGGAGAGGAGAAGGATGAAGGCTCCAGGGAGAGCTCAGAGCCCCTTGCAGGGCCTAAAGGGGCTCCAGGGGAGCTGGAGAGGGACTGGGGACAAGGGATGGAGGGACAGGACACAGGGAATGGCTTCCCACTGCCAGAGGGCAGGGCTGGATGGGATATTGGGAAGGAATTCCTGGCTGTGAGAGTGGGGAGGCCCTGGCACAGGGTGCCCAGAGCAGCTGTGGCTGCCCCACCCCTGGAATTGTCCAAGGCCAGGTTGGACAGGTCTTGGAGCAACCTGGAATAGTGGCAGGTGTCCCTGTCCATGGCAGGGGGTTGGAGCAACATAAGCTTTAAGATCCCTTCCAACCCAAATCTCTCTGCGATTCACAATTCTATGGATCTGTGACAGGCCAGGAAGCATGAGAACCCCAGATTCTGCAGAAAGCCAAGGCTTTGGCACGGCCTTACAGCGATGAGGGTGGCTCAGTAAAACTCCCCGTGCTGTCCCCTGGCTCTTTCCAGCTCCCCCTCGCTGCGGGGGACAGGGCTGACCCCTCGCTGTAACTCACCACAGTGCGAGGGACGCGTAGTGGCCGGCGATGCGGTACTGCCTGTGCACGGCACACGGGCTCTGACTGCTGAACTTCTCTGCCACGTAGAGGATGGGGCTGGGCAGCCCCTTCTCCAGCCCCTCGCTGTAGCTGCGGTCGTAATCCGCTCCGAAGTTCCAGGGAAAGTGCTCGTTGTAGTTGATGGTCTCGTTGATCTGGTGCACTGGGTTTCCTGCAGGAGGGATGAGCTGAGCTCCTGCTGTGCCAGCACCTGGGCACTGCCAGCCAGGAGCATGGGCACAGCAGGGTCCCAGGAGCCTCCAGACAGACCAAGGGCCTCTCCAGAGCAGCTGGAGACCTCCTGGGGCCATGGCCACTGCAGAGCTCCAGATGGGGACGTCAGACTCACCCCTGAGTGTGACGTTCACCCCGCCAGGCCGATGTGCAGCCCGATGTCCACGTCCACCTGGGCACGGCTGAAGGACTTGTAGGAGGTGTTTGCCTGCACCCAGCCCGTCTCCCAGTCTCTGGTGAACTGGACAGCTGTGAAGACTCCAGGGGTTAGTTACAGCCTGGCAGCAAGATGTCTGGTGCTGGAAGCACCTGCCAGGACAGTCACCATTGTCTGAGCATCCCCTACCTCACCCCAAGGTCATGACTGGGCTGGGGCAAAGTCCTGTATGTCCTTCCTCAATATCAACCCCGGCCCATGACCCTGAAAGCCCCATTTGGGTTGGTTTCTCCCCAGCTCTGGTGCAGATCCTAACCCTGGAGGCAGTGGGGCTGATGTGTGGGCACTGTCTGGGCACTGCTTCTCATCTAAGCCCCTGCCAATTTGCCTGAACCCCTGGAAGCTGGTGGTGGGCTTTTGGTGACTGCCCTGGATATGACCACCAGTCTTCAGCCTGGAGACAGATGGGTGCTTGCACCTTCCACCAGTTGCTGGAACCAGGCCCCAGACAAAAGACATGTGTCCATCTTCCCCATGAACTCACCCTACAGGCTGGTCTTAGGCCTTGGCTGGTCTCTTCACCCTCCCCCACCTTTCCCTTCCACGTCTTGAGCATCCATGAGCTTCCCCCCAGGACCCCAGTACTCACTGAGCACCACTGCTCCCATGAAGAGTCCCAACACCAAGCGCAGGAACCAGAAGAGTCGCTGTAAGGGGTGAGCAGAGTGCAGGGACAGGTATCAGTCAGATTTTGCCGTGGACACCTCAGGCACCAAGCGTGGAATTCACCAGATGGTGAGAAATAGACCTGTTCCTCCCCTGGGGAGCCACCCCATGTGCTCTGTGGGTGGGTGGCATGGGGGATACATGTGGCCAGGGCATCCCTGCCATGGTGGGGGGGAGCCAGCAGGGAGATCCAGATAGAGACAGAAGATCAAAAGGACCCACTGGAGAAAGCTGTGACGTCCCCTTTTTTGGGAAGGAGGGTGGAGACATTCCTCCTAACAGTCTTCAGCTGGAATTTCCACACTTATCCAAACCTCATGTGTTTGGGCCTGTTGACAGCTGGCCACAGCTTTAGACAAAAGGACTGACTGAGCATTTGTAGAGTGTCCCCTGGGGGACAGAAGCCCCTCAACCAGCCCTGCTGCAAAACTGGGCACACAACAAGCACCCAATGTGGCTCACAGCGGGGTCTGTTGGCCACGCAGAGCCCAGCGAGCAGTGCTGGGACATGCCTGGTACACACCTCCTGCTTTTACTGAGGTTTCTGGGAAGGTGGGGTGAGATCTTTGAGCCTCACCCTGCTGCTCCACTCTGGTGAAATCATTCAGGCTTGTTCACAGAGAAATCCAGACAAGATAGATCTGGCTTCCTCAGAAATCTGGGGTGGTGGTGTTTGGTGTCTCTGGGATGGGTGTGCCTGCTTGGACGGGCTAGAGCTCAGCCCCATGGCTCTCTAGAGATCCCAGAGCCCTGGCCCTGAACCTGTGGGCAGGTTTGCTTGCCAAGTCTGTTATCGAGGCTGGGAAGGAAGAGGAATGTGGGACCAGAGGTCTGAACTGCCCCTGCCCCTCCACTTACCCCCCTGCCCCGGATCCCTGGCAGGATGATGATGAACATCAACAACATGGAGAGGAAGACGGTGACGATGACAGCCCGGGTGGTGTCAAAGGGGAAGCAGGCATTGGCTCCAGGGTAGAAGGGGTAGGAGCCATCCCACAGCGTCATCTTGCTGCCTGGAAGGACTGGAAATTGGCACCCAGATGAGAGAAAATCATCTCCACACTTCCACTCCACCCAGCCTTCTCCACGGAACCACCTCCTGCCCCCTTGCCAGCACTCTGCTGGTCCCGGGCACGGCTGTGCGTGCACCTCAGTGCCCCTTGGACTCTGCAATCCCGCACTGGGCATGCACTCAAGCATCTCCTGCGGGAGCCCTCCATCCTCCCGGCGTACAGGGTTGGAGCCACCAGGGAATCAGGTTGTCCCCAAAGAGGGACAGCAAAACACGCAAACACCGCTGGGCTGCTCACTCCCCTCCTCTGCCTGTTCTCCATCCCCAAAATCTTCCCTGTGCTCCCACCCTCCCTAGTTCAGCTCTTTATCCAGCAGCCTGGCTCCCTCTGTGCCCGGAGCTCTGGGTGAATCGCTGCAGGATGAGCCCCGCCGGGCTGCTCCTCGCTGGCCCGGCAGTGTCAGCTCCTCATCGTCCGAGGAAGCGGCAGGAACCCGGAGGGGACAGAGAAACTGCCCGTCCCTGGCTGCGCTGTGCCGCCCACCCGGGACCCGCCTGGGGCAACGCTGGGACGCTGCTTGGGGGCGAAATGTTGTTTTCACCGCAGCACTCGACCAGCTCACTTTCCCGCTGGGAAAGGGCTGCCATTCCTCCCCGGGAATGGAGGCTATCCCTGCAGCAGCAGCAGAAACACCCACATCCCCTTCCCCACCCCGAGCCTACCTCCGCTGCGGCCGGTCCCGGGCTGGGAGCTGGGGCGTGCGCCGGGATGAGCCGGGATGAGCCGGGAAGCGCCGGGAAGCGCCGGGATGAGCCGGGAAGCGCCGGGATGAGCCGGGATGAGCCGGGAAGCGCCGGGATGAGCCGGGATGCTGCCTGCCCGCCTGCCAGCGCTTCCTGCCAGGGCTGCGGGCGAGGAGCCAGCCTGGCGTGGAGTCACGGCTGTGTTTCTCCCGGTGTTTTTCAGGGTGCCCTCTTCCAAAGGCGGTTAGATCATCCAGCCGCTCCGGCACTCCTGCTGAGCCCCAGGGCACACAGGGAAGCTACGGGCTGGCACAGTCCTGAGAGCGGTTTGCCTTCTTCTCCTTTACTTTTCTTGCAGAACAGTGCAAGGTCCAGTTCCACACGGCAGGAAGACCCTGGAGCTGCCAGGCCCCTGTGGATCCTTGTCCGAGACAGCAAAGCCCTCACCTGCACCGCCTGGTGAAGGTTCCCAGCTGAGATCATCGAGCACGGGCTGTGGCTTCGTGGCCTCCTTGATCACCCTGCTCCTGGCCCCATCCTTGGGGGAGTTTCCCTGGGAAGGTCCTGGTTGAGCTGTTGGTCACCGGGCAAGGTGACACAGTGACTGGCACAGGGGACCAGCAGAAAGGAATGGGTCTAGAGGTGCTCCCAGCTCCATGATGCAGAAGATGCTCAGCTTTGTAACCTGGCCACGGCATGGAGACCATGGAAATTCAAGCTTTTGTGGTTTGCTCTTGTACTTTGGCATTTTGGTTGGCTGAAGAAGGTTGTATTGATACTGAGAGGGACCAGCATGGCAGAAACACTCTCCTGACCCATGTTTGGTGTCTTCCCTCTGAAATTGGCACAGCCATCCCCTGGCTATTTCTTTTTGTATCCCAGTGAATGGGCTGGCTGCCCACCCCCTTGGCAGAGGGAGGCAACAACAAGTTTCCACTCATGCCCAACAGGAAATAAAGGCATTTTTTGGGCAAGGATTTTGCCATTTCCCCTCAAATCCCCAAATGGTCCTACCCAGTCTGAACACTGAATCCCTCCCCAAGAGTTGTTCAAAAAAATTACATAAAGGGTGGCAAGGGTGACGTGGCTGGGGAATGCATGTGCAGAGATGTGCTGTCTGGTGGGGATGTGGCACCAGCTCCAGCTCTGTCAGCCTCTGCAAAGAAGAGGAAGTTGTGAACTTCACAGCAAACAGAGCAAATCCTTAGGAGTGATCACACGGATGCCCGTGGGGCTTTGGACCTGTTGGAAAGGTGGAAACACATCTCCCTTCAGTGTGGGAGAGGACAACTGAGGAGGTGGGTGGTAACCGGCAGGATGAAATTAATCAAGGTGGGGAAGTGAAGTGACTCACGGGATGAGGGTCTAAACCATCCCTCCTTGCACTCCCTGGAGCTGGAAGAGGCAGCAGAGAGATGAGCCCTGCACTGGCTTGGATAGACCAAATGTGGAGTTTGCCTTTGAAAGGGATTGAGGCCCAGTGGGTTTGGGGCTGTTCAGGTGAGCATCACAAACCTGTCCTTTGGGGAGATACCCTATTGCCAGCAATGAAAACAAGGGGGAGGGAATTCCCCTTCTTCTCAGCAACACAGGGTTTGTGTGCAAGGATGTCAGGGGGGAGTTCCCAGAGCTGCTCTGGTTCCCTCATCTCTCCCCAGCAGTGATGGAAATGGGGCGTGATGGTGACAGTGGGATGCTCCTCTTCCCTGGACTGCTGATGAGATCATATCCTGGGAAGTGTGAAAAAACTGCTTGATTTATCCCTCACCCAGCACTCTGCATATAGGAAGAGGCCATTATTAAACATGGTGTTTTTTCCACCTTTTCAAATGTTAAATTTCCTGGCTATTTCTGCAGGTAGTAAAGGTGTGTGTTTCATCACACAGTTTCAAGGGAACATTACACGTTTTCCAGGGAGTTTCTTCTCCCGCTGTCAGCACCCTGCCCTTGCTGGGGCAGTCCTCTTCCTTGGGCAGCTTCTGCTTCCCTCCCTCTGGAGAGATGGATCCCTGGATTAGGGATGAGTCATTTGATGCAGGTCACCAGAGGGAGGTGGGGGCGAGGGGAGCAGCACCCATCACCGCTTGTGCAAGCAGACGTTTAGTGCTGGATCAGCCGCCTCTCTCCGTGCTGGGAAGTGCAGTGAGGAAAGAGTGGGTACATGCCTGGGCAGGGAGGTGATTTTGGGGATGGACCAGGAAGATTTCTGACCCACTGGAGCCAGAAAAACAGATGCCCAGGTGTCACTCTGCCCCATAGCTGTCCCCATCACCCCTCTGTCTTCTTCCCTGACAGGGACAAAGCTGCAGCTGGGGTTGAGCTGGGACTCTGTTGTGATGAAGCCCGTCCCGTGGGTCCTTGCCCAGGAATCTTTGTCACAGCTGAATGGCCCATGATTGAGCAGCTTGAAGGAAAGGACAGGAGGAAGGAAGGAGGGACTCCCTCTCATCAGTTCCACCTTGGTGAGCAGAGAGGCTGCCGTGCCCTTGGTTTGACTCTAGATATATTTGCAAGAAGGATCCATTTTCCAGCTCTATTTGGAAGTTACACATTTTGAGAGAGGGAGAAGGTGTTGCTATCCACTACACCGATCAGTGGGTTTCCTATCTTATGATGGAGACAGGTCAGGGTCACGTGAAAGGACTGCCAGGAGATGGAGGCAGAGCTCAGCAGGAGCCACACATCATCCTGGTGGGAACTGAAACAGGAGGGGTTTCAGCTGCACTTTGAGGAAATCCTCATCCAGAAATTTTGTTGAGTGTTCAGCCCTCTGCCCCTTCCAAGAGCCATCGTGCAGGAGAGGAACAAGTCTCTGGACACAGCCTGGACCTTCTGTGGCACATGACAGGAAAAGCATCTTGCTTTGGGTACTTGATCATCTCTACTTCCAGTCCCAAACAGCTGCTGTCAGCTCCTGCCAGTGTTACAGGTTTCCATGTGTTCTCAGAGATCATGGGGACAGAAGCATAGCTGTCCCATTGCCCTCCCAAATATCTCCATCCCACCCACAGACTCCATGTTTGATCCCATGGGCACTACAACCCATGTCTGGGTGGGGAACGGGCTGGGCCTGGTCCCGTTCCTTCCCTTGCCTTCCTGGGGCTACTCAGCTTGGATGAGGGGCTGCAGGTCCGGCCCTTCTCTGCTGTCCACGGACCCCAAGTGCCCCTTCCAGGCTGCCCTAATCCCAGCCTGCAACAGGGATATGGGGAGGGATCATGTGAGGATCTAAGCAGGTACCCTGATACCCTGGGGGGTGGGAGGAGAGGGGAAAGACGTCACTTCCCATCTTGCATCTGTTACAGGTGTTTCCTCTCCATCAGAGTGCAAATGGATTTGCCTGCTCCCAAACTGCTCCTCCAGCCTCATCCCAGAGTGTCTCCCTCATCTGACAGAGCTCCTCTGCCCTGGGATGAGTCTCAGGGAAGTGCATAAGCTTTGGGATGCGTCTCATCAGGGATTTTACTGTCCCGGTGTGGGGAACCTTGATAACAGATAACAGCCCTTCCTGCCAGCTCGATGTAACCATCAGGGAGTCAAACTTTTCCCAGCTTTGCTGGGGCTTGTTAATGATGCACTGTGTGGTAATTAGCACTTTCATCCCTGCCCGCAGCTTAGAGAGAAGCTTTCTCTTGTAATCCCTGGCATTAGAGGCCAATTTTAAGCAATAAGCATTTTTCCATGGAAACTCCTCTGTCTTATATCTCCCTGCCAGCCTTGGAATCCCTTCACACCACCTCCTGAGGGGTGTGAGCTTCCAGATCTCGGATCAGCAGAGTGAACATTGTGGTGGAAGATATCCAAGGCAGATTTGGGGTTGGCCAGGTCTCCCATGCATGTTGTCTACCAGCTCTGGGTGTCACAAGAGCTTTGATGGACAATGTTCAGAGCTCTTCCCACCCAGTGCTCCTGTCCCACCAAACATCACCCTGGGATGGTGTCTTGCAGTTGGTGACAGTCCTGCTGTGAGTGAAGGGTTGAACCAGAGGCCCTCAGCAGTCACCCACCAGAATTTACACGAGACTGAAGGCCCTGTTCCTCGCACCATAGCCTCACAGACCTCCCAGCAGAGCTGGTTCCCTAAAACCTTTCAGGGTATGTGTCTCCCATCCTTCCAGGGAAAATACACATGGCAGGGAGCCAGGAAGCTGGCCCTTCATGAAAGGACGTGGTCTTCTGAGGTCTAGGCCTGCCACCCAAATGTTCCCAGGCAAGAGGAACAGAGTCCCTGTTGTCCCAAGTCCCAGGTAAGTATTCCCACAAGTCTCCTGCCCTGCCAGGAGCTCCCTTATCCCTTCCCGTGGCACTTGGATCCAGGTCCTGGAGCAGGTTGCTGCCTCCCACACCAGCAGCACGGCCAGGCTGGAGCTGCTTCCTGAGGCCATGCTGGAGGCTGGTGGCTCCCTTATCAGTGCCACCACCCTGGACCAGTTTTTGCTGGTTTTGGCCTGAAAACACAGGCACAGATTCCCTCCTGAAGGCAAAGGTGTCCTTGGCACGTGAGAGGGTGGGGGATGTCAACGAGGCTGTGGGAACAGTGAGAGAAGGAAATGGAAAGAAAGGAGTGTCCTAAGTTTCTGTATCCCACCTGGACTAGGAAAGGGTCTTACTGTATCCACCTCTGCCTACTCCTTTAGGAAGCAGATTTGCCAGAATTACTGCTTGGCTTGTCTGCCACAATAGGAAAACACCTCAGTGTGGCGGTACTGACCTACACATATTTTATAAAATCCCTAAATTCCATGGCAATTCTTGCACCTCTACAATTCCTGGCATAGTCTCAACATTGTGCAAGGAGTTCAAAGGTTGGCTGGTGGCCATGGTAGGAGGTGGTTTATGGCACCTTCCTCTGCAGCACAGCAGGACCGTGAGTGCCACGAGCTGTAACTGGTGCAATTTCCCAGTGCTCCCTCAGGTGCATCCTGCTCACTGTATTTTATGCTCCACGAGCCTGACGAACCAATAAATATATGAACACCTTATTCCTATTGGAGTCCTTGGCTCCTTCTCAGCCCCATACAGAGGTTAAAATGAATAGAAATGAATAGAAAATGGCAGCGAGATTGTGTTGTGTTCTCTCACTGCACTCCAGCACCCTGATGATTTTGGGAGTCCTGTGGCAGGAGGGCTCTCATCCAACCCCATGGCTGGTTTTGTCCCTACTGCTCTGGAGCTGTTTTCATCCCATACAAAAGCCCATAAAAGAAGACTTTGTGGGTCTGTAGCTGGGATGGTCCCTGTCTCTTGCTCCAATTTGGTGCACACACACTGTAACAGCATCTCCTGAGCAGGGTCATATAGAGGGCTTTGGCTCAGACACAGCCCTGAGACCTCCCAGACTGGGCAGGCAGGGGACTGTGATTCTGCTGACACAGCCAAGCACCTGTGCCTCTTTCCTTGGGTTATTCACAGCAGGAGAGCACTCAGGATTTCAAGGCTCCATGTTCTGTGATGTCCATGCTGTAGTTTCTGAAGCACAGCCCATCCCAGTCCAGAGCAAGGCATTTCCTTGGGGCCAGGGTGAACACATCCCTTGGGGGAAGATTTGGCTTGGAACCAGCAACACTGGAGTGATTTCATATCCCAGAAGGCTGGGATTTCTCCTGGGCTGAGAAAGAGGGTCAGGAGAAGAGTTTCCTCTAAAGACCAGAGCAGTGAGAACAGACTGGTGTGTCCAGGGAGTTTGGCCCCTTCTCATTTCCAAGTGAAACTGGAGAACTGTTGTTCCAATGTGAAATGGGTTCCAAACTGCTGGGGCTCCTACAGAAGTACCAGATCTCTGTCAGGCCTCTTGCTGTCTACCATCTTTAGTTGAATCTCTTCAAGAGCCAAGGACCTGATGTAATGAAAGGCTTCACCACAAGAAAAAGGAAAAAGATTCTGTGGATTGAGATAAGAACAGTTTGATAATTGAAAGATTACAAAAATGTAAAAATACTAATAATACTAGTGATACTCCATACTACTACTGCTAATGATAATAGCTGTAATTTAAAAAAAATGTTAACACCCAAGAAAAACAAGGGATGCACGATTCATGCTCACCATCTGCTGACCAATGCCCAGGCTGCCCCTGAGGGCAACTGGAGGCTCCTCCCAATTTATATACTGAATATGATGTTCTGTATTATGGAATATCCCTCAGCTGTCCTGGCCATGATTCCCCCAGCTTCCTGGGCAACTCCTCACTGGCAGAGCATGGGACACTGAAAAGTCCTTGGCTTAGAGTAAGCTCAGCAACAGCCCAAACATCCCTGTGTTGTCAACATTATTCTGGTCCCGCATCCAAACCACACCTCTGGACCAGCTACTGAGACAAAAATTAACTCTATCCCAGTAAAACCAGGGCAGTAGCCACCCCTTACCCACACCACTGACGGTATGCCAGGTTCCACACTTCCCAGGACCCCGTCACCTTCCTTGTGTTCTGATGGATACACACAGAGATCATTCCCACAGTTGATGGACTGTGCCTGTAAAAGTCCACTGAGTTCATTTCGACCATGACCTTGGGTTCCAGCTGTCTTTCAGGGCAGCAAAAGTTTGTTCCATGCTAAAGCCAGTTCTTATTCCATCACCACTGCACTTGTCCAGTTTCATCAAAGTTCATCCCTTGTTAATGTGATGATCAGAGGGGAGTCAGGTTCAGATCTCCAAATCCAGACCGTGCTGTGAAGTGCCTGGTGGGATGAGGAGTGTGTAGAAGTGCCATAGAAGTGATAATGCACAGCATTATGTACCAACTGACTTCATACAATTGAACTTATCAGCTGTTCTCACCCGAGATCAAATTGCCTTGAGGCACAATTGGTCTTTCCCATCCTCCAGCACCCACAAAGTGGACTCAAGTCCTTGAGCAAAAGGAATCCCATAGATTGGGTTTGCCTTTGCCTGAGGTAGGAATAACCCAGATTGTTTTCTCCAGCATATACTTTATGTGCACTGCAGGAACTTTACCCCATTCTGCTGTACCTAAAGGTTTGGATTGGGCAGGGCCAGCCCAACAGGCAGATCCCTTGATGTTGACTGAGTGGTTGTTGGCCTCTGTTAAATGCATATCTCAATGTTTGAAGGTCCTATCACCCTCTCAGTGTCATCTTCACCAGTCTGATTTTTCCAGAGGCTGGTGCATGATAGGAAAAAGTGAGCTGGTGGGTTATATCATAAGGAAAAGGCCTTTGTATCCCTTAGCACAGAATCACAGGTTCTCTGAGGTTGGAAAAGACCTCCAAGACCACTGAGTCCAACCAGTGACCAATCCCCACGTTGCCAACCAGACCAGAGCACTGAGTGCCCTGTCAAGTCATTCCTTGGACACCTCCAGGATGGGGACTCCCTCTCCCTGAGCAGCCCCTTTCAATACCTGACCACCATTTCTGTGAAAAAATTTCTCCTGATGTCCAAACTGAACATCCCCTGGCACAGCTCGAGGCTCTTTCCTCTCCTTCTGTCCCTGTTCCCTGCAAGCAGAGCCCGACCCTCCCTGGCTGCCCCCTCCTGTCAGGGAGTTGTGCAGAGCCACAAGGTCCCCCCTGAGCCTCCTTTGCTCCAGCCTGAGCCCCTTTCCCAGCTCCCTCAGCCGCTCCTGGTGCTCCAGCCCCTTCCCAGCTCGGTTCCCTTCTCTGGACCTGCTCCAGCCCCTCAATGTTCTTCTTGGAGTGAGGGGCCCAGAGCTCCCCCGCAGGACTGGAGGTGCTTCAGCAGTGCCCAGCACAGGCGATGGGCACTGCCCTGGGCTGTGGCCACACTAGTTTTGCTACAAGCCAGGTGCTGTTGGCCTTTTTGGCCACTTGGAATCTCTATAAGCTTTGAGATCGTACACTACATTTAACGTCACCTCCTCTGCACTAGGATGCCCTGCTTCCTGGAAATCATTTGGATACAGTGCCAAGCTCTGGAAACCCACTTCCTCGGGCTGTCCTGGCCTCTGTCCTGGCCGGGTTTACCTTGGTCAGGTCAGGGTTTCACCCCCATGTCAGGATATGAAGAGCTTTTCCTGGAGGAGCGTGGGGGATGGCAATGGAATTTAGGAGACGGTTTTGCTCCCTGATGGCAGCCTGCTTCCCTTTCTGCCTCTTTCCCTCCCTTCCTCACTGCCTGGCTTGTTGGTCTCCTGTGGAAGAGAGGTCTCCAAGCACCTCAGAGGAGGGAGCACCCCACCCCGGGGCCTGATGTCTTTGCGAGAACACAGCAGGAGAGTGTCCTCTGTCAGCGAGCACGGCAGGGAGCACTTCACCAAGCCTGGGACAACAATGACACCAAGTGGTGGCAGTGGGCTTTCACTGGCACCCCCTGAGCCAGCTCCTGCTCTGAGTCACCCCACAACCAAAGACGCAAATGTCAATGGTGAAGGTGGCTTGTGTCCATTTATCTCACTTCACGTTCTTTGCCATGGCAGGGTGGGGGGAAGCCGAGGAGCAGCAATGCTCACAGCTGTCCAGGAGCCCTCAGGGCTTCCAAGGAAATGTGTCACAGGTCTGAGCAGCCCAGGAAAGTCATCCCAGTGACCCTGAGGGGTCTCCTTGCATCTCTGCTTGTGGTGTGCAGAAACAGCAAGTTCTGCTGTGAGCAAGGACTTGAACCCCAGCAGCAGTGTGGAGGGTCATCCTCAAACCAGAGGAGCAATGGGAACAAACCAGAGCTGGGAAAAACACTAGAGTGAAGAATTTACTAATTTTCTAAGCTAGGGCACAAAGCTTTGGTCCTGGAACTTTCCAAAGAACATGATCTGGTGAGTGATAGGACATTGTGCTAAGCCTGAGCATGCTGTGGTATTACCCAGCAGGTAAATGTCAGAAAGGTGGATGACAGGGCAGAGCTGGCAAACTGCCAAAAATGATGAGCTTCTTCAAAAGCTTTCTTGACCTTCTCAGTTTGTAATCTAAATTCAAGAGGGAATAGGGGTTTAGTTGTTTGCCTGTGAGGGAGAAATAGAAACACTGAAACAGCCGAGCAGCGGACCCAGGCTCCACACGTGGAGGTTTTCAAGCCCTGAGTAACCCAGTCTGAGCTCAGGGCTCACGCTGCTTTGGGCAGATGGCTGGACTAAAGATCTGCTGAGATTTTTCTCCAGCCTGAGTCATCCTGCGCTTGTAGGATGGTGTCCAAGGGAGGTGCAGGACACTCAGGGCTCGGGGGACCAGCATTGCTCCAGTCTGTGCAGCAGTTCAGAGAAGGAGGATGAAGAGATGCTCCACGGTGGAAAATGCACTCCTTGAATGGACCACTGCCACGGAAGGCACTGCCTGTGGAAGGCTCATCCATGACAGAGCAGGTACATCCCTCCTGCCTGCAGCTGTTGCTTCCACAAGAGGACTGAGTGTCACCTGCAGTGACAACAGGGAGGAGGAGAGGTGCTGGAAGTGAGTCTGGCAAAGGGGAGGGGAGGTACCTTCCCCAGGTGTGAAAATGCTTGGGGGGTTTGTTTTTTTCCAAAACCTGAATCAAATACTTATATTAAATTAATTGACAATAAATTAACTTATATTCCCCAAGGTGAGCCTGTTCTGGCCATGGCAGCAGTCACCAAGTGACCTCCCCCTTCTTTATCTCAGTCCAGAGGAGAGTGACGGGGGGCTGGGGACAGACAGACAGAGAGGCAGCTGGACAGGTTCTGGCTCAGGCAGTGGGAGAATGAGGATCTCACCTGGGTGTCTCATGGCCAGGAACCTGCTCCTCCTCCAGTGAGCTTGACAGGGTGGTCCCATGACACATCAAGTCAGGAACCCCATTAGGCTCTCAGTCCCTCACACTGCTGGCTGGGTGGCATCTGGTTTCCTCCAGTGTCAAACACAATCCACAGTGTCATTATTTTTCTTGCTAATGATTAGTTTTAAGCCAATTAGCTTAGCTCTAGCTAATGAAAAGGTGAGCTGGGGGTCACCCACATCCCAGAACACAACAACCAGTCTGGGCAAAAAGTAGACAGAAGTCAGATTCCTGCGCGAACAACTGCAGGACAGTGAGAAACCTCTTGAGCAAAGCTGGTGGGTAGGAGACCATGAAGGGCTCACAAAAGGAATAGCTACAGGTGGTGCTACAGGTGGGCTGTTCACCAGCAGAATGTAGAACCTGGGAGGCTCAAGGTGATGCTCTTCCCTGGGGCTGCAGCCAAGCAAATGCTCCAGTGAGGAAGAGGAGGCTTCACAGGATCTGAACTATCTTTGAAGGGATAGGGAGCATGGTGGGAAGGTCTCCTAGCATGGCTTTGACCCCTTTACTAGTTATCAGCATCTTCAGATGCTGGATCATCCCTTGGCTTGGTGTGATGTGGCTCTGAGGTTCCTGTTCCTGGGAGAAGGGCTCTTGTCCTGTGGGATCAGAGGATCAGGCTGAATGGGGAGCAGAGTGGGAAAGTTCATGGTTTCATTTATGGCATCATTCTGGGCTCTGCTGCCAGGTTTTGCCCTTCCGGAGGACATCCCCAGGGCCATGGAGATATTCCAAGGAAAGGCTGACACAGTAGCAATTGCTCAGCTGGGAGAAGAGAAGGCTCAGGAGAGACCTCAGAGCTCCTACTAGTGCCTAAAGGGGCTCCAGGAGAGCTGGAGAGGGACTGGGGATGAGGGACTGGGAACAAGGGCCTGGAGTGCCAGGACAAGGAAGAATACCTTCCCACTGCCAGAGGGCAGGGACAGATGGGATATTGGGAAAGAATTTCTCCCTCTGAGGGTGGGGAGGCCCTGGCACAGGGTGCCCAGAGCAGCCGTGGCTGCCCCTGGATCCCTGGAAGTGCCCAGGGCCAGGCTGGACAGGGCTTGGAGCAACCTGGGCTAGTGGAAGGTATCCCTGCCCATGGAATATGGCTACAAGATGATCTTCAATGTGCCTTCTAACCCAACCCATTCTCTGATCCCATGACCCCAAGGAGGGGCTGGCAGCCCTGGGGTGCATCTGTGAGCAGCACTTTCAGAAGGTATAGAACCAGAGTCTGCTCATGGGACTGCTCCATCACTCATTCCAGCCAGGTCGCAGCTCCCTTCCCCAGCCATCCTGCACAACAAAGGGCCTCAGGGCTGTACCTCTGCCCCTGGGTGTGCTTAGCTACATGCACGAGGTGAGGGTGCACCAAGCCATCCTCACAAAGCAGCCTCATCATCACACTGTTTGATGCCAAGGCCAACGAGCCTGCAGTTAACCCTGAGGTGCCACAAGGCTGGGACTCTGACTGAGCCAGAAATCCCACCACTGCCAGGACAAGATTTTGCTGGTAATATTCCCAGCAAGGAGGGTCACAAATATGCTCCAGCGGTGAGTGGCGTGATCAGCTCACCCAAGTGTGCTGTTTTGTCACATCAGGGTCTCCTTCAGTGAGTAGAGGCTGCAGGGACTGAATCCAACCCCTCTGAGCTGTTGAGAGCCAGGAACTCCCCTTCACCCTGCCCCAAGGTGCTCTCACTCCCCCTTCTCCCTGCACAGGCCCAGGGGGGTCTGCCCTCCTACCTCCACAGAAGAGTCTGTGCAAAGAGCCAGTTTTATTCACAGGGGCACATCAGACGTCAAGAAAACACAAAACATACAGGAACTATACAGGGAGGCTCCGCTTTTCACACACACCATCGCTATTAACAATATTACACAGAGAGAATAAATAAAAGTGATGTTGCTGTAGAAACCCCCAAGGACGATGCTGTCCTGCGTTCACCACGCACAGCCGACCTTGCAGACCTCATCGTCCCCAGCTGCACCTCCTCAGTTTGAAAAGTATTTCTCCAGCACCTTTGTTAAAAGCCCTGTCTCCTACAAAACAAGACACAACAGTGAGACACGGGGTCATGAACACAACCACCACCATCACCACCCATGCTGGGTGCCACGGGGCAGATCAGACAAACATCCCATGCTGGAAGCATGATGGCACTTTCAGGGGTAGCTTGGGACAGCCCATGGGAAGGACACAGCCAGAAGCCTCCCATCTGTGCTCCAACAGCTGAACCATGGCTGTCAGATGTCAGAGGGAAACTTCATCCCAGTGAGGCAGCAGCTCCAGGGGAGAGCCTCATTCAGCAGAGAATGTGAGAAGGCAAAAAGAGAGAAAATACAGCAGGGAAGAGTCACAGAGGGGCTTGTGGGAGTGGCACTGCCCACAGGTCCCAGAGCTATGCAAGGCAGCACCTGCCTTCAGGCAGAAGGGCTCTCCCCATACCCCTGGAGCTGTTCCGTTCCACGAACACGGTCTCTGCATCCTGGGGAATTAATGCCACCCATCCAAGGAGATGACAAAGGATGGATCCTCCTCTGCCACCCCAATCCTTGTCACACACAGCAACGTGGCAGCACTGCGAAGCCCCAGCATGCTGAGAGCCAAGCCCTGTCTGCCACACATGGCTGGAAAGTTGAGATGGAAGAGACAGATCCTGAGCAGGGCATGGACAGGGAGTTGCACAGGGCAGAGCTATGAAAAAGCCTGTGAGGAAGGTCAGTTCAGGCTGGGTGCTGACACCCAGTGTCTAAAAACAGTCATGCTGAGGGGGAAAGCCATCAGGGTAGACAAGCTACCCGGACAGCTTTCCCCCTCAAGCCAAGCCAAGCTGGACTGGCACTGTGACAACCACAAGAGCAAGAAAAAATAAGGTCACACAGAACAGTACAACCTGGGCAGCACTCAGAGGCACTGGGGAGAAGCAATTCTGTAATATCCACAACAGCACAGAGGTGAGGATGCCCTGGGGATGGGTGGGAGAAAGGAGCAGGAGGGCAGGAGTTGGGGAAGTGAGGTGCTCAGAGGTGCCCAAGGAGCAAAACCAGAAACAGCACCCAGCAAGGTGACCAAGGGAACCAGGGCACTGGCCAAGGAGAGGCTTCAGGCTTTGGGAAGAGAAAGGGAGGGGCAGGAGCCAGCTGTACATCAAGCAGCTCAGCTGTGATGCCACACATGGGCAGGGCATCCCACCCAGAGAGGCACCAGGCACTGAGACAGGCACTGGCCAGCACCTGCGTGGCCACAGACAAATTGCCCTCCAGCAGCAGAGCTTTGGCACCCAGTCCCACACCTGGCCAGTACCCACCCCTGAGCACTGGGAAGGAGCACTGGCAGGGCTGGCAGGGCTCAGGCACTCAGCTGGAGCCTGTGGCACAGCACCAGTGCTCGGGGCAGCCTCTGCACAGGCACATCTGCAACATGAGCAGCGACCTACGCAGGGGAGAGCCCCAGGGAGCACCTTTACCAAATTCACACCACACACTCAGAAACAAGGCAGGTCAGCACATCTACCAGCTCTGCCATCCTCTCAACAAGTGCCCTCCTGCTCAAAGGTTCCTTGGGGAGGATGGGGAAGGGTCCAGAACCTCCACAGCCCTCATCTTCTTTCCAGCTGCATCTGAGAAGCAAAGACTGCAGCAGCCCAGCACAGCACACTGCACAGGGAGTGGGGTGGGCTGATGCCTTCAGCCATGCCCAGCTGGATCTTCACTGTGAAAAGCCCTCTACCCAATGGGAACGGCTCTTTAGGAAGCCTCAGTTTACCTTAATCTGCTGAAAGTGAGTAAAACAGGTGCTTGAACAATCAGTGGCACTCAGGCTCCCAAGTCTGCAACTCTGCTCCACCTGTGCCTTCCCAAAAAAAGCATAGAGGAGCAAGCCCTGCCTAACCCTGCGTAGCAGAAATAGCTTTACCTGTGTGCAGTGCTACTGGACAGCTCCTCAGGCTTCTGGCCCAGTGGGAAAGCACAGGTGGGACTGACCTAAGAGAATTTCATCCTTTTTAGACTCCCAGTTACTTCCTGCAGTGAGTGGAAAGGGTGAGGCACCAGGGAAGTGTGCAGGAGGCAACAAACAAGCAGAGCCACACAGACGAATTCCATCCCTGGACTGAGCAATTGGATCTCCACATCCTGCCTGAGGATCTGTGTCTGTGCACTGCTCCCAGGGGCAGGTTTTCCACGAGGAGCTGAGCGAGCTCCAAGGTAAAAGCCACAGTGAGGAGGCTGAGGATCTGCCACAGTGGGACCAGTGGAGCTCCTGCCCCCTCCCTGCTCCCCAAAACCCGCTCTGCAGCAGCAGGACCAGTGCACACCTCCCTTCTGCAAGGCTTTGTGCCCTCAGCACTGAGGAATCCCAACCACCGTGACACAGAGCCAAAGCTCTTTGCTTGACAGATTCTTTCCCTTCACACACTCTGTCCCTCTTGGTCTCTCTCTTCAGAAATAAGAGGGAGAAAGGATTTCCCTGTCCTTGGAAAAGGGGACACCATCCTCTTCTGCATCTGGCTGAGGAAGACCCAGATGCTTATTAACAAGCCCTGGAGATCACCACTGTCACAGCTCCATCGCAGTGTTACTTGCTCATCCTCACACCCTTCCCAAGCACCTGGGATTGTTACCGCCCAGCTAGACACACGCCTCAGGACACTTCTCCTCTGTCCCTTTATGGTTGGTCTTAAGAAATGGTTTAAGGAGGGTTAAAAGGGGGGTAAAGGGGGGAGTGCACCTCTAGCAGCTGTGCAGGTGCTCCCATCTCCAGCACAGCTCCTCCACCTTCCTGCTCAGAGCATCTCCCTCCATGTAAGTCAATATTCACCTGGTCAGTGAGGTCATATTTCCCTTGGTTCTCATCCAATAGTCTTTCTTGCAGGAGGATTTTCAGGAGCTCCCGGGTCAGCAGTTCCATCATGTCCTCCAGCAGGGCTCGTAGAGAGGGACCGAAGACCACTGGCACTGCAGGCTCCTCCGGAGTCTCCAGGTGTGGGGAGCCTGTGACGCTCTTCTTCCCCATGAAGTGACCTGCAAGACCACACACGGTGTGTCTGGGGGGACACAGGGCTCCGGCTGGGCTGTCACCGGCCACCCTGCACCAGCACAAACCAGCAAGAAGCACCAAGTGACCTAATGCCCAAACCAGCCGAGTTAAGGGAAACCCAGAAATCCCAGGTCGTCACTCCGCATGGGATTTTTGGGAAACTTTCCACTCGGCTCCTGCTGACAGGCTCTCCGGGGTTACAGAGATGCCACCCGGGGAGGCTGAACCTGATACCCACGGATGCCGGACTGGTCAGTCTGCAGGGGATGTTGGACCTAACAGCCGGGGATGCTGTACTCGTCACTCGCCTGAGGACGCTGGACCTGCCGCCCGGGGATGCAGGTGGAGGTGGCTTCACGCCTGCCCTGGTCTCCCCCTGCCCACCGTGGTCCTGCCAGCATTCCCCTCCCCTCGTGGGAGCGGGGGGCTCCGCACAGGCAGCCACAGGACAGCGCAGGAGCTCGCCGTGCCCCGCACACCCCGCGTGTCCCCCCGCCCGGTACCTGTGGCCCAGAGGTTGCCGCGGGGGTTGACCTTGATCTTGGCGGCCTGGCTGCGGTGCTCGGCGAAGTCGAGGTGGACGGCAGGTCCCAGCGCGGCTCCGCAGAGCAGCAGCAGGAGGCAGCGCAGCGCCATCGCCGCCGCGGGACCCGCGCCCGCCGCCGCCGCCGCCGCCCTTATACCCGCGGGGGCGGGACCTCGCTGACCCCGCCCCGCCCCGGGCGGGCACACCCCGAGCTCCGCTTGTGCCCCTCGGGTGCCAGCCTGGCGCTCGGGCGGCGCGGGACGCCTTTTGTACTCACTTTCAGCAGAGCCACCACTGGGGCTGAGCCCCACTCCCAAATCTCTCCGTCATGGCCTGTCCGTGCTTCCACCTTCTCCATGCTGCCTTTTTGCGCTGGAGCTCAGCCATGAGCTTCATTTCCAGCTCAGCTCAAAGCCATCTCCCAATACGTGTACCTGCGCACCTGATTATCGCGATGGATAATCCGAGGATCCTGTCCTTAAGGACCTGCCAGCTCTGCCCAGCTCCGTCACTTTCCAGAGGAGCCTCCCAGAGGATCCCACTTACAGCAGAGCGTGAGCACCAGTCCGTGTATCACTTCTCACCTTTTCCACTCCCTTTGAGGTTTTGCAGACCGCTGTTTCCTCATTACTTATACCCAAACCTTCCATGGATTATCATGTTCCCCAAGAGCTCCTCCTTTTCCATTAAAGGCATGGAGCTGTGCCCAGCCATGCCAGGGATGCAGATAGTGTGTGCCCAGGGCTCAAGTGAAGTGAATTCCAGGTAAAACTGGAAGCATTTGATCAGAGGGCTCCAAGACACAGGTTCTGCTCTGTTTCTTCTTATCCCTTGCCTGCAGCCAGCAGGGATTCCTCCAGGTTCCATATTTACACAGGGATACTCTCAGAGTCTGGACCTCAGCAGGCTGGGGTGAGGTCTGGTGGGGGTATCCAGGGTCCGATACAGTCCTGGCAGGTCCATAGTGATGAGGAGGGCCTGGGGCCAGGTCAAGCCAGTCACTCAGTCAGGCACTGCTGAGCTCCCACAACACAGATCACTGACAGACTACAGGCCCAGGGCTGAGCTCAAAGTGGTTCCTGGGTCCACGTGGATAGAGGAAATTCCCAGGTGAGACATGAAAGTCAATTAGTGTCCTAAAGACCCTGACAGCTTCTGCTGGATTTACAGTTCCACAACTTCGCGAGGAGCTGCTGGTCAGTGGGGATGAGATGACCCAGTTCTGGGAAGTGGCAGAGGGAATTCATTAGCAATGCCCTCCTCAGCATGTGCTACTGTTCAGGAGAACAGGGCTGGAGGGGACACATTCCCTTCAGCAGCAGGGGGTCAGAGTTCAGACTGCAAACTCAGCTCTAAGTTTACGAGAAGAAAAAAAAATCCCAAAGTGTTCCTGTGTTACCAGGCATCCTCCCAGACTGTGTGAGTGTCCCCTTGGGTGGCCAGGTCAGCGTGGGCTCCCTTACTGTTCCAGAGATGTGGCACAGTGATGGACAGGGCCTTCTCCTCCCTCACCCATCAGGTGTGACACCTCTGCCAGCCGTGTGTCCAGCTGTGCTGGAGGTCCTGCACTCCAAAGGGGGACCTCACTCCACTCTCTCACCACATTCCTTCCCTGTGTTCAGCAGGAGAATGGCTGAGCAGGCAGTGCTGGGCTTGCCACTAGAGGATGGGATCCTTTAGGGGGCCACGGGGTGCATGAATACAGTGCTCACCCCAGATATGGCATTTGCAGCACTGCAGCCCCAACTCTCACATTCACAGCATGGCAGCCTCGTCTCCCCCATCGAGTCAGCAGAGACAGGAGACCTGAGGCCCCTGGTGCCAGTGGTGCTGCTGGCTGGGACCACCACTTGGGCTCTGGCGCCCCTGCCAGTGCCCACACGCCAGTGCTGCAGCTGGACAGACAGAAACAACCCCGGTCCTTCTCTATTTCCTCTCTCAGGCTGTGTCCCCCGCCAGCGTCCTGCACTGCCATTGCACTGACAAAACACAGCTTGAAATGGACGGACATTATCCCAAGCCTTTGCTTTAAAACAGTTTTAAATTCACTCATGGTGGCCAAAGTGATGGAAATTTGGGGTGTCTGGAGAAGGTGTGGGATGTAGGAAGGGCAGGAGGAGGAGGAGGATGTGAGGTCCAGAGAAGGTTCTGGATGTGGATGAAGCTCCTGGTGCTGCCCAGCACTGGCACAGCTGAGTCTGGCTTCTCCTTACCCTGGGGAAGGAGTGTTTTTTGGGAAGCTGAGCAGCAATCCTCCACTGTGGGGAAGAGCAAACTGAAGGGTTACCTGTAGGATTAGGGAGGATGAAGCCAGGGATAAAGTGATCCCAATTACAGAGGGCAGAGGAAAGAGCCACAGGCAATTACAGCACCAGCTGAAGTGTGACGGGGTTAAGTCCCACTCCTTCAGTGCTCCTCACAGGCAGCCCCAGGGACAGGGGCTGAGCAGCGGGAAGCTGCAGGGTTTCAAACAGGATGAAGCCTTTTGCACTGCTCTAATTAAATGCACAACCAAATGGACCCAGATCGTCCTTCTTTTTCAGCTGGTGTTACCTCAGCCAAGGTAGGAGCAGAGGCGCAGGATTTTCCATCCCAGTGGCACTGCTAAGCAAGCTTGGGAAAGGCTGGGAAAAGGAAATCAGGGAGTTCCTGCCCTTTTGCAGTGTCACCGTAAACCCTCAGAAACGGAGGGGGGCTTCAGATTAATTGCTGAGTACTGAGGCTTGACAACATGATGTCTGTGTGGGAGATGTGAGCCCATAACCCTGATTTCAAGCCTGGAAAGAGCAATGCAACAGCTACTCAGAGACGTGTTGGAGGCTGGAAGTGGGAGCACAACTCAGGGCAGCCGGTGGGGCTTTATTGGAAAACAACTGGTGAAAGGACACCGAGCTCAGCACTCACTGGGCAGCAGCAGCACCAGTGCTGTGGATCCAGGCAGGGCTCCAGGAACAGCAATTCCTTCCTCCACAGCAGCCTCGGTAAATACCAGCCCCAGACACCAGCAGAGAGACCAGATTTTCTCTGGATTTCCCAGTCTTCACAAAGAAGTCGTTCCTAATTTTCAGGAAAATAACTGGCACCCAGGACCTGCTTAGGAAGGGCACCAGGACCTGAGCTCCAGACCCTGGTCACCCACCTGGTGGGTTTGTGGGAGATTTTCTGCCTCTGCCTTTGTCCTGCTTTGGTGGGTCAGGGCACCACATCCAGCCTGGAGCCTGCTGGGACTTGCAGCATTCCAGGTAGGAATTGACACTGCAGTGCTTCTCCACCACTTGCTCTCTCCAGCTCAGCAGAGATTCACCTTCCCAATAGCTACCAGCCTCCACGGGAATCTTCCCAGCTTACATATCAAAAAAAGCTGTAGAAATTCTACTTTATAAATCAATTTTGCTGGCAGAGGTCAGCACACTGACTTCCACAGGTAATGGAGAGGTGACTCCTTGGAAAACGGCAGGCTGCTGCTGGTTATGTCCTCGAGGCAGAGGAGGGTCAGCACAGAGCTACCCCTCCCCTCCCCGTGGGATTTACCCTCCGGGGCTGTGTGAGAGCAGCCCTGCACAGCCCCACACCCTCCAGGAATGTCCCTTCCCTCCCAAAACACCTCGAAGGTCCAGGGATCCTCAGCTTCCCCGGAAGATCCCTGCAGATGCCTGCAGCCAGAGGGAGCAGGGGTTGTTTTGCTCGGTTTTCCCCCAGCAATCGACACACACCATTTCCTCTGGATGGCTGCTGACCACAGAACTGACATTTTCACAGCACAATCTGTAACAACGCCGACGTTTCAGATAGTAACACTTAACTTGGAACCCATTGTTTTACAAATAGAGTTAAAATTGGTTTTCCCCCCTGTGCACTGTTTTATATTTATGTACATTAAAATTTCATCTTTTTTATTACCCAGTCTCTTCCCTCTTCCCTTCTCCCTTTTGTTCTTTACATTTTAACAAACAATTTTTTCCCTGTAAGGATCTCACCCCCTGTTCCAGGGCTGCCTCCTTCCTTCAGGAGCCTTTGCTGAGGGACCTTGCCAAATACCTGTGGGAATCCAGGTGGATGATCCCTGTGGGTTCACCTTGCCCATAAGCCTCTGAATTCCTTCAACAAGTTCCAAGTCTACTCTTAGGGTGTCCTGTTCCTTATCAAATTCCTGTCCAAGTAGGGATAAGATGAGCAAAAACAGACCTGTGAAACAGGCACTAGTAGCAAATCCTCTAAATGCACCTAAAGATGAAGCAGGATTTCACCAGATAAAGAAAGGAAACCACAACTAAGCAAAATAAATGGATGCAAAAACTGCACAGCCAAGAGGGCCTTGCTAACAAATGTAACAGATCAACCTGGAAACACCCTGGTTCAAGGGCTTTAAAGCAAGGTCCATTTTGTTTTTTCTCTGCTTTGCATCCAGGTCTGGAGTCCTCAACACAAGAAAGACATGGACCAGCTGGAGCGAGTCCAGACATGGCCACAGAGATGCTCCCAGGGCTGGAGCCCCTCTGCTCTGGAGCCAGGCTGGGAGAGCTGGGGGTGCTCACCTGGAGAGGAGAAGGATCCAGGGAGAGCTCAGAGCCCCTGGCAGGGCCTAAAGGGGCTCCAGGAGAGCTGGAGAGGGACTGGGGACAAGGGATGGAGGGACAGGACACAGGGAATGGCTTCCCAGTGCCAGAGGGCAGGGCTGGATGGGATATTGGGAAGGAATTCCTGGCTGTGAGAGTGGGGAGGCCCTGGCACAGGGTGCCCAGAGCAGCTGTGGCTGCTCCATCCCTGGAAGTGTTCCAGGCCAGGTTGGACATGGCTTGGAGCAACCTGGGCTAGTGGAAGGTGTCTCTGCCCACAGCAGGGAGTGGGACTGGTTGGGCTTTAAGGTTCCTTCCAGCCCGAATCATTCGAAGATTCCATGATTTAGTACCGTTGGCATTGACTCTGCATCTCCCAAAGAGGTGGCCAGGCTGGCAAGGGAGAGACTCCATGCTGTGGAGTTCAGGCTTCCCAGGCCCTGCAAATATCCACCTGGGCTCAAAACTGATGGCTCTAATAAAAAACAAATACAAGGAGCAAAGGCCTCGAATGCCCCTATTTGTCTCCTTCACAGAGCTCCTGGTGCCAATAAAACTCTTAGTAGCAGTTAAGTTGCTTCAGCCTCTTCTTCACCACTTTTCCAAAGCCAGGTCCTGCCACATGCCTGAAGGGTCTATTCTGATGTACTTTTCTCTTGTTTACAAAGATTAAATCCCTCTGTTACATCCATCTGTCCACAGGCAATAGCTGTTGTTTATAAAAGATAAAAGTTGAAATCTCACACATCTTGTTTTCAACTCATTTTCAATTTTCATTTAAGCTGTAAGTGAGTTGTGGTTTTCCCGGAGGTTTTCCTTTCACTCCATGCCTGCTGGATGTATACAAATAACTGCTCTGCAAGAAGACTTAGAGAAGAAAATCGTGTTTTCTTGCAGGCAAATCCAGGCCCAGCTCAGAAGTGTCCCAGCCAGAATTATACAGCAGAGATCTGACATCCCAGTTTGAGAGAATCAAGGCCCAGAGAAGTTAATTTCCTTCATATTATTTTTCCTTCAGATCTGTTTCTATGGAGAAAGAGGAAGTTGGAAAACAAAGGTGATACCAAAACGTTCAGCAGAGAGAGACGCAGGAATTTTTGAATTATTAAACAGAAGGAGTAAAAATAGTCAAAAGATAAGGAACTGGGCAGAAGGAGCAAGAGACTGAGAGCATCTGCTCCATCCTGGAAGACAGATGTTCTGAAAGGGTGGTTCTGTGATCTGAATCACAGAGGCTGGATTTCTAGTCCATCCCTATTTAGACTGCTCTTCTCTGTGAAGATGTTTATTTCCCCCCAAGGTTCAGGGAACCCTGCTAGATCAGCCATTCACAGGACCTGCTAGAACTGAACAAGTGCATGAATTTCCCCATGAGCTGGAGCAGGTTGAACACACAATGTGCTCAACCAGCAGGCCAGCACACAGAGGCAGATCCTGCTCCATGGGGAAGCAGGACTGTGTCTGAGGGAGCTGGTGGGTTTTTACAGCAACTGAGGAATAAGAAGGGATGAGCAAACTGGAAGAGGGGCTCTCACAGCTGGGCAGACTAGGAACCTGCAGCAAAGCCACCCAATTAGGGCAAAATAGAGCAGGGTTCTCAGGAAAGCTCCTGTGCCCCATGTGAATCCAACATGCTTGGGCTGGTGGATCTACCCCTGCAGAGACCTGTGGCTCCTGGCAGGTGAGAATCTGGGTGCAGCTGACAAAGGGACAGAAGTGTTATGAGGCTGGGGAGAGGTAAAAGGGGCAGGAGGCTGTTCAACTGGCTCAAAGTGTGGGTGCTGTTTCTCTCCTCCCAGTGATGAGGGGGTCAGATCAGTCACCCACCACACATCAGCTCCCACCCTGAGCTGCTGACACGGTGGGAAGAGGGCAGGCTGGGCCCTTCTGGCATCACCCCAGTGCACCTTCCCGGAGGATGGAACCAGGACATTCCTCATCTGATTCAGCCACTGAGTCACTGGCACTGTGTGGGGCACAAAAACAGCTGCTTTGCACTGGCCCTGCTCTGGCACAGGAGCCATCCCCAAGGCACGTGCTCCAAGCACCTCTCCTCTCTTCCTTCTCTCCTCCTCTGTCTCCTCTCCTTCTCTTGGCCAACTTTTGGGATGTCCTGAGAGCTGCATGCTGGGTCTGCATTGTGCATTTCTCCAGCAGAGAGTGGTCTTCAAACCACGCACGGACCAGGTTTCATCTTGAAGATGCTCCTTGGAAAAAAATACAGTTGACTTGTTCTGATTTTAAGAGCACGAAAATCACCATGAAATCACCCAATCTCATTAAAGACAGTGGGGAACTGACCAGCTGACAAACCTGAGCCCTGTGAACCCCTGCAAAGCAATAAGCAGCGACAGATCTGCATGAACCACCGTGATGCTCACTGCTGTTTAACCAACAACCGCGCGTTCAAGCGCCAGAAATACACAAAACCAGCCCCTGTCTCACGGAGCTCCAGCTCGCAGCACGTCACCCCCCACAGCTCACTTCCTGACCATCACACTCTTGCTTATGCATTTAGCTTTGATACAAAAAAAAAATCACCCACTAGAATTCCAGCAGCCATCAGACAGAGCCCAGCACGGCTTTGCTCCATGAAACAGCTCCTGCCTGTGAAGGAATCTGTGCCCTGAACTGCGGATGTGACTGAACAGTAATTAAGCACTGGAATTGCTACCAGAAAACCTGCCCTGTTTGGCTGTAACCACAACAGAGACAGGAGCAATCAGCCCTGGCAGACTTTTTCCTGCATTTTTTTTCTCCGTTATAAACCAGACCTTTCAACACCCACGTACTTTACAAACAAATCCCATTCCTGTGGTGACACAAAGATCTCTGTCCATTTCCAAAGCCTCCAGTGTCACCGGCTTTGCTGGAGCTGCCCAGACAGTTTCACCTTTAAAAAAAAAGTAGTGTAAAACTGAAATAAAACATGAACACATCAAGTTCTACCATCAACAACCCTGGCTCTGTGGGAGCTCAGCAGTGCTCCCAAACACCTCAGCATCAGCACCCAACCAGTCAGAGATCCTGCTCACTCTGTAGCTTTTCTGCTCAGCAAAGCAGAATAAATCTGGCGGGGATGGAGCCAGCAACAACTCTGTGTCATCCTGCCCCCACATCCCCAGTTTCCAGCCTGTGCAGGCTCATCCCCGGCACTCCCTCATCCCACTACGGCAGGAAAGGTGCTGCTGGAATGCAGGAGGCAATGTGGGAGGTGCCACAGGAGGTGGTGGGTGTTGGAGTTGTGAGGGGGATGACTGCTCGTTTATTCTCGCCCTAATTAGTCAACTCCTCATTTCATGACTGCAGGTAACAGAACCACATTCTCAGCTGCACAGAGCTGAAAACATGCAGAACAGAGGCTGCAGAGATGAATTCCCAAATGTCATATGGCAGCCCCTGGTTTAGGGCAATTGCTCCTCTGCTCTTCAAGCACCTGCAGAGCCTGGAGAGGAGCCCCCGAAGCTGGGCTGCAGCGGGCTCCAGTCACCCCTCACCCCGCATTTTTTAAGCACTTTCTGTTCAATTCCTTCACACGGCATCAGGCAAGGGCAGGGCACATCCTCCTGCAAGAGCTCATGTTGGCCATGTGTCCCCCAGCCCAGGGACTCCTGACACCAGCTGCCACCCTCTGGACACAACATCCTGCCAAAGAACTGCGGTCTCAGCAGTTTGAGAGCTAATCCTTGCTCTATAATCCTTTGTGGTTTAGCCTTTTTTTTGTTAAATTAACTCGGTCACAGGAACACAACTGCTTTCGCATGCTCAGAATTTTGGAGGTGTGAAAGGGAGAGGACTTGGAGAGCAGCAGCAGCAGCAGCGCTCCCAGCGAGTGCTCATGGGGAGGTGTTGATTAGCAGCTTTCAGACGAGCTCAACTCAGCCCTTTGTGTGAGCCCAAGTCTAAAACCCACTTATGCACAGAAGCTGTTTAGGTCCAAGGCAAAGCAGGGACAGACTCAGGCTCCACACGAGCTGCAGAGGCGGAAATGCTGCTCCAACCCTCAGGAAGGTGCTCTACAGGGGTAGCAGCTCTCAAAGATTCTGTTTTCTCACTGCTGCTTGGGTTTGACTTCTGACAGAACATCCCATCCATATCTCAAGAATTACAGAGAAACTCTATCCACATTCTCCACTCAAGGGCTCTAACACTGGGAGCAAGAGATACAGATTTTATTACCATTTTTATTATGAAGTTATGATTACTCAGAGCCACAGGCCCGAGGCTCAGTGCTGGGGGCTGGACCTGTTCATAGACTCTTGCAGTGCCCTACAAGTGATGTTTGCTTATCCTACACAGAGAAAAAAGCACCTGGCAACATCAAAACCAGCAAAACAGCACAATTCACCTCCAGAGATAGGAGAGGCCTGACAAACCCAATGAGGGACATATGCAAGAAACTGCAAACAGCCATAAACACCCCACTGGGGTTTGTCCTTGCTTTTCCTGACTGCTTTTGCTTTATACAAGCTGTGTGCGTGGCTGCAGTGACCACCTGCAATGATTCCTGTTGCTCTGGAATCCTGGAGCAGTCATGGAGAAGAGCTGACAAAATGCAGCATCGCTGCCTTGCACCTCCTTCCCTGGGCTCTCTCAGACACCTCCACCAGCAGGATCACTAGCCTGAATGAGAAGCTCAGAAAAAACAGCTGCTGCATGTGCTGACTAGAGGGTTTTTTATTTCAGACCTCAGGGCAGCCTGTAGCTTTCAGGTGAGCTGTGAGATGTGGCCAGCTGGAGACATGAAACCCTTTTCCAAAATCCAGCAATTTTTATTATTGCATCCTGCTAAATCATCCCTGCCAAACAGCTGTGGGTATTTCCTATCTCAAACCTTCTGTTACCTAGTGCACAAAGAAATTCTTTGCCATCTCCTGCCCCAAACACCTTGCAGTCTTTAAGCAGATCATTTCAATGTGATTTACAGAAACACAGAAATATTAAACAATCTACAGCTCAGGACAGATTACTCTCCAAAAAGAGATGAGAGCAGCAGCTGCTACTGCTCTGTGAAGAGAGGACAAGTTAGATGGTGGCTCTAGGAGTGAGCGTGCAAGAGCAAAGCCCAGGTATCCCCCAGAACCTGGGCAAGGAGACTGCTCTCATCAGGGCAATAACAAAGAACCTGGCAAGAGGCAAAATCTTTATTCCAGTTCTGAATTGGAAAAAAACCGTCACGGCCACAGCTCACCATGGGACAGTTCAGTCAGCACAGGGAGGGGGCACCTGGCCCAGCCAGGCACAGACTCAGGACACAGTCCCAGAGGCACTTGGAGAGGAAGCTCAGCTTCAAAGTACAAGCACTAAACAGTTTGGCTCAAACTTTTAATATAAAAATTCACTAAAAAGGCTAAAATATGACAAACCATTGGAAATACTGTGACAAACATTCGCCCTTACGCAGTAAAAACCAAAACAAACCCAAACTGGCAAGAAGCTTTGAAATGCATGTTTTCTTCTTTCTCCTGGCACATCAGACCATCAGCTACTTAAAACGTTCGTCTAGAAAAATCCATGGCACCTTCACCTCGTAGTTCAGTGCAAGGGACTACTCTCGATGGACCAGCACAAATAAACCCAGCAAAAAGAGGACTGCATACTGCAAGAGAGAGAAGAGGAGACACAGGAGTGCACACTCACATCTACAGAAGCAAATGCACAGGGCACAGGGTTCTGCCCCTGTTCTCATGAAGGAATTTTAGCTGAGGTGGTAAAAGCAGGCAGGAAATGGAAGAGATCTTACCTTAAATTTTGGATAATCGTTCATTAAGATAGTCACTATTCCAATATAGGGCACAAATCTACAAGAATAAAGGTTTTCTTAAAACAAACACTATTCCAGGGTGCAGAGGGAGAGTCACTCAAGCATCCCGAGGGTTGCAGTCAACGGGCTGGGGACTTGTTCCTCCTGAGCAGGGTGGCTGTGGCAGTGGGGCTGAGTGACAACCAGCCCCAGAGTGTGTTTCAGCCTCTGCCTGGTTCAGATTTCACCTGCCTGCAAATGCTGAGCCTCCCAGGGTAAATCTGATGACAATTCTGATCAAATCTGAGCCCATGCTACCCTTACATCCGTGTCCATCCAGCAGCAACATCTCAGGATGCAGCTCACAACTTGATGCCTTTGCTTAAGCCAAACTAAGAACTGAACTCTCCACACTCTCAGGCAGGTTAAAAAACCCAACAGGGACAGCTCGACACAAGGGGGATTTACCAGATGGCTTTGGGGGACAGCAGTGGGAAAAGCCTCATCATTTTCAACTTCACTCACCCTCTCGCTCGTCCTACTACGTCCTTCTTCTCCAGCCAGTGCTGCCCCTGTTTGTAGAGCCCTCTGTCATCTACAGCATTGTTGTCTCCCTTTGTCAGAAATTTGATGTCTCCGTTTTGCCTGGTAAAGACAGGACAGCCAGGTAAGGCAGGACAGAAACTTGTTCAAAGCTTCAAAGTTCTACAACAAGCACGGGGAGACCAACACAAGGGCACTAGAAGCAACCATATCCTACAATTCAAGCAGGATAAAAGAGGGAAATTCTGTCAAATGCAGCAGAAAGCAGATGGTTTGGAAAAACTGCCATGGGAAGAATGAATTCTGGCCCCAGCCAAGCTTTCCAGCAGAGTTTCAGTACAGAACCAGCAAGACGAGCTGTTTCTAGTGCAGATGCAGCTATTGCCTCTTGGCTTTTGACCCATCTTGTGTTGATGCTTCTCTTGCTTCACACAAATGTTGGGTTCTGGTCTCCCTACTACCACACAAAAGGAGAGGCTGGGATTGAAGCACACAGCTCTACTCAGCAGTGGGCAGAAGCAAGCTGAAACTTAGAACTGATTAGGAAAGGGGGACAGAAAAAAAACAAATAGTACCATGATGACACTGCATGAACTCACGATGTGCCTACATCTGGAATGCTCTGGGCAGTGCTGAGCCCCCCAGATCCTTTTCTGCAATAGAGAGAAGAACTAGCAAAGGTTGAGAAATGATTAACAAGGTCTGGAACCACTTCTACACAAGAAACTAGAGACCAGGACTCTTTAGCCTGGAAAAGGCAGAACTGATGGAAGATATGACATAGTCCACCACAAATGACAGCAACAGTCAAATAGCTTTTCATTGTCTCTTCTAATGCAAGAGCCAGAGGGTACCCAAAGGAGCTCAGAAGTAACGGGGTAAAACCAGGCAGAGAAGGTATGCAGAAATAGCCACAGTGCAAACTAAACCACGTCTCTCTGCAAAGGTAGTTTGGTTGGCAAAAAATTACATTGGCTCAAAAATTGACCAGATACTCCATGTAAAAGAGGACATTAGGCTATTCATAAGGAACCAGGACTTTGTGCTTGAAATTGTAACCTGCAGAAAACAGGGCAATTATCACTACATACTCTCTCTAGTCTTTAATTCATCTTGAGATGAATTAATTAGCTTGCCAGAAATGGGATCCTGGAGCAGATGAATCTTTGCTTTGACCAGGAAAAAGCTTTATAGATCCTTTCCCAGCCATTCCCATTCAGATGCTGGACAGCAGCTCATGCCACTACTCAGGGATTGGCCACTGTCACCTTCCTGTGGCACCTGCAGGCAGGTGCTGAGCAGGAGTGTCCTCAGTGCTTGAACCTCAGCTCTCACAGAAATGACAGATAGAATGCAGAACACAAAAGCACGCAGCTCTGTGGAGCTCAGGCTGTTGTCATCATGCCTGAACACCAACAGGTTCCTTGACAAGAGAAGCGTGGAAAGGAAGAAGGGAAAAAACCCACAGCTCTTTCTCCAAAGCACATCTGGCTTGTGTGGGAACAACAAACACGCTGGGAGCTTAGAGACACTGTCTGGGAAAAGATAAAGATCCCCAAAGGTGCAGATAATGTAGTTTAGCTCTGAAGAGTGAAGGTGTAGGAGTGCAGCATCTTATTGAGCAGAGTCAAGGCTCTGTCATGACGTGGCACGAGAAGCCCATGGTGTGCTTCTCTACTGTGTGAGGTGACTGAAGTCTGGTCTGGCTGCCCTGCTCCAAAACCACTAAGTAGATTTGGATGGCAGACTCTGTGTTAGTAATGAAGAATTAATTCAATTTTGGGCTGAAACAAAAAGAAAAGGCCAGCGAGTAACAGACATTTTATCACTGACCCAATACTGATGTGAACTGGGGCCTGAGTTGCCCCAAAATCACAGAGAGCACTGTTTCTGTTTTCCTGCATTTTGACACTCCTGTCAGCTTCTGCAGAGACTTTTCACTTCTGAACTGGCACTAGAAAATTATTCTTTAAGTAGTGAAAGAAGCAACTGATACCCAAATCCTGCTTTCAGCTCCCAGGTTCAGGTTGCAGTATGGGTTTTTCATTTTATCACTCCCAGTAAAAAGATCAGGTTTGTGTTTGGTTGCTTCAGTTAAATGAAACCTACAATACTGCAGAATGGTTTCACCTTTCCAGGATTGGCACTACAGCCCTGTTACATTTCAACAAGAAATAGTGCTGGATACCCTAATATCTAGAGATAGAGCCAGGCAAAAAAAGAAGGGTGGGCAACATCTGGAGAGAAAATGCTGCACAGGGGAGGAGGAAAACTGCATTTCACTTGAAAGAGTTCCCACAACATCACAGAAAGTGCTCGTGCAACATTAGGTATCAAATTCAGAGCATAAACTGACATTATTTTTAAATTAGTGGTATCAAAGAACAGCACTTTGAAAACCTACATTGTTCAAAGTTCTGGGTACAGAATAAATCTGAACAACAAAGAATGTGCTTTGCCTGCTGGGAGAGGCACCGTTCCCTCAGAGCCAGGATTCCATCTGTGCATTTATGTGCCGGTCCCCCTCGAGCTGGACCAGACAACTGGCCAGGATGTTCCACAGGGAAAGGGACCCTCTCCATCCCATTGACCTCTCCACTCTGAATCCTCAGATGCCACCTGGTACAGCTCCAGCTCACTTCAGAAAACATTTACTCAGCAGAAACAGATGCTGGGACCCCAACCAGCTGTTGCCTCTCAGAGCTGCCATGAAGAATCAGCGATTCGGTTCAAGATTCAGTTTTCACTCAAACAGCTCACATGGTTGGCTCGTATCTCCCCAGACTGGTCTGGAGAGGCCACAGTTCCATCCAGCAAAACAGGAAAGCTCATAACTGCAGTGGAAGCCTTGGTTGGAAAACTAAGCCCTGTTCAGCCATGAAATCAATGCCTGTTCCATTCCTTCACACACACAACCTGCCCAGTGCTGAGAGTGAACAGTATATGAAGACTCCAAGGATAACAACACAACTTTCTAGGGAGATGAAAGCCCCTGAGTCTGCATGACAGCAAAGACCAGGACCATAGAGACAAGCTCTAAAATAACACATGCTACACACAAAACACCCTTCTGCCACAGCTATGCCCCACAAACAAGAGTCGCTTCACACACAGACGCAGCCACACTACAGCAGGCAGCACAGCAGCTCGGGACAGACAGGATGGCACAGGAGACAGTAAGTGGTGTCAGCCTTCCAGTGCCTAAATGGGCTCCAAGAGAGCTGGAGAGGAACTTCAAACAAGGGCCCTGAAGTAACAGGACAAGGGGGAATGGCTTCCTACTGCCATGGATAGATGGGCTATTAGGATGAAATTGTTCCTTGTGAGGACAGCGAGGCCCTGGCACAGGGTGCCCAGAGCAGCTGTGGCTGCCCCTGGATCCCTGGAAGTGTCCAAGGCCTGGTTGGACGGGGCTTGGAGCAACCTGGGATGGTGGAAGGTGTCCCTGCCCATGGCAGGGGGTGGAATGAGACTGGCTTTAAGGTCCCTTCCAACCCTAACAATTCCATGATTCTACAGTTTGGAGTGCCCAGGGCACTGGCACAGACTCCCAGCTTGTGCCTTCTACTGGATGATCTTTACAAGTAAACCAAGGAGGACAGATTTTGTCTGTCTGAAACTTTTGTGTTACTTCCGACAGCACCTGGATATCTATGATTGACATCCCACCCACTTGTTTACCCAAGATGATGAAGAATAATACCAGTTAGGGAAATATCAGCAGTAGAACCCCCCCAGATTCTTAACATACTTCTCATGGATTTTCAGGACGCGATGGACTATAGGAATTTCCCTTCCTTCTATCCTAAAGACGACTATTTCTCCCACTCTGATTGGATCTTCAATTCGGTTCGTGAGGAACAGGAGATCTCCTCTGTGGAAAGCAGGCTCCATACTCCCACTGAAAGAGAGGAGAGGAACAATTGAACAATATTTAAACACTCAGTACCAGGTTTCAGAGTTTATGGTCCCTTAAGAATAATCTCACAAGAACCTCAGTGAGAGAGAGAAGCTGTGGATACCCCATTCCTGGGAGTGTTCAAGACCAGGCTGAAACCTTGATGAAGAGCTTCTGATAAAACCACCTTGGAGACTACGCAACCGTGTAACCTCTATTGCAATCAGGTTTTCAATCACCGTGCTGCCAGCAGTTTGGATTTGCTGGGAGAAGAGCACTGGTGTTACAAGCACATCCAAAGGGAAAAGTTTTCTTAATAAGCAAAAAGCTGAAGACAAACACTACCTTTGGATTTCTGAGCTCACCACTGGCAGGGCAATGCTGGCAGCTCTGTAATGCTGGGAAGCTTTTTTAAATTTCATTTATTTTTTGCAGATAGATAGATTACCATCAGAAACAAAGCACTGAAAACATCAGGCTCTTGCATTCCCATCTGAAACAGACACAGGGACTTGCCAAAAATTTGTTACTGTGATTCATTGCTTTGCTTAATGATCTCATTTCAGGCACCACGAGTCAAGTTATTTTTCTTCTGTCTTGTAAATGGCAATTGTTACCAACTACTTATCCTTCCTAATTCCACATAAATAATGCAAAACAGAACAATGAACTTTAAGTACTGCATGCATTTGTGTTTCACCTTCACAGAGCACAGCAGCTGCTGTTCAGAACCGCCCATCATATCACCGAAGAGGGGATGTGACCTCACAGCCCCGTCTCACTCACTGAGAGAAACAGCAGGAAACATCTGCCCTGTGCTTCACATCAGGAGGGAGTTCTGTAAGTGGCACTTGGTCATGGCATTACAGCATTTTCTACATCATGAACACTGACACAGAAACACACAGGAAAGGCCAGCGTGGCCACAGAGCAGGTGCAATATCCGTGCCAGCATCCAGTGGCAGCCCAGGGAATTTGTCCCAGGCAGCAGCAGGGTGGGAGTAACACCGGTGGTACCACTGTAGGGCACTACTGTAAGGACAATGTGTGACACCCAAAACACCCAGTGACACAGTGACAACCCTTAAGCTCAGGACCACCTCTATAATGGACAGTCATTGAATCATCACAGATGGGTTGGAAGGGACCTTAAAGATCATCCCATTCCACCCCCTGCCATGGGCAGGGACACCTTCTACTAGACCAGGTTGCTCCAAGCCCTGTCCAGCCTGGCCTTGGACACTTCCAGGAATGGGGCAGCCACAGCTGCTCTGGGCACCCTGTGCCCGGGCCTCGCTGTCCTCACAGGGAAGGATTTCTTCACAGTGACCCATCTAACCCTGCCCTCCGGCAGCAGGAAGCCATTGTCCCGTCACACCTGCCCGGATGTAAAGTCCCTCTCCCTCTTTTTTACCAGCCCTCTCAGCCCAACCCAGCCGGCTGACAGAGCAAGGTGAGATGCTGCTTCTTCCCGCTCCCTCTTCCCTCGCTCTTCCTGAGCCTGGATTCCTAAGGAGCTTCTCGCCTGCTGGGGCTGTGGCCGGAGCCTCCATCTGACCCATCCCTGTGGAGTTTGAGACCCCGCACCCCGGGACTGACCTCAGCACCACCACGATAGGGCTCTCGCTGCCCGTCACCACCATGAGCCCCTTCCAGATCATGAGGGCGGAGGACACGATCATGCCGAAGTTCAACACCTGGTAGTACAGCTGGGGGGGAAGGGGGTCGGTCAGGCCCCGCCGCCACCGCACGGCAGGGCGGACCGGCCCCGTCCGCCCGCTCGGTTTTCCCCCCCGGCCCCCCTGGCCCCTCCGGCACCTGCCGCTTGTTCATACGCCGCACATCGTCCAGAAAGTCCAGCGACAGCATCATCGCCGCCGCCGCCGCCGCTCGCACGGCCCCGATTCCGCTTCCGCCCGCGCGGACACGTCACCGCCGCTTCCGCCCCGCGCGCGGAGCCCGAGGAGCTCCGGGGGCGGCTCCGGGGGCGGCTCCGGGGGAAGGTCCCAGGGGGAGCTCGGGGGGAGGCCCCGGGGGGGGCTCCGGGGGAAGGTCCCAGGGGGAGCTCGGGGGGAGGCCCCGGGGGAAGGTCCCAGGGGGAGCTCGGGGGGAGGCCCCGGGGGGCGGCTCCGGGGGCAGCTCGGGGGGAGCTCCCGGAGGAGCTCGGGGAGGGCGGCTCCGGGAGGAGGCCCCGGGAAGAGGCTCCAGGGTCACCCGGCCGTGGAGCCGCAGCCGGAACGGAGCCGCGGCTCACCCGCACCCGAGAGAGCGCCCCACGCACCCAACACCCGCATCCAGCTCCACACCCCCATCCAGCCGCCGCCCCACGTCCAACAAAGCACCCCCTCCAACCAACACCCCACTATCGACAAATCACCCATCCAACTGAAACACCACATGCAAGCGATGCCCCACCCAACCAAAAGCTATCCAACTAATGCCCAATTCCATCGATGTCTCTTCCATCAGTGCCCCATCCAGTGAACACCCCATTTGGCCAACACCCATTGAACCAAACCCTTATCCAACCAACACCCGACACCCATCCACCTGACACCCCATTCACCCAACATCTCATCTAATCTACACCCCCATCTGACACCCCACCCACCCAATTCCCCATCCTACCGACACACCACATCCAACCAACACCTCACATCCGAACTCTACTCATCCAACAAACACACGATCCCACATCCAGACAGCCCAAACAGGCTGCATCCAAGCACCGCAAGACCAGATGGTGACAAGCCCAAGCAAGGAGATAAATAGTTCTTAAATTATTTAAACATTGTCAGAGTAAACAATAACGAGTGGAGTTCTGGCTCAACAGAATGAAAAAAATAATGGTATAGAAGGTAATTATATTACACAAAGCATGGGTATGACAGGAAATGAGGGAGGAAAGAGAGAGTCAATGTGACTACATGGAAAGAAACATCTCCTAAAGGATGGGTAACGCTGAGCCGCAGCAGGAGAGGAGTTACGGAGCTACTGACGGAGCGCCAGCCCCTGCCGCACCACAGGACGGTGCCTCCCACCGGTTTCAACGCCTCTGTGGGCTGTGCTCTGCTCCCCTCCCCTCAAAACGAGCTGTCAGGGAGCCCTGGCACTGACACATCAGGAGTTCCAGAATAATTTCACTCCAGTTGACCCCACTGATGAGATGGGGGATGTTATCCCTTTCTGGCGATGGTGCCAATCTGAGCTTCCCACTGGGATGAGCCACTGAGCGCCGGGCCTGGCAGCACCCACCCCGGAATGGCTTCCAGCAGCGCAGCTCCACAGACAGATGGCCAACATGTCCCGGAGGGAACCAGGCCCTCCTAAACACGGTACTCACCAGGAGGACTGGGGCTACAAAATCCTCTTTTGAGGATGATTCAGGTCCAAGACATTTCATTATACTGTGTTTTGGAAAAGAATGTTGTTATTTGGGCAACTAAAGAATAATCAGCACAACTTACAGCTCAAACCCATCCCGTGTAACGCAGATCCCGGATCAGCCAGCACAACCCTGACAAGTGCGTTTGGCCGAGCCAGTGTTATGAGTTAAAATGAGTAACACAAAGGCAGGATGGGGAGAGAAAAAAGAAGCCATAAATAGAAGGAGAAAGAAAGGGAGATTGGGAAGGCAAGGCTGGGGCTCTGGGCAGAGGCTGAGGCAGTGCACACTCGAAGGAGGAGAGCTCGTCTGAAGGAAACTACAGCTGCAAAGTGCTCCTGGATCCTCAGGATTTGGCCAAGCTCCACCAAGGATTCTGGCCCTGCTTTCCCTTTTCACCTCTCTGGGCTGGCAGAGAGTTAGTGCTTAGGATGCAATGGCAGGGTTGGTTTTGTTTTTTTGTGTTTTGAATTTCCCTTACAAATAGGAGTTAACGGAAAGCAATGTCCATCCCAAGAAATCAACAGAATATTTCAAAGATTTGCCCCATCCCCACCCTGTAGTTTGAGTAGAAACCCCCTAACAAAAAACTCCCAACCAACCAAAAGGGCTTTTTTTTTCTTGTTTTTAAGTCTTAAGAGACTTTGAGTGATTGTTCTGTGAGGTGCTGTTGGGGCCTTCTACGCCACATGTCTGACTGTGCTCACAAAGAGCTGAGTCACTTTTGCACTCTTTGTATTTGTTTTCCTCTTCCACCGAAGTGTTCAACTCGCCATTGTAGTCCTTGTGTCCATTCTCACCCATCTCCATTTGTAACTTCTCCCTTTCATCTTCCTCCTCCTCCTCCTCCTCTTCCTCCTCATCCTCCTCATCTTTGACTTTATGAACAATGAAGAGGTGTCTGTTCAGAGAGATGTGGGAGGTGTAGCACAGGCCGCAGAACAAGCACTGGAAGGTGGAGCTGTCGGTCTTGTGCCGAGGTATGTGTTCCTGGAACTCAGGCTGCATGTCCGTCTCAAAGCCGCACTTTGCGCATTTCCACGGCGCTTTCAGTTTTTTGGCTGGCGGCGCATCCAAACCTGCAGTGCTCTCTCCCTGACCCAGCTCATCCAGTGCCATCCTCTTTGGAGACTTTGCCTTAAAAAAAATAAGATTAAAAAGTTACTTTGTCATTTGAACCCACGGAAGAGTAAGTGCTAAAATCCACATGCATGTCTGAAGATGCCTGAGGGTGAAGTCATGCCTAGGGATTCCTGGTGCATTCCCTTC
Organism: Corvus cornix cornix; assembly: GCF_000738735.6. Lineage (NCBI taxonomy): Eukaryota > Metazoa > Chordata > Aves > Passeriformes > Corvidae > Corvus > Corvus cornix. The sequence goes on from NC_046340.1 coordinate 20,296,514, forward strand.
CCTACCCATACCCAAACACCTCACCCGGTGCACAGGATTTCAACTGCTGTCCTGCAACGCTGGGAGATGCTGGCTGGGCAGAAACATGATGGGGAAATAGTTTAGAATCACGGCATCATGAAATGGTTTGGGTTGGAAAAACTTTCAAGCCCTTCCAGTTCCACACCCTACCTTCCACTATCCCAGGTGGCTCCAAGCCCTGACCTGGTGCTGGACACTTCCAGGGATGGGGCAGCCACAACCTCTCTGGGTAAAAATTTGGTTTGGTGTGGGAACAAGTTAGACTTGGTGTGGGAAGGAGGAGCCCACAGAAGAGGGACGGCTGGGGGACACAGGGGTCATCATCAGCCCAGACAACACTTCTCAGATTTAACTCTGAACAGCCTCCCCTCCACTCAGACTTTGTCTTAGTGGCATCCCCCAGTAACTCATCCCCTCTTAGAATCCTCCAGTTTCTTCTCCCATGAGGATGGCTTGCTTGAATATGTCCCTGTGGTAATATGCAAAATGTGTATTTTTAAAATAAATGGAGCAAAGAAGCCCAAACAGCCAACCCTCCACTCCAATCCAAAACAAAATCAGTAGAACAGTTACATACACTATACAAAATTATACATTCCTATTTAAGAAAATGCAGTTCTCATAGGTTCTCATCTAGCAAGTATTTTAAAACAGAAAATAAATCTTTTATAACTAGCAGAAAAAATAAGGGAGAAAGAAGAAAAATGTGCCATGCTCATGAACGGGGTACCAGGGGAAAACAAGGGTAATAACAAACTTAAATTACAAAGTAGACTGAATAAACACCAGTAAAACACAGCAAGCAAATCTTGAGAAATGCAAGATATGTTGTCCTGGTGCAGCTCAGCTGCGCTCACACTGCTGACCCTGACTCTGCCAGAGGGAATCAGGCTGGATGGAACTGAGTGAGGGAAGGAAATCTGCCCTATGGATGGGAGGGCTTGACTGGCACAAGGCCACGGCTTGATGTAACACCCCAAATGAACAGCTACTGGCCAGGTACATTTAATTGCACATTTAATTTTCCATGAAAATAGGTATCAGTTACTTCTGCTCTGTCTCTCTCTGGAGCTTTCGCTTTGGCCATCTGGGATAAGTCTGGGTTTTTGATGCCGTGCATGAGGCTGATGTGGTTCTCCAGCATGAATGGCTGAGGAAATGTCTGATTTTCATCTGTGCAGTACCTTGGAAATAAAAAAAAGAAGACAATTTATTAGAGGACCTGCTCGTTGTACTGTGCCAAACCAAGAGCTGTCATTGGAGACAGACTCTGGTGAGTAATATACCATTAGATTACCAAAATACACAGCAAAGCATCATTTTAATAATAAAACATTACCCCCAAGAGAAATCTAGAACAGTTTGGAGCTTGTCACAGTGCTCATGAATGAGACTAGGGCATGTCTTCTTTACAGTGCTAAATAAATGTAGGGACTAGTGGGGGTCAGGCCCCCTGTGACAAGTGCCAGAGGATAAATGATCAGGATGGAAAACATACAGGAGAAAATCAGACTCTGACATGAGAGACCTACACAGAGGGAGCTGCTGACTCAAGTGACACCGAGGAGGCCTGTGGCACAACGCAGTCGTGCACTCAGCACTCCCAAGCACCAGGGAGAACCAGCATCCTATCCACCAGAAGGTACCAAAACACAGCTAAAATTCTTACTGAACTGCTGAAATTCCAACTTTCATACCAACAACCTAGGCAGAAGCACTCATGAACATGACACTTATATGTAACTCTTCATGCTCCAACCTGGCACAACTCCAGAGCTGCCACAGAGCTGGCTGACATCTCAAAAGGAGCTGTGAAGGGGATGCGCCGTCTGTACCTTTGCTCCTGGGTGACTGAGATCTACTGGAATAAGTGCCAGGCCTTGCAGACATCTAAACCAGCCCCCCTGAAGTGCACAGAGAAAGCCAAAACTGAGTATCTGTGCTGTTCTGGTGCCTGCCAGCACAGCACAGTGAAGGTCCATCAGCTACACGTGGACCTGAGCAAGGACAAGTGACACCAGAGTCCCCTGAAGTGCCCTAATTGCATCTGAGACAGAAGCAACACGGGATTAAGGGCAACAGAGAGGAGCTGAAGTGTCTCTGGGTAACAAAGACATCTTCTGAAAGCACAGAAGAAGATTCCTACTGATCTTCCAGTAACTAGAGGGAAATTAAATAACAGTGAGCAATGATGTGAAAATGCAGACGTGCTCATTGAGTACTTCTGGGTTTTAACAGGAATTGCTCAGAGGATAAATCAATATTTAATGATGATGGAATTTTTCTCCCTTGTGGAGAAAAGCTGAGAGGTTATTAAGTGGTATTTATCAAAAATAAACATGTTGAAAATCAAGTGTTTCAGACAGTTTGTATTTAAGACTTGGAAAAGAAGAACAAGATCTTACAACAATAACCAAGTGAATTATGAAAGAAAATACAAAATACATCACAGTATTTTGCAATTTGCCCTTACTTAGAATTCTTTTCATGTGAGCAGGGAAAGATGCTTTTCTAACCTGAATTACTCCAGTGACAAGCATGGCAGGAGAGTGTTCAAGCAAGTCCTCTAGCACTGGTTTCTCCCTACAAATTTATCCAAAGCCAGAGACCTAAGCAGGGCAGGGGGAGAAAGGGGAAATCACAGCTGGGAACGTTAGAAGCCAGAGGGAGGTCACCTACAAGCAAGCATGCTGGAGTCACAAAAATAGTCAGTAATCAGATCCATGACAGATTTTATTCATATTCCACATGGAAACCCAGGAGAAGAGGGTGACATGAAGTTAAGACACCAAAAGCCCTGAAGAGAATAACAGGTGAGAGTGATACAAAATGCCAAACAGGAAGAAGGAAAAGAGACACCAGAAGCAGAAGAAACAAGGAGCAGCGGACATGTGATGCCTTACAGAGTGCTGAAAAGAGTCAGGGAGGAATTCAGAGACCGGATGGTAAGATTTTTAGAACAGCACTCTGGACAAGCTAAGAGGGATCAAATGGAACACAGGACAAGAGACATCAGATCCAAACAAAGAGCAGCTCTTGGAGATGCTGGCACAGTATTCCAAGGAAAAGGTTTCATCTGCAGAGTGCTGCAATTTCAGTAAGTCTGCCACTACAATGACTGAAGAGAGCACAACCACTGTGCAATTAAGACTTCATCAACAGAGTTTGAGAAGGAGCAACTACAAGCTGGAGAATTAAATGCAACCACAATTCCCTTGCTTTTCTAGGTGTGTCTTCTCTGCTGGCATGATCATGGCCCCTTGGGTGAACCAGTGGATCCACAGTTGTGTGTTGTTCTGAAAAGTAACAAGATAATGCACAGCAGGCTGGCATATCCTAGGCCGTCAGGAATTCCCACACACAAATCCTTCTTCCCAGTAACATCTTATGCTCATTTTGATCCTGAAACATTTCACTTTAAAAACAACTGATCCAGATAGAACAGATTTACACAGATCAGGTGAATGTACACCAAAGACTATCACCCATGAACTTCAAGCTGAATGAAGCACAATGGGAGCACCCATTTCATCTCCTCCAGACGTTCCAGGTCAGAGCAGTTATAAGAAATGGAAAGTTTAGAAGTCCTGGATGAAAAAATGTTTCAGGAATGTATTCCCAGTGGTAATGCCTATGCTGCATCCATTTACTAAAAGCTATTGTGGCTCACTAGATAGCCCAAAAAAATACAGTACTTGAGGAATGTACTTGTACTCTTCAGATGAGGTTTTAGCAACTTGAGTGCAGTGAAGTGACAACAAATGTCAGAAACTCTTGCATTAAACCAAAATTTTAGATAAATTTGAAATATCCCCCAACCTACATCACTGCAAACTTCTTTTTCAATCCAAATGTGCTTTAATCCCGTCTCAAAAGGATGTCTCGGAATGAGACAGGAAGGAATGTTGCATGGTTGCTCAGCATACAACTTTCTCTGTAGCAGTTAGAGGCAGATTCATAAGCATTGGGCTTTGTCCTGAACTGAGATTGTATCCACAGTTAAAACATGTTCACCAGCAATGATTTTCATTCACCACTGATTTACATAACTGGTCTGAAGTCTTCAGATCCATTTTCCAACTTTGAGGCGTGACTTCCCAAGCAATTCCAGCAAGATTAATTCTCCATTGCCCTGCAGCCTGTGCAGTCAGTTCTGCCCTTGCAAAGCCACCGCAAGACCTGGTTCATTAGGATTTTACACACCTTTTGCACCCAAGGAGAAGGCACAAGAGTGATGCGTAACCACACCAACCACAAAGCAGTGAAAGACTGGCCCAGTATTTTATTGGCTGTTTCACAACGATGCACAAAGTAAATCTCATTTTGCACCTGCAGATCTCAAATCACACCTTCCCTTAAGTTTCCAAAGGACATTCACTGAGCAGTCAAAAGCAAGGTCTTATTTTAGCCACTAAGTCTCTCATGTTTAACACATTCCTCTCCTCACTTTCACTCAGTAACTTACAGACTGGAGTAGACAGGAGCAGCAGACACAAGCTGTTAAAACTTCCAAACTTGAAGGATTAGACTGCTGCTGAAAAGCAGTTTGCAAAGTGGCCTTGGGTACGTACCAGCAAGTGTAGACTTTCTTTGCTGTGTCGTGGTTATTGCGGATGTGTCTGCGCAGGCTGTTGGAGGCATTGAACGAGCGCTCGCACTGGCGACAGGGGTATCTCTTCACGGACTGGCAGGAAAAGAGGAACAGCTTTGAACAGCAGGGACAGGGAAGGCACTGACTGGATTCTAATTCCCATGCTCTTCACCTGGACATTACTTCTCAGATGCAAAAAAATCCCTTCCATAATACGTAATTCCACTGATAGAAATCACTGAGATTTTGAGATCCCACTTCGATTCAGCGCAACAGCTGGGTAATACCAGCACTGATCTTATAAAACCAGGACTACTTAAAGCACATGCTTGATTTTATTGATTTTTTTTATTAGGAATTGCATATATGCTTCTCCTGTGGGTTCATTTCACTGCTGGACCCCGTGCAGAATTCACTCAGTGGAAGGTCCCTTTGGCCCCAGAAGGCAGCAAGACCCCAAGGAAGTAAAAATCCACTTACCCTTCTCACTCCTCATAATTCAGCACAAGAAAAGGCCCATCTGCTAAAAAGCATCACACGGGCCCTCCTGTTATCCATGTATGATATCTACATCCCCCTACAAAAGTCTGCCCAGCCTGTTACAGCCTCCTCCAAAATTTTCCTACAGCCCTTCGTATAACCTGCATGCACATTCCAGTTAAAGTCTTAGACTTGTTTAATTATTATGTGTATGTATTAAACTGAAATATTTGCCCAATTTCCTACTTCTGTGGAATTCAAATGAGAAAAATCAGCATTCTCAGTCTGCCCTCATCTTCTTCTCCTGAAGTGAGGACATGATCAAGTGGGACACCCCAGCCCACCCCAAATCAAGTTAGAAGGACTCAAACACCATGATCCCAATTCCCATTCATGGCTGGGTGACTCAGGGTATCAAACAAGAAGCCCTGATGCCAAAGTACTGAGAAATCTGGCTGCACACAGCATCTTGGCCCATGTTCTGCCAGCGACAAGGATTAGCTTGACAGAAGTAGGTCAAGGCAATGCAAAGCTTGAGCTGGATGAAACCCACAAAAAATTGAGATTTGCAGCTCTTGTACCGACAGCCCTGCAAAGGGGCCTAGAATGCAGGAGCCTGGTGCTCTTCCCCAGTTCCCTAGCTCAAGTGTTTCATCCAAGTCCTTACCCTTCCATGATTTCTCTTCATGTGGGACACATAGGTTTCCCGATCAGGGATCCACTGTGAACATTCCTTGCAAGTCCAACCAGTTCTTCTCAGTCTGGACTTGGATTCAGGATTGTGTCCTTCCACCCTCATGTCTTTCCTCATCAGAGGAGAGTGAGAAGTCCCGTTGGCTACCAAAAGCTCCTTTGGTGAGGTATGAACCTGGTTCCTTGAAGCCTTCTCAGACTTGTGCTGGAAGTTTGAGAGCTCTTCAGGATTTTGGGGGACTCCATGAACACCCTGTATAACAGTAATAGTGGAAATGCACATAACATTTACATACAATTCATATTTCACACCCTTATTTATTAAGGAACACTATTTACTATTTCAATACCTAATTTAAATCCCCACTGGCCAAACAATGCGTTGTTGTCTTGCTCCTGCATGTTTTCCCATTTCTCCTAGAAGCTGCTGCAGTGCTTTCCCTGACAAGAGATTTTCCCAAGAAACATGAAGCTTCTGTTTCTGTTTCCTACATGACAACAGCCGCTCCTTGGTGCTGCCTGTTTAGCATTTTGGATAAGCCCTGGGAACTCTGGTTAAACAGGGAAGATGTAATGGAAGAGAAATTTTAATTGTCATTATTTCAAGAGCCTAAGCTCTAAAAACACAGAGCTTTGGTAAGCTCTGAATGAAATGTTTGCTGGTATCCTGGGGGCTCCAAAGCTGCTTAATCTTTGCTCAAGGGATTGGAAGAGAAAATGTTTTAAGTTTCTCCAAGTCTATTTCCTTCAATTCCTCTCCATCTATTGATATTTACATTTTTCACTGTTCAAAACTTTGCTCCTGACATAGAAGACCAAGCATAAAGCCAGGAACCAGCCTTATAAGGAATATGGCTCCAGGCTCTTCGGTTATTCAACACGCCAAAATCCAAAGTCCACCAAAAAGTTATTTTAACAAAGAAAATCGAACAGAAGGAAAATAATCTAAAAATGAAGAGCTGTGGGAAAGCAAAAGCAAGTAAAACAGCAACATACCAAAGAAACCTCAAGAAACTCCCATTAGGAACATCGACAGTTCATCCACACAAAAGGCTAATTTAGAGGTTTAATTGTGCACAGTAATTAATAACGGGTAAAGTTTCAACACACAAAAGCCCCAGGCATTTGGAAGTCTTTCTGTGGGTTAGACACCAAACAAATCTCCAAACACAAGGTCTCAGCTGAGAAGTCTGTGTGCTTTGCACCTGGCCCAGCTGATGACCACAGAAGCCACAGCACTGCCACCTCCTCAGGAACACAGACACATCACCTTTCTCCCCACCTGGAAATCTCTGGAGTGTTTCAGTGCCCATTACTCCACTGTTACACCACCGGGGTAAAACAAATGAGGATTATGGAAAAATGAAGTGATTTCTCTGCAGAATCAATACCAGTGAGCAGAGCTAACTCCTGCTTTAAAGCCAAGGAAGATGAGGAGGCACATGGATTCTTTATTTTGTTTGTAGGCACACGCTAGACAGCCCTTCCTAAAAACTCTACTGCATGAAGGTGACTGCAGAGGAGATGGGGGGGTGCAATTACTACCCTGCCACAGCCAAAAAGCCTTCAATTACCTCAGAGGTTAAGAGACAAAGCTTTGTGGTGAAGATCTCGGGGCGCTGGTGTACAAACTGCTGCAGGCAGGTTCCTGGGGTGGGATCTGACAGTGAACCACAAGGTGTGTATCTCAGCTCCAGCTTTTTAGCACTGGGGATGAACACCTCTTTGAAGGTCCCAGCCTTAATCTCAACTTTATTTTCCTAGCTATAATGCACCAATATTAGTAATCATTGACTTCACAGGAGGGCTTCAAATTGTAATTCATTACTGCATGCAAAGCACTTCCAGATTTCCAAGTTAAAGACATGGGGGAGAGAGCAAAGAAGGAGTTTTGAATGGGTTTTGCTTTCAGGAATGAGCTAACAAATCTTCTGGCTTTTGCAGTGTAAGTATAAAAAAAATAAAGTCACTGATTAAAAAAAAAAAAGAATCCTTTTTTTTTTCCTAATCAAAGGGAAAGAAGACTGCAAGCTCCTTCTTCAGAATGCCACTGAGAAATCTTCCAACAGGATTTCCATGGAGTGTTGTTGAACACTGAACTTAAAAATATCCTGAGCAAGATTACAGAAAAATGTGGCACTTTTACATGGATGGGGTAATCAGACCTGTAAGGCTGGCACCTCCAGGGTAAGCACTTCTGCCTTTGCCAGTCCCCTCGTGCAGTCCGGTGTGGTTCAGAGCAGCACAGAATCAGGCTGTTAAATGCCATGTGACCTCCCTCTGGGGCAGCTGCAAAGGGGCCAAAGCTCTTCAGGTGAGCACCCAAAATGGTAGATGCAGCTTTCACTATATAAATTCAGTAACACTGTGGGCAGAGATTAATTGTTCCTGTCTCCCAACCAAAGATAAAGCTGCCACATGAATTTAATGACTTTCTTTCAGTTTAAGAGGCTGGGGACTCCCCATCCCTGGAAGTGTTCAAGGCCACATTGGACATGGCCTGGAGCAACCTGGGATAGAGGAAGGTGTCCCTGCAGGGGGTAGAATGAAATGGGCTTTAAGGTCCCTTCCAACCCAAACCAGTCTGTGTTTCTGTGGTTCTAGGAAAACAGAAGAGCTAAAAAATCAAACAGATTTACCTGTAAAAACAAGTTTTTGTCATACAGCTAAAATGCATCTAGATGAGAGGAACTGCCTGCATTAAGCCAACTAACACAAACCACTCCACTGACATTTCCAGATCCTGTAAATCACTGTAGTGTATATTTTCCACTAAGATATTCCTCAAGAATCTTCCACTTCTTCAACCACTTGCCTCACATGGTTGATGTAAATTCTCTGTGAACTCAAAACACAGGATCTTGCACCAGTAAGGGAGGGAGTCACCTACCTTAACGTGCTGCATTAGCTGCTGCTTCTGCATATACACCAGCTGACACTGTGGGCACTTAAACACTCCCACTAACAACTTGCTGGTGTTCTGCAGGAAGTGCTCTTGGAGCAGCTTCTTCTTGTTAAAGACCATCTCGCAAGAGCATTTGTAGATCACCCTGAAACAATTAAAGAAAGTAAATTCAGTCTCTCTGCCTCAAGACAATGGAAAAAGTTATCTCAGCAACTCCAGAAAGGGATGGACTTCTGAGGAGGGCTGTGCTCTCCATGTATTGTCAACACACACCCACGTGGGCAGTTGAACCACTAATTCAACTGGGAAGAACAACAAAATGCCTCAGGCACATACCACAGCTTGCTAAAAATAAGTTTACTTCTATGCATATGCATAACTCCAGTGTGTGTGAGCACAGATGGGAGCAAACACAAAGCATACCAGCCAGCTACACACTGCTTTCAATCCCACCTTTCCATAGTTCCTCCCTTAAAGCACAGATTTTTGGCACCAGCTCAAGCCTTGGAGGGAAAAGCTACAGAGTGGAAAAATCAGGAGGCTTCTCTCTAGTGATTTTTGGGGGCAACACTGCCTGGGATAACTCTCCTCTTCCCTTTGAGTGCCAGATGCAGCAGCTGCCCTGGAGCCATCTACCCAGAGGTGCCACTGTGGGCCTGCTGGACAAAGAGGTGACAATTAAGTTCCTTTTATGGATGTTTAGTTCTTCCCTGCCCAAAGTCCTCTCCTACCCAGGAGACTGTGTTTGTACCAAGGACAGCATGCTCTGGTTTGGAGCAGACCCCTGCTGGCAGACAAAGCAATGGATCATCTTATACAAGGACAGAAGCCAAAACCAGAAAAAAACCTGAGTGAAAGGGGGAATCTTGGAGCCACCCAGCAAAGGAGAAGAAGAGATAAAGCCAAAACACTTACTGAGTAGTCTTGTGAGGCTCTGTTGGGTGCTGGCTAGCCATGTGAGCCATGGTGCTGTCGGCAGACTTGAAGGCCTTCGGGCAAAAAGAACACTTGTGGAAGACTTCGCAGTGTTTCTCATGGATGTGCACTTTGAGCATGGCGAGGGTCATGAAGACAACTCCACAATGGATGCACCTGGGGAGGGATGACAAAGAGCTGAGTTACAGCCACAGCATCGCTTCCATCACACCCCTGGAACGGCACAGATGGAAGGACCAGGCTGCAGTGGGTCCTTGGTTCAATCAGTTCAATCTCTTCCATATTAATGTAGAAGAGTCAAGGAGGAATAAGATACAGGAATTTGGGGCAAAACTCACAGCTAAATGTTAGCAACAAGCAAACAAGACCTATAAAAGAAACCTTCAGAGACTAAAACAACCCAAAAAGAATAAAGATGTGGTTCAACAGAATGCCAGCCCTGTACCTGTGAAAGCCAATTCCAGCACAGGCACAAGTGAAGGACTAAAGTAAAAGTACCTGATGAGATCTCCCTGTGGCAGAAAGCAGCACAAATACCAGTTAGTCCCCAGTACAAAATAAAGAGCACGAATATCCAGTCAGAAATCTTCAGCAACTGCTACTCCACTGAGCTCCAGAAAATCGCAACAGCAAAGATACTGAAAACAGCAACAGAAACACCCGAGGAACTGATAAAGCTCATTAAAATCATTAAGATGCAGATGCTGCCTGGAAAGTGCTTGTTTGGAAGGGCTGCCTGGGTGCTCAGGGAAGAGAAAGGAGAAAAGGATTCTTCTCGGCAGCTGAAAACAAGGCCAAGAGGAGAGCAGGGCCACCCCTCTGGTCCCAGCCCACCTCTCCTCCAGACACACACCTGATATTCCCACAAGATGGCAACAACCAGCAACCTTACTTCATTTAACACTCCTCCCCAGATCTACCTGCTGTGCTCTGAGAGATGCCATGCTCCAACTTAGAAGGGCATGTGAGGATGCAGCCACCTGCCCTCACCTGCCTCGAGCAGAGCAGCTGCAGGGTTTGCCATCCCATAGGTGCACCTCTGCTGATCTGGGACCAGAACAGCCTCTCCCAAGGGTATTCCATCAAAATGACACCAGTGGAACTCTGCTTAAGCCAGCACTGCACGTACAGATGCTAGAGCAGGCGAGCCCAGCCTGCCAATGCAAGGGCCAACCTTGTGCCTGTGGGATGTGAGATGCACAAGGGACAAGCTCCTCACCTTATGAACAGGTTCTCCCTTCATTCTGAGGGCCGTGTGTGCCCACGGCGCGTTCGGGGCCGCGCGCTCGGCGCTGCTGCTGCAGATGGACCCCAGCTATCGCGCACTGGAGCAGCTCCAAGCCCGTATCAAAAACAAACAAGCTGCTGGAATACCCTTCCCTCCGAACCAGCCTCCCAACAGCGTTTAGGAAACAAGCCCAGGCTTTGAAGTTACACTTCAAAAGATCATTAGGCAGAAGCCAGCCTAAAGGAGCCAAACCCTCTCCCCCAGACTTTTAAGAAAACACAGAACTGCTGTTTTCTTAAATTTCGAAAGTGAAGCAGTGACAGAAGCTGGTGTCACCTTTGGGGAAGCATGAAAACATTCTGCTGGGGTAGCTCTGCCTTCAAGCCTGATCCTCAAGCACATGAGACAGGGGGAGAGAGGCAATTCTAGTACAGTAAGACCAGGAACCACATTATTATGGAAGAATAAATTCCCCAAGTATAAATGGAAGAACAAATACTAATCCTGGCAGTAAGGAATGACTGGTACATCCAGGAATATCCAATGGGCTTTCTCCACAAACACTCCCAGAACTAACAAGAGATGGTTCTGCCTGACACTTGACCTTGGGAAGTACTTCATTAAGAATGAGGATCGAAACAAGCACTAACTCGGGTCAAATGATCACAGGTTAATTTAATTTACAGTAAATGGAAGTCTAAGCAACAGCCACTTTGTAATTAAGAATCCCAGTGCCAGAAGGACAAGGTCTGATAAACTAATTAGCTGAACAAAGTGGATGGAGATGTCAAGAGGCTTGCCATGTAATTCTTGCAAATTGCAAATTCCACTATCATCCCCAGCACTCTTGGATCCCTCAGGGCAAGGAGGGGTGGCTAGAAGTCCTGGAAAGCATCCTGTGAGAGGAGATAACAGCTACAAGATGTTGTCTTAACCCTCTGAATGCTTCCTATGCCATCACCTTCCAGCCTCTCAATTCTCCAAATGGCACCAAGCAGAAAAATGAGCCCCAAATTGGTGGGGACAGCTGGAAGGGGCTTGGAAAAAGTGGGCAAGGTGACACTTGGAGCCAAGAAGAAAGGAGCATTAAGAACAATCTTGCTGAGTTTCATTTCTAACTATAGAAGACTATTCTCATTTTCAGTGCAATCACTAGCCATGACTCAACTCCAAATAAAACAACCATACCCCAAATTTAATTGAAAGCATTGGGGTATTAGCAGAAAAGGAGACAGAATAAGCACTTATCACAAGACCAAAACCAAATCTATGCTCCAGAAAATCAAGAAAAACAGGAACATAAAGAGAAGCAGCAAGAGTCATGCTCATCCTGGGGGGATTCAAAGAGTTCCTCAGCTTTTTGGCTCTGCAAGTAAGAAACGTGAAAAAAAAAGATTAAGGTCACTCTGTGACTACAGGGCAGGTGCCACAGATTATCTAGATATGGCTCTGCAACCAAAATTTATCTCTTCTGTTTTCAACAATGTCAGTGACATCAGCCCTGCAGCAGAGACAGGCAGGATAACAAGGATGGCACAGCCAGACATTCACCTGTCTAGTGGACTCAGCTTTCACAGATGAGCTTCAGCAGATGTGAATTAGAGGAGCAGTTAAAGAAATTCAGCTTTTAGAGAAGCTGGGTAAAGCTAAAAAACCCATAAGTATAATTTGTGAGCTTTGCCTTTGTTTAGATCTTCATTAATGTCCCTGGCACAGCAAGCAGGTATCTGCTAACGACATCTGTAGACAGACTGAAGTTCTCATTGCTGATTCCGAGGTGCCACTGAAGTCCCAAGAACTACACCAAACCCAAGTTAATTTTCTGACATCTACTCCATTCCCATTTTTCCATCTCAGGGAAAACATTTTTCCTCCAGCCTTCCTCCTTCCCGGATTAATTAATTTTCAAACAGCCCCAGTGTCACAGCCATTTAATATGTGATGGAATTAATTCTTTGTTGTGGGCTGGGTCTCCTCAAATCAGATCCCACATTAAAGAACCTTATCTGTATATAATTAAACTCAGAATCAGTTTGTTATGTGCCTCTTGTCTTCACGGTTGAAAGAAAAAGCCCTTGAAAACCTCGGTGTGATTCAGACCAAACCACACAGCAGAGCTTCCTGAATCTGCAGACATCTTAAAAGAACAGCTCCAAGAACAGAAATTGCCCTGTTTGTTTGAAATCTCAGAGTATTTAATGGCAACCAAGAGAAAAAACAGAACTTAAAGCAAACTCAAAAGATACCCAGTCTCATGTCCCAAGCAAATCATCATGTGTTTAAAGCTGTGCTGCAGCTTCAGTGATCCAAACATGCCATGGAGGGAAGGCTTGTAGGGAAAAGTAACATCTAATTAGAGCAAGCAGTTTTATTGGAGATATTGTACCACATCCAGAACCTTGGGAGCCTTCCTCCACCTGTCTCAGCTCATGAGAACTGTTCGGAGAGTTGCAGGGCCATAGAAGGAAATAATCTATGCTTCTTCTCACAGAGGCACACATCCTCAGCCCATTATAACTGACATAAATATAAATTCAAGCCTTAAGGAGATTTAGAGGATTAAGATCTGCAATCTTTTTGCTATAAGTATCAATCCTGAGACACCCAGTTGCAACATGAATTCAATACAAGAGCTTTTCAGCTCAAAGATGCCACAAAATAATGTCTGCTCTCAGAAACCTTCCTTAAATCCAGTTAGTAATTTCCCATTTCAAATGTGTTTTGTCATGCAGAAGACCACGCCAGGCTCCAGCTACATCCACTTTCATTTCTGCTGTAAGTAAGACACATTTCACAGTCACATAATGTTTTGGGTTGAGAAGGACTTTAAAGCTCATTCCATCCACTCCCTGCCATGGGCAGGGACACCTTCCACTACACCAGGTTGCTCCAAGCCCTGTTCAACCTGGCCTTGAACACTTCCAGGGATGGGTGTCCCAGTTTCAGCTGGGATAGAGTTAATTTCTTCTCAGTAGCTGCTACAGTGTTGTGTTTTGGAATGAGAATAACATTGATAACACACCGATGTTTTGGTTTTTGCTAAGTCCTTATCCTAAGTCAAGGACTTTTTTGTGTGTGTGTGTTGTCTCCTGCTCTGCCAGTGAGAAGGCACACAAAACAAACTGGGAGGGAGCACAGCCAGGACAGGGACAGCCATAACCTCACAAGCACAACCAAATAGCAGAGGTGTAAATGCCAGCTTCCCAGAGAGCCTGTGGAGCTGCACACACCTGAAGCCAACTTTGCGGGAGTAGTGCAGGCAGTTCTCCTTGACGTGGGTCTGGAAGTAGGCGGAGCGGCACACGGCCCCGCACTCCGGGCAGCAGTACGGGGACTTGTGAGCGTGGATCCTCTGGTGGGCACAGTAACTGCACTGGTTGGGCAGCATCATCTGGCACACTTGGCACGTCTGATGGAAGAAAGGAAGAAAGTCAGTTATTCTCTGTTTGGCGTTTTTTTTCCCCCAAATTCACCCCAGAAAACCTCCAGGTTTAAAAAGCACAGGCATACTCCTCTAGCAGCAGCATCATCTCCACAAAGCTCTTTAACTAATCTCCTTATCATCTTTTCCCAACATTTTCACAATTAACCATTCCAAGTAAAAGCTCCATATTTAAACCACATCCTCTGGTTTATTTCCTTTTTACCCCCTAAAAAAGAAAAGCAAACTCTTTCACCTCTTAGCTCTGAGGATGTTCTGAATGCTCAGCACTTTCATTTCCTGATTTGAGAGCACTTTTCTCAACAAGCCCCCACCCCACACCAAAACATCATAAAAAAGGAGGAAAATTATAGCCCAACTCCAAACCCCTGCTGCTGAAGGCAGTGCAGTCCTGATGTGCACCTTCCCCATCAAAACCACTGCTGTGCGTCTTGCAAAATTTCTTTGTATCAGATGAAATTTGAACTTTCCAAGACCACAAACTATGTGTGTTTCCCTTACAGAAACTTCTTGATGACTAGAAATAATGCAAAGCTTCTTTCTCTCCCTACTTCATCCTTAACGAAAACCATTTTTACACGAATGCTTTCTATCAGAACTGCCTTGCAGAAGCATCATTTACCTGACATGTAAAGTTTTTATGTGGATGTATCATCCCATTTTTAACAGCTGTCAAACCTCTGCTCCCTTTCACAGGTGTCTCTATATTCCTTCAAAGCCCAGGAGCAGCTATTCATCCTCTGTAGGATGCACAGTACTGGATGCCTGAGCAGGAGTAGAGCTGGAACAGATCCCAGCCCACCCTGAGACCCTCAGGAGCAAAAACTCTTTCGACAATAATCCCAAGCAAAATCACTCCTCTAACTTAAGAATGAACAACAGCAGGCAGCTAATTATGGATTATCAGATCAGGTAATTTAATTAAATAATTTCTGTGGACTTCACTGCTGGCAGCCAGGGTAGAAACATGGGACAGACGCCCCTAAATCTGAAAAAAAATAGCATAAAATTAATGGCCAACTCCCTTTTCTATATCATTACTATTTCATGCAGCACCTCTGAGATGCTCCACTACATAACATCCATCAGGGAGCTGTCAAAACCCCTGCAGCTAAGAGAAAGCATCACTTATAATAAAATGCAAAGCTATGACAAACCTGAAAGGTTCATGGGGTGGAAGGGAATAAAAAATTAGGCATTCAAAAGTGAAAACCACAGAAATTGCCAAACACATGAAAAGCTTCAGGCACTTGACCCAAGACATGCCACAACTTAAGTTTAGAGGAGAAACGGTTTCTCCAGGAAGGAGAGAAATGAGTGGAAAAACCACGTGGTAGAGAGACCCTATGTACACACCCATCTGCAATTAAAGGAAACTCAAAGAGCATTTTAAATGCTGCAGAAGTCCCCCAATTTCAGCAAAGAAAAACAGTGCTAATGAGGCATGGGAATGGGAAAATGGGAAATAGAAAAGCTCCCAGGATCTCTCTGCGAGGAGTTGAGCAGGACCCTTAACTATCCAAAGTGCACTCAAATCCCCAAGTAAGAGCTACAAGAAGTAAGTAATTAGCAATAAATTCGTAGTAAGTAAGAGTAGTAAGTAATAAGTAAGTCATAAGTAAAAGCAGTTTTATTGTGGTTAAGACGTTTTTTTCTAACTGGCTTGAGATTTGCAATGGAAAATTTATCTCCCTGGCATTGTTAAAACAGGACTCTTCTTGCTGTGATCTCAACTAGTATTTAAGGCAGAGTCAGCACAACCACAAGCTGAAAGCACCTTTGCCCTTGTAACTCAGTGAGGAAACCCTCTCTCCAGATCCTGCCTTGTCAAAGCCAATTTAGTTTGGATTTTAAGTCAGTTTGAGGCTCACCTCTTCCTCCCACACATGTCATACCCACTGCTCCCAAAATCAATCACCACACATTGAAAACCTGAATTTTCACCACTCTGTGTGTTCCTGTGCTGGATCTAAAATATGCCAAAACCACTCAGTATTTGATGAGCTACATGCCAGGGTGCTGCTGCCTGGGGATGTCAGAGGAGCAGCGAGCTCCTGTCACCTCCTGTGTTATGTGAAAGGCTCCACAGGGACCAAAACCATGCTAACACAGGGCAGAAAAGTTTGGGGACTGTGAGCAAGAGGCATCAAAACTGTAGTTATCTACTTCAGGCCTGGCAGGAAGACTGCCAGAAAGTGTGGACACATGATACAGGAATAAAAAGAAGACTCAGTGAGGATGAGGCTAAATGAATTCATTGCTCCTGCAGACACCACGGAAGGAGCTGGAAGGATTCCCACACTGACACCACACACCACAGGGGGGACAAACACCAGCCCAAGGCTCCAAGTTCAGATTGTCTTGTGGGAGAGTCTAGACGTTGGGCAGTAAACAGACAAAGAAGAGTGATGAGACACAAGGATAAATGAGCAAGAGTAAGGAAACTGTCATGGTTAAGCAGCATGACTTCTGAACTTGGGAGAAGTCAATGGAGCTTCTCCCTTCTGGCCACATGGAGCTATCCGGGCTCTCCAGAGGAGTCAACAACCACATGGGTTAGGAAGATCTGAGCTGCAATGGGTCAGGATACCTGGATTTCCCAAACAGCTTTGCAACATCCTTCACTACGGGATTTTGAGGAAACTAAGGTACCACCACATAAGAGAAGGACTTTGCTTGGATAAGTAAGTGGTTAGAAAAGAAGAACAAGCAGTCCTCTGACAAAGCAAGGTCCCCAGGAAGTTCTGCTGGCATTTGGGCTCTTCAAACTGATGGTCATAACCCAGTAGCTCAGCACGTTACAGATAAGGGCTGACCACGAGGGCTGGCTGCAAAAAGAACATGTAGGGCTGAGGGTAATAAAATGAACCAAGCAAGGAACATACTAGAGCTGAGGAAGGTTCCAGGAAGAGAAAAAAAACATAACTGGTATCTTCATGCTCACACTCATCCTTTTCTCAATGCCTGCAGAAGACACGAGGCCAGACATCCAGGGGGATTACAGGAGGTTCTGCTCATCCCTTTTGCACCAGGAGCTGCTGCACTTGTCAGGAGCCAATGTGTGGCCGCTCTGGGCTCCCCACCAAACGCTAAGTCTTGGACACGGAGTGGTTTTTCCTTTTGCAACTATTCTGCTTCGTATGAGAAATTATAACTCGGTTCCAGATGTCACATTTTTATCTCTCTCCTAGTTTTCCATGACTTTTCAAAGAAGTCTGGCAGCAATTTGAGACATTCATTAGTCAGTTATTTCTAAAGCATGTTACCAGGACAGGATTTTGAGTTGTGTAATGTCTGTGTTTTTCCTATACTCCCATAGCCTATGCTTTAATCAAGAGTTATTTATTACAAGTTTTCTTTAATTCTGGTTTGCCTGACACATTTCATTTGGGCTTTTCTTCCACAAGTCACATTCACACACAGGCAAATGCTCAGAAGCTCAGCCGGTTTTGGAATACTTGAGTTGATTCCCATTTTTACTTGTTAGCTTCTTCAAAAGGGAAAAAAAAATTAAATATTCACTGAGATACAGTGAAGATTGAACTACTACTACTCAAAAAAGGTTTGTCTGTTAAACCCAACCCTGTGGCCATAGAGGTGTTTGCAAATCAGGGCATTTATAGTAACACACAGTTTTGCCCCAGACAGTGCCTGTGGACAGGGCTTTAGCATGAGCAAAGAAACATTCCAGCAGTTTTAGTCTCTTTGCTGTTCCAGGGTTAAGTAATGGTGATGAAGTCCACACCTACTTCAGAGCTGCCCCCAAGGCAGACTACAAGGGTCCACCTTCACATGATCATCATGGAGCTTCAGTTAAAAACACTTAGGCACCAACCCTATGGCATGGGACCAGGGCAAGGAAAGAGGAAAAGATTCACAAACCAAATTATCTCTAAACAAAACCAAACCAAAAAAAAAAAAAAAAAAAAAAGCAGACCCCAAAAAACAACAACAAAATTACTAAGGACTCAAAGTGAAACAGTCATAGGGGAACAGAAATTATATTTGCAGACTGCTAATGTTTTAAAGAATGCTTGCCCCTAATATATTCAAACCAAAAATCCCCTACCAGTGGTGCCCTAACAGCCCCAGTTCTTCCCAAATCCAGCCTTTTGCAAGCTATAATTTTTCTGCTTAAGGCAGAGCTGCAGGGGCAGCCAAGGGATCACGGACAGAGATTAGCAGGATCCTCTTGCTATTAAAAAAAAATAGTGACCAATTAGTACTTAAAGTTAAAGGTTAACTTCCCATTAGCTCTCCCTTACTGCCTGGCTGGGATCAATGCCAGCAACCCGCAACCCTCAGCAGGGGTGCTTTAACTGTAGTGCTGTGATGTGCTGGCTCTGGGAGCACAGCTGGTCCCAACACCTTCATCTCTGCCCCCTGTGCTCCCCCTCCCGCATCCCCCACTGTTTGTGGGCCACACTACAGTCAAGCTCCAGATGCTTGGAGGGCTATTTTTGACTTCTTTCAACCATCCAGGTTACAGCACTGCTACACAACATTTTACCAATGTGAGGAGAAGTGGTGAGCAGAGAACTGAATCTGCTGTTGCTGTGATAACTGAACTATACTCCTGCCCAGGTTCTCTCTAAATGAACAGGCATCATTGCATTAACATGTTCAATTAATGGATGAAAAAAACCCCTTCAACAGAAACTCAAGATTATTCATTTGAAGAAGAAAAATCTAGAACCAAACTAATATCCTAAAACCAGTGCGTTCAAGTTTCAGTGACAAAACAGAGGTTAAGGTCAGTCCTAATGTAGAGATTTTATCCTAATTAACACTCCTCTGTTGCCATATCCAAGCAGAGCAGCTATTGTTATTTCCTTAGGTTATAGTTGCCTATTTTGTCAGCCTAAGGAGCCAATGCCACTGAGGGAGCCTGCCTGACCTTCAGCCAAAGGACATGATCACAAGACACCCTTTAATCCCAAACTTCTCCCATCCATCCTCTTTTCTACCTTCAGCTCACTCCCCCCTCACATCTATTCATCCTCAGCCTCGTTGTTGCATGCCACCTCCTCCCTTAGACCTTTTGTATTTGCATCCCTCAACCTCACTAGCTCCCAAACCCAGTGTCCTCCTCAGACCTTCACCAAGACCAACTCCTATACACACATCTCAATCATCCCAACGCAACGATGCTTAAGCTTCAGTAAGGCACTCAAATAAAAACTTATCTTTGGCAACTAAGGCTGTTAAATAAACACAAAATCCATTTTTTTGGTACCTGGAAAAATCCCTGGTTAAAGCATCAGTGTAAATCTAGAAACTTGACAGCTTAGAGAAGCAAAGTGGAATTGCAATGGAAAAATCCACTAGCATCACAGATCTTAGACAACATTGCATCAAACCAGCTTACTTCTGAATTTGCTAAATCTGTAGCTCTTCTCTCTTTATGATCTCAGCTTTAATTTCAAGAATTTCAGTTTCCACATCTTTTCTTTTGACCCACTGTACCGCGTTTACATGGCAAGGTATTGATAGGGAGGTACTGCAGGGGTGGCCTCTGTGAGAAGACACCAGAAGTTTCCTCCATGTTGGACAGACTTCTGTGATGGATCTGTCACTGGCCAAGGCCAAACTCTTGAGCAGCACGTCTGGGATAAGGAAAAGGTAAAAGATGCTGTGCAGCAGCTGGGAGAGGGGAGTGAGAAGATGTGAGAGAAACAGCCCAGATGCCAGAGCAGGTTCCCCTGCGTACCATCATGAATCAATGGTGACACAGGTTGTCCCCCTCCAATCCATGGAGGACCACAGTGGATGTGCCCTGGAGGACACTGCAGCCCATGGAGAGAGCCCTCACTGGAGCAGGTTTTCTGGCAGGACCTGTGACCCCATGGGAGGCCCATGCTCTTCCAGCCTGTTCCTGAAGGACTGCACCCCACAGAAAGGATTCATCCCAGAGCAGATCCTGAAGAACTGCAGCCTGTGGAAAGGACTTATGCTGAAGCTGTTTGTGAAGGACTGTCTCCCATGGGAAGGACTCCATGATGGAGCAGGAGAAGAATGTGAGGAGTAAGGCTGAGTAGGCACCTGGTTCCAACTAGAAATCGGAACTCCCACTTGCTGAAATGATCACTTAGTGGATTAAATGAGTTTTCACACACACAATTTCAAGTCACCAGTGTGACCCCATGTGCTACGTGGCACACGTTCCCTCTCTTTTCTTACAATGGTGATGTTAAAGCCTTCTGCTCTTTCCTCCACCCTGCAGGGTTGATTCCTGCCCACCCGTGATGACCATCTCACAGCCTCCCAGCTCTGCCTTTTTCTTCTCACCTTGCACCCCAATTTCTTGTTTTCCTGGCCTGTCCTTCCCAGAAATCCTGTGTCCCTTCATCACAACACTCCAGTCATGCAATACATCCCATCTCTTTCCTGTGATGTCAACATGACCAGAGTCCTGCACAGAGATCACAGGATCACAGAATGGTCATCATTCATTCCACCCCCTGCCATGGGCAGGGACACCTTCCACTAGACCAGGTTGCTCCAAGCCCCGTCCAATCTGGCCTTGAACACTTCCAGGGATGCAGCAGCCACGGCTTCTCTGGATTGGAGACTGCGTTTATTGCCCGTGGTGTTTGCATCAGCATTAGACACTTCAGAGGGCACCTTCTCCTCACAGCAGGATTGAGCAGACCATCACTACTGCCTGGGCTCTCATTCCCCTGCCTGTCACCCCCAGAGCTCTGCAGTCACTTCTGATATTCTCAGCTGGAAGAAAAATGCAGGAGCAAGACTCTTCCTTTTAGTCCCAGCGAACACCACTTCCATCCTACCCAGGACAGCCCTCCTGTCTCCCTCCAGCTGTCTCCTCCTCGTCACTCTCAGCCATGTCCTGGCCCCCAGTTCCCAGCCCTGCTCTTTATCCCCTTCCCTCCAGCTGCTCTCAGTCCCCCAGGGGCTGCAGGACCACCAGGGCCAGGCATGGGTGGTGAAGGAGAAGAGGGTGGATTGTTGCCTCATGGCAACAGATCACACACTGATTTAAGCAGACCACAGAGCCGCACCCTGGCTTTTCTTCCTCACCAGCCTCTCCTCCTCATCCTGATGCTCTGGTTTGGCCTTGGGTGCAGGCTCTGCTATCCTGCCACTCATCTCTTTGTCTTCACTCCCAGCAATCTCTGCCTGGAGCTCCATTACCCCAACATGCTTTCATCGTAACATCTTCCATATCCCTTTGCTTCTACAAAATCCACAGGGAAAATTTCCATATAAAACAAAATCCATCCTTGCTAGTACCTAAGGACTGCATTAATCACTCTTGGTTTGGGACAGGGAGAAAACAGTGCTTTATGGGGCCAAGGGAATTTTTTGCTGATTTTCAACCCTCTTGTTTTCTAAATTAAAACATGAACTTGGAGGGGGAAGGAAGAGACAAATAGGAAAAATACAGCTGCTGCCTTTCTTTTTTTGCCGCTGGGAAATTACCAGGGCGGCATGTGGTCCGACTAGCTCCTGGCAAGTTTTAGCCAATAAATTATAAAGCATTGATTTAAGAGGAGGAAGGAAGAAGAAAAAGCAGCAATAAAATTGCTTTTAAGTAACTCCAGTGTAGGTGGTATGTAAACAGGACACGTCACAACTCACCGAAAAATTCTTATTGGACAAAAAAAAAGATAAAAGAACAAGAAAAAGAGTAAGGAGGACAAAAGCATAAAGGTTCAAGAAAATTCAGAGGTCCTGAGTTTATATTTTGTACTTCATTCGAGTTGTTAGCTACCTTGGTGGATTTTGGGTGGTCAAGTCAAAAAAGAAAGGAAAAGAAAAAAGGATTAAACATCTCTGGTTACCAGCAGATGGACAATTGTGCCCGAGAGGGTAAGGAAGTACTTTTAATTCTTGAACATGTTATTGTGCACTGGTCTGTCCCTGCCAAGAAAACAAATAAGCTCCATCTCAAAACCAGTTTGTGTCTTTTGTTCCGTTACTTCTGCTGCAAAGCTCTTCCAGAAGTCATTCCTCTGATGATTACAGACCATCCTCTAATTTTCTATGTAAATCTATTTCAGTCTGTTCTTGCATCATTATTGTCCCTAAATTTAAAAGCTCCTTTCTACAAACCTCGCACCAGATACAGGGTGAGAGTGAATACAGAGGACACTAATGAAAAGCACATCCTAAATGCAGGCACCAGGAGCTGCATGGGCTTTGTTCCTCTCCTGTAATTTGAGCCCTGAAAAGGCTACAAAAAACTGTCTGATGCTGATGAACTGCCCAGAGCAATTCCTGTGAGAACGGGAAATACTTCCTATAGGCAGATTTCGTTTCTGGTGGGTAAAAAAGTGCCACTATACCCACCTTAATCCTTTGTCTGCTTCAGTGCTGAAGTAGACCCACCCTCACTTACCAGGCCTTTGCCAAGCTAAACTCATAAAGGTGTTTTAATTTCCCCTTAAGAGATCATATTTCCATTTCTGGTCATTCTTTCCTCACTTATTCCAGTCTACCCTGATAAACAAAACAATACACTTCTTTCCAGCTCGGTTATTTCTAGCAAGAGGGAGCATTACCACAGCCCTGACGGGTGCTGCAGATTGACGCAAGTCTCCTGCACAGTTGTGTCACCTCAGTCATTCAAGGACTTCTCAAGACCAAAAATCCTGCCTTTGGTTGCTTTTCATACTATTCCTACCCAGTCTTCAAGATCATCTAGATCCTCCTGTAAAATACTCCCCACTTTCCATGACTTCTTACTTTGTTAGTTCGGTTCAGCAAATTTTTTTACACAGTCATCCTCCAAGGTCTCCTTAACACAAATATTAACTCCAGAGGTACCCAAAACCATCCATGAGGAGATCTCACAAAAACCTGATCCCAGTTGCAGTTATTTCCTGGATTTTACCTGATTCAGCTCCAGCCTCATAAATCCAACTTCTCCAGTACATCCATTCTCCATGCAGCACTGCAACAACCATCTCACTGAACATCAAGGAGATGAGGATACACTCATTTCTCTATTCCAGAACTAAAGATTAATTTGGCATAAACTACAGCTTTCCACCCCTCCAAAAACATCTTGCTCTAGAACACACCACTGTATCAGACCAAATGGACCTGAAGTTACACAAAACATCTGGTACCACCTCTTCAACATCTGGACAAGCATAATGCCTACATAGAGGTTTGAACAAAATCCAACCTCCCAGCTATTCAAATTCCCATACTGCTTCCTTCTTGCAGTTCAGCAATGGAAATGCAGTACACAGGTGCATTGAGCAACTTAATTCACAAGCAAAAATTGCAGAATTGGCCTCACTAGTTGCCAAAAAAAGGCAAAGTCACTGTGATCCATTAAGGTGATCCACTCAAAACATACATCTAATAAATCCAGTTCTTTCTGTTTCTGAAATGGATTATTCAAGCCTGTATCTTTCCTGCAAGCCATGGAGATCCCATCCCACCATGGTATTCAGCTGGGAGGAACTGCCTACAAATATTCTGTACCAAAATAAACCAGGTAGGATTTCCCTGCTGTACTCCGAGCAACTGCAATCATGTACATGTTTAAAATACAACATTAAGGTCAAGCTCTCAATCATTTTTCTAAAGGTCTTTCCTTTAGAAAACCACAGCACCTTCTCAGCCACATCATCGTCCCCCTCTCTTCCTCCCACTTACTCCAAATCTCCTCCTTTCCCTGCTGTCCAGACCACATCCCTATCTTCCTTCCTTCCTGCAACAGAACTGTGACCCACCCATGTCATTCTCATTTTGGCCACACCTGTGAAGGTCATTTACCCTTTATCTGTCCTATTAATGTGGGATTTACCCGCAGCCATGTAGGAATGTAACACCAGGTATTTCCCAAGCCACCATCTAGAAGAAAGAGAAAACCCAACAATCCCCTTTTAAGCAGCTTTGAGAAACCTGAAAATGTCAGAGTAATTCACAAAGTCATGGTAAGAAATTCCAATTAAAGTGACAAGTCATAAGTATCAACACAGGATGAGTTTTCTCATGGAGCAGAGCCAACTTAGGCTCTTCCCCCTCTCCAATCCAATCATTCCTGCCTCTTATCGCAGGGTGCTCGTCCTTCAGCTCCTGGGTAACCGAAAACATCGTACCGAAAAACAAGTCTCTTTCCTGCTATTTCTTTTCTCCAACAACCTGGATCAACCCTTCCTTCTTAGCAAGGTGCCACACCAAAGCCATGTCCAAAACAGCTTTTGGGTTAAAAGCACCATAACTGAGCACTGCAAAGCCTGTTTGGTTTCTCAAGTTACGGTCACACTGGATGTACATCCAGATTTGGTGTCATTTAACAGAAAAGCTTCCAAGAACATTGATCAAAAATCACCTGGCTTATTTTCCACAGGTTTCCACCTTCTAGTACAAACCCAGGTGCTGCAGATAAATTGCTTTTACCCTTTCCCTTCAGCTGAAGTTGCTCTTTCTATTATATTCTATTATATTCATCTACCCTCTCCAAGAATTCTCATTTTTAGGGACAATCTGGTACCAAGCATCTGAATAGTCACAGATTAAAAGCTTTTGGCCATAATACAATGGGGACCTGCCCTGCTACTTCTTGAAGCTCCTTAGAAGGCATAAATTAAGCCATGTCTTTATGTGAAAAGCATCAGTACTTCCTAGTTTCTCAATGAGGCATGGCAAAGAGTTTGCGCCTGAATTCTGGGATTCAGTAAGAAATTTAAAAATACAAAAAATTTCCAAATTATCAGAGTGCAGTTTTTTGCTATCTTTAGCAAACTATGACAATTGCATCCCATACCACCACTTCCAAACCAACATTTCAATACAGTGAGAAAGACATCAGGTATGGAGGAAGAAATACACAGTTTTTGCTCAAATGCACAAAATTATGATCAAACTCTAGACAGTTAGTCTCTTGAGATCTAGGGATGTGGTTCACAGCCAAGCTTGCCCACAACAATTAATACTACTTCTGCATTCTGACAGATTGTCCCACCACTGCAGCATGCTGTGGATCAAGCATGACGACTGGTGTGGACTGTGGTTTTAATTAGATGTACCAGTATGTAAATCAACACCTTCTGCCCTGTGGACACAGTGGTTTTGAACCACTACTAGGGGCACTTAAATATGTTCACTACAGGTGCTACATCAATGCCTTCTTTAGCAACGCAATTTCAGAGAATCAGAGAACCCCAGACTGGTTTGGGTTGGAAGGGAGCATGAAGATCATCTCGTTCCACCCCCTGCCAGGGGCAGGGACACCTTCCACTAGACCAGAATGCTCCAAGCCCCATCCAACCTGGCCTTGGACATTTATGGGGATGGGGCAGCCACAGCTTCTCTGCACACCCCATGCCAGGGCCTCATCCCATCACAGGGAAGAATTTCTCTACATCCAATTTTCACCACTGCCCCAAAACACAGGTGTCCTGGCACAAATCTGGAGACAGAAACCATGTAAGAAAGTGTTTCTAAAATCAGACACTTGATCCTCTCTTGCTCATACCAACATTTCTCTTTTTTCTGACCAAAATAGAAAGAACAACCCAAGGAATTAACTTAATGCAGAGTCAGGGTATCATCTCAGAAAGGGCTGGCCATGTTCTCCTATTCCAGGAGTTTATGACACACATTCCAACAGCTTCACCTGCAACCTTCTCACACCATAATTAATAGTATTACATTCATTAATACCCTATATGCAAAACCTTCAGCTTCTCAGACCTTGATACTGCTGGGAGCTACGCTGTGTTATCCCTGTGGGACATGTGATGTGAAGGTCATCCCTACCTTTTCCTTTGGACTGCTCAGAGAACCAGGGACCCCTATGAGACCACTGAATTTCACACATCCTTTTACCTCTCAGCCCAGTGACACCAAACACCTGGTAAAAGGCAGTGGGATGGTTTCCATCAGCTACTGCTAAATCCAGACATACAGTTACAGGCATGGGGCACAAATGCTTATTTCCTTAGAAATGTAGCAACTTTATTGAAGCAGATGTTCTGGGAACAGCATGGAGCACCAGGCAGCCTGGAGGACAGCAGATACAGTGGAAAAGGACTCCCAGAGCACTGCATGCATCCCATGGACTATAAGCATGGGAAGATCAAATGGAGGAACTGGTTTCAGAAGCTCAAAGGTAGCCTCTTTTTTCAATGCTTCTCTTCAGAAATACACTGCAAAAATAATCTCACATCTAGCAGAACTACCTGAAGTGAGAGGCTTAAACTCTATTCTTGGTTAAGTTGCAGAATAAATTATTTGATTAGAAGCTAAAAATACTTACTATCACACATTCTTTTCCTCTTTAAGGAGCTCTTGAATTGATAATCCCACAACAGAAATAGGAAGTATGGTTTTAATGCCACTGATTAACATTTTAACTCACTTTGGAGCAGCCACTGTATCCCTTCTCCTGGAATTTTTAATGCCAGACTGCTGACATTTCCTAAAAATGCATTAGAGTTGAAAAATAAGTTCAGGTGTTGACAGAGTGCAGTGCTCACTGGCCTGCCTCGGGCAAGAAACCTGATTACATGGCCACACTGATTCCTTCTGGCCTCGCCATTTTTTATGACATCAAAACCATTCAGCCATAATCTATTTTTTTTTGTTTTGTGGCTGATGAATTTAAGATAACAAAGCATCTAAATGGGACCACAGCAACCTCAATACTCCTGCAAGCCATTCAAGCAGCACAGGGAGGCTCTGGAGAGTGCAGGTGCTCTGACAGCCATGGCAGAGATGTGGTCATCTTCCCAAATGATGGCATGGAGTCCTATTTTGTGAAGCCCTTGCACCGGGAGCCAGCTCTGCTGGCCACCATACCGACCTGGAAAGCTTTCACCTCATCCAAAGAGATAAGGAGAAAGGAGTCCTCGTCCTCTTCAACTGCAGGTTGGTTAACACTTAAACAAGACGAACTGTGTCTTCCAAAATAAAAGCCATAAACAAAGTGTATGGTCCTGGTACACAACAATAATCATCTTCTTCTCTTCATCAGGAGAAACCTAATCTGGAGTTTAATTTAAGGGGATTCCAACCAGGTCCATAAAGGCAGTGGAGACCTGAGCAGGGCAGCACAGGAGGAAGGCAGGAAGCCACTAACAAGGATCTTGAACCCCCCTACACAACCATGGTACCCTCTCGCCCTGTACCACCCAAAGGGAAAAAAAACCAGAACCACCCTCCCACCCCACATACCACAGCAGGCCTGTCCAATACACACATGACCACGCCAACAGCAACAATAGCACCTGACGTGTTACACGGAAGGTTCTGGCACCAGTTCCAACAAAGGCAACATTAAACTGTATCAGATCTCCTCCAGCCATGCTTACAGCACAAAAACCTGTTTCAGGAAACGCTCCACAGATCCACCCCTACGGCTTTCTTGCACGCCTCATCCAAGCAATCTTTCATCTCCAGCACCTTTCTTTGATGCTCGAGGATCTCCATAGTCTCCTTACTCTGCTCTTTTTACTGGCAAGGGGTAAAAAGAGGGCAAGCAAACACCACCAAACGTCTCTTCACGCACATGCGTCTGGGCTCATGTGCATTCCAAATCCTCCCCACAAGCACTTTTTTAGGCAGAGCAACTCATTTGCCACCACCATGCCTACTTTTCCCCTTGAGGACAATCTCTTTAAACTCAGAGAGATTTAACTAATAACATTAAAATGATGACTTACCAGTCTCTCATTATCTTCTGAGGTCCTCTGGTAATGAGCTGCTAAAGAAGCGTAATCCTGCTCCTGCTTGTTACACTCCAAACACTTAAGTCCATGACGGATTAGCCTCTGAGGGTCCGTGTAGAGAGGCAAGGCTGGCTGAGTGTTCGCAGAAATCCCTACCCCGCCTCCTGAAGCAGCAGTGGACTTAGGTGGAGGAGAGGATGAGAGCAAAGTCTGAGGAGATGGAGAGACTGAAGAGCTTGTAGGAGAAGGTGAAAACATTTGGTCTATGGAAATTGGTTTCATGAGCAGCTGAGAACACTGCATGATAAACCCTTTGCTCTTATGATCTCGTGCATGTTTAAGCAAGCTACACTTATTAAAAAAAAGGAGCATAGTTGAACACTGAGTGCACATGACTTCAATGTGAACGCTTCGCCTACTATAGTGTTGAGTCAGGCTTTTCTCTAAGGCAAATGAGTCCCCACATTCCAGGCAACAATACCCAGAAGCAGGTAAATTAATACTAGTGTCAGGCGGGGGGCTAAGGTTCGGAGCATATATCGGCACTGGATTGGCACTGTGTAGCACTTTATGGAATGCCTCCATGACAACAGGAGCAGCTTTCTTGACTTGGTGCACCAGTGGCACTGACATCTGTGTCACCTGAGGCTGGTTTCGCCTCTGTGCCGATGTCTTCGCTGTAACAGAAGCGGCAACACTGTGGGGGACCAAGTTGAGATTTGCCAAGTGCACAGCTTTGGGAAGAAGACTGGAGGTGGTCGTGTTGGATGGCTGCGTCACAGTACCCTGCTGCTGCCTCTTGACCCCCACTTTTATGGCACCGCTGCCACAGTTTGGCAGTGGAGATAAGGACACGGTACACGTGCTGCTTGCAATATCCATTTTCATACTGTCTGAGTAAGGACTCGTTACATTTGACAGCTGGATAGCCACAGCAGCCCCGTTTTTGGTTGAATTCCTGCCAGCCTCACTTTCCATAACTGCACTAGTATCAGGGGATGGGAAAGACTTGATAAACTCTTCGGCAGAAGAGGTTTCTGCAGGTGACTCTTCTGAAGATTTGCCCAATTCATCGTTTTCTGGCAAAATTCTAGTTACAGTCCTTTTAATTTCACCAGAAGATGTCTTGATAGTCTTTATTCTAACTTTGGGAATAGCTGGTGGAGAGCCAGCTGCCATGGAAGGAGAGCCTTTCCCACTGCTGTCACTGCACACGCTCCGAGGACTCTCAGGCTGCTTGCTGGCCTTCCTCACCGCCTCCAAGGGGCTTCGGGGACTCTTTGGTGACTTGGGCATTTTTGGACTTCCCTTCATCCCGTCTTTAAAAGGACCAGGTTCCTTGGTAAAATTTGGCTGATCGCCTTTTGGAATACATGCAACCTTTTTGGCCTGAAGAGCTACTAACGCTGCCACGCAGGACGACAACTTGGAATGAGTTGGCTTTAGCCTCTGCCGAGGTGGTATTGACGAAGACAGGTTTAGCTCAGGCACAGACCCCTTGCAGTCTCCTAAATTATTGTGAGGGAGGTCTCCAAACACCAAGCCTTCTCCAAGAAAGCTGTTGGTATCTACCAAGTCCTTGCTTGACTCCGCAAACCTCTCCACTGCTTTGTCTTGCTCTCTCCTGCTCATTTCCAGCCTATTCTCTGGCTGGCAGTGGATTTCCATCTTCTGTTCCTTTTTACAGTACTGATCAAACATGCTTAATTCGGGCTCTGGCACCTTCCTAAGATGATCTAGGACTGAAGCCCCTGTTGGTATATATATTGAAGGCGGTGGAAAATAGGGAGTTTGGGCATGTTTGGGTTTATCCCCAATGCTGTTCTCTTTGAATGCATCCTCTGGTTCAGGGCTGGAAATGGGGCTAAACTGACTAAATGTTGGCAAAGGCTCTGACTTGCACTGGTCCAGTTTATCAGAGTAACCTCTTGAGCTATCGCCATTAATAAAAGTTGACTCAAACTTGCCATAATTATGGACTAAAGCATGAGCCTCGGCTGGCAGATCAGAGCCACGAAACCCATTGTGTAACAGACCAGGTCCAAGGTGATTCCCCTCCTTTTCTGCCTCAAAAGACTCCTGGCGACTTGTGTTCTTCACTATCACACTCACAACAGGCGCATCAGAGGGAGGCAGAGAGTGGGATAAGGACACACTCTCATCGATGCACATTCCTGACGACTTCAGGTGATTCTCACTCTCCTCCCCAGCTGATGGAATGGTCTCCTTAGCATCCAGGCTAGTCGGATCAGGGATGTCAAAAGCAGCCAAGAGGTCATCAAAATCTGGGGTTTTCATGTCCCCCATGATGAAAGCTAAAATTAAAAGCAGAAGAAATACTTTGTCAAGTACATTCCCCCCACGGACAACCTTTGTAAGATTCATGTGCATCAACATCTTCTGTTACAAAAATCACAGCTGCCCAAAGCCCGGGATGTGGGCAGAGCTGCTCCTCGGAGGTGCTTCAAGCAGCATGGTGGAAGACAGCAAGCATCCCCTTATCCGGGATCCCCGAGAACAGAGCTGGTACAAGCATGACCTTTGAAACGACACTGAGCTCATGCAGGGGACATCTTTTTGAACTGTCAGGTGCATTACTAATCCAAAGCCAGCCATCATCAACACAAGACTCTGAAGTACATTAGCAGAGGGGCTTTTTTGCTTGGCTGGGGTTTTTGTAGAGATAATAGGCAGCAATTGCTGCTTATTCCTCAACAGATTGTCACATCTGAAGAACTCAGTCCTTCCTCAAGGAAGAAAGGCAGGGGCAAACAGCTGGCCCAAGAGACACCGGCCTGAAAAGTGAGATGGCTCCCTACCCTGAGGAATTTAAATAATAGAAATCTTCAGTAAATATTTCAATACAACAGCTCCAAGAAGTGTTATTTGAAACAGGGGCAATCCTTAATTAGGTAAACACGTGAAGCAAAACCACCCAAAGATAGAATAAAGATCCATATCCAAATCGTAAGAAGAAATCATGTTCCCAGCCAGCTCTCTCTTTCTAAGCTCTTCAGAAAGGAAGTGGGGACTTGGAACACTCAACACAGCAACCTACAGCAGGAATAATCAAGCTCTGATGAGATGCATGAAAACTGACAGCTCAGAATTACTAGAACATTTGTGTTCACTTCTGTCAGAGATACCGGATTTCCACTGTTAAACCAAAATATTTTCAAGTTGGTACAATATAGAGACTTCACAAATATTTAATGAGCCATTCTTTTAATATGTTTTATTCAAACCTCAAATTTATGTGAGCTGGTGCATGCTGTATGTAGGGGAGGGGAAAAAAAACCAAAGCATGTCAACAGAACTAGCAGGACACCAGTTCCTGCTTGGCAAGGAGCACCCACAGGCAAGGTAAGTCCTGCCACACTCAATTTGGGCTGCAGTAACGCTGCCAAAGCCAGCAGCAAGAGAGGGAGACTGAGAGGTGGCAGGATTCCAGGACAATGGAGAAGAACTGGGAGCAGAGGTGCAGGCAGAGAGGAGGACAAGGCAGAGGGAGAGAGAGAAGCCATCTGATGCCTTCCCAAAAGGGCCCTGCTTTAAGGCTGCTGTCATTACTGACAGTTGGGTTTAGAAGTTTGTCAAGCATCACACTCAAACCAAACAAAGCCCAACCCTTCTGGCCAGGCTGCTGGAATGGGGAACAACTCCTGGGCCAGGAGAAATCACTTCAGAGTGGAGCACAGGGACACAGCGGTCTTTGAGCTTCAGCTCAGCCACTCCTTCAGACAAGTCCCAGAGGTGCTGCTTTGGTTAATCTACTGCAAAACACTCTGCAGAGATTTACTTGGTCTAAGAGCAGCTTGCTGTGGCTGAGCTTACACTCGTTCTTAAATTAAACCCTAAATATGAAGATGCACAGAGGGCTATGCAATAATTTACGATCATGTCCCTCAAGGAAGTGCAGCTGGGCATGAAGTCCCTGGAAGCCCAAATTATCCATACACTCCACATCCCCAGCACTTGATAAGGACTTTGGAAACAACACAGATTACTGCAGTTGGCAAAGGCACGGACCTGAAACTTCCCATTCCTTTGGGTGGGAAACCTTGTGCCAGCTGGGAGAGAGCTAGGCACCAAAATTTCTGGCACATAAATCCTTTGGAA
Source organism: Corvus cornix cornix (assembly GCF_000738735.6). Classification (NCBI taxonomy): domain Eukaryota; kingdom Metazoa; phylum Chordata; class Aves; order Passeriformes; family Corvidae; genus Corvus; species Corvus cornix. The sequence continues at coordinate 20,328,581 of NC_046340.1, forward strand.
AGGAAGACACTTCATTCCATAACCTGGCATGCTTGAGTATCGTACAGAGAAAAATGAGCCTGCCAATCACTCTTGACCTTCCCCTTCCCACTCTGGAACACCTCTCTGCACCTGTGTTTTAAAATGCAAGACAAAATAAATCCCAGGTATCTGCAGCATCTCAAAAGATCTTTTTCTTGGGAGAAACCTTGCTTTTTCAGAAAGCATTGGTGTTCATCTTTGAGTCTTATAAAATGTGAATTTACTGTCTTTGCAATCATGAGGGCACAAGTCTCTACTCAAGTATTTATCCACAAAATTGCATCTTAAGCTTGTCAAACCCAAAGCTACAGCTTCTCATAATAAAGCAAGTTTTGACCCAGATTCTAGAGAATAAGCACTTTATCGACAGAAGTGATTTTTAATTAACACAAATTTAAACTTTTGACTTAACACTGTTTATCTCTCATCACAGATAACAAACAGGAAAGAGATACTAAGGGAAATTATGTAAACTAGCTTGTGAGGAAAGCTGAAAATAAAGAACTTTGTCCTTACTCCATCATTCTTGTGCAAAGGACTGAGAACCCAAGCTTGGGATGCAACGAAAATGTGGAGGCTGAGATTTGCAAAGCAGTAGAAGAGGTGAATAAAATCAGCAAAGAAGGATTTATGAAGTAAAGAGTATATTTCAGTGTGCAAACTCAGCCCCACTATAGCACATTTCTCCAGGGCTCAGGAAACCTAGAAGGCTCCAAGCCATCCAAAAAAACCCTGGGGAAGGATGTGAAATCCCAGAGCCTTGTGCTATGGATTAGCTTCAAAGTCAAGGAGAGGCACCACAGGACCCGCATCCTGCACCCACTCCACACAAACCTTTTGCTAGCAGTGCTATTCCCAGGGGCTTTTGGAGATCGGAAGTAGATGCTCTGCAGCTTTCAAACCAGGAAGGAGGTTTGAGATTGCCACTTAACAGTGAAGCATGAAAGCATAATTTCCCAGTTACACCAAGAAAATTAATCATAGAACGGCTTGGGGTGGAAGGGACCTTGATGACCATCTAGCTCCAATCCCCTGCTGTGGGGATTGATCACATACATTGCCATTACTAAATATTGATAATTCTGCAAAACAACAGCGTACAAGGGAAAACATCTGCCAAGGGTTGCTCACACGGCGCTGGTGTCTCCGGGAGGGGATGAAGAGACTGCATGCCACGGGAATCCCTTGGGAAGGCAGGAATAGCAGGCGCCGGGAAGCGCGGGGAGAGCAAGGGATGGGGGAAGCAGCCGCGCAGGGGCTGTCAGGGCTGCGGGGAAGGCACGGGGCAGCCGCAGCTGGCGGAGGACTACACCAGAGGGCGGCTCAGTGGCAGGCGGGACCCGGGGCTGTAACACCCGTGAAAGTTTCATGAGCCCGGTGCGGTTCTCGGTGCGAACGGGGCCGCTGGGCTGGGGACTCGTCCGGCCCGTGGCACCCCTACACACAGAGACACTCACCCACACACACCACCCCCGGCCCACGCCGTCCCACCCGAGACAAAGGCCGGACCCGCCGCCCCCCGCGCTGACAGCCGAGCCCAGCCCGGCCCGGCCCGGCCCGGCCCCGCCACACGTGGGCCGCCCGCCGAACTTAGTTTGTCCCGGCACCGCCGGGCCGGGCCGGGCCGGGCCGAGCCGGGCCGGGCTGGACCGGGCCGGGCCGGGCCGGGCCGCCGCGGGCAACGCAGCAGAGCCGGGGCCGGGAGCCGGGGAATGGGGAGAGGTGGCGGCCTGCGGGCCGGAAGAGCCGGTACGGGCGCGCAGGGCTCGGTGCGCCGGCGGCGGGGCCGCCCGCCCTGCCCGCGGGGCGGCAGCACCGCCCGGCCGCGGAGCCGGCGGGAAGGAGGGAGCGCGGGAGGGCGGAGGGCAGCGGGAGGGGCGGGCCCGGCGCGGCCGGACCCGGGCGGGCGGGCAGGACTCACCCACGCAGGCGGCTCCTCTGGGCCCGCCGGGCCCGCGCGGCCTCACCCCGCACCGGGCACCAACGGCCGCAACATGGCGGCGGCGGCGGCGGGCGGGGCCGGGGGCGGGCCGGGGCGGGCCGGGCGCGGCGGAACCGCCCCCCCTTCCCTTCCCTTCCCTTCCCTTCCCTTCCCTTCCCTTCCCTTCCCTTCCCTTCCCTTCCCTTCCCTTCCCTTCCCTTCCCTTCCCTTCCCTTCCCTTCCCTTCCCTTCCCTTCCCTTCCCAGAGACTCGCCACCCCGGGGCCCCGCTGCCGCTCCCCCTCCGGGAGGCTCCTGGCAGAGGCGCCCACGGGCCCGGCCTGGACCCGCCGCCCTCTCATGCCGCCGGGGCCCCGCGCTCCCGCTGTTCTTGGGTTTCCTCACCAAAACCTCCCCCGAGAACAGCTCCCGCTGCAGTCCCCGCTCCGTGTCTTCAACTCCTTCCTCGCTGTGTCCCACACCCACCGTGATGCAGTTTGCTCACAATTACACTGATCGACCCACTGATCTCCCATAAAAGCAAGAGCAAAGATGTGTGGAGCTCCAGGCTGGTGAGCCTCACACTGATCCCTGGGAAGGCAACGGAGCCAATAACACCTGGAGTCGTTTCCAAACACACCGAGGACAAGGAGATGTCTGGGATCTGTCAGCACAAGTTACAAAGGGCTTCCATCCCTGATAACTTGATGCCTTCTGCATCGGAATTACTAGAATGGTAGATTTAGATTAGAGGTTAGGCAGACATTCTTCCCTGTGAGGGTAGTGAGGCCTTGGGACAGGTTGCCCAGAGAAGCTGTGGCTTCCCCATTCCTGGAAGTGTCCAAGGCCAGGTTGGACACAGGGCTTGGAACAACCTGGAACAGTGGAAAGTGTCCCTGCACATGGCAGGGCCTGGAACAGGATGAACTTTTAAGGCCCTTTCCAAGCCAAACCAATTCTATGGCAAGTTCAGAGGATGAGGAGAGGGTGGTGGATATTGTTTGTTCTCCACCCATGTCCAGTTCTGGGCTCCTCAGCATAAGAGAGACATGGACATACTGGACAGAGTCCAGCGAGCTGCCATGGAGATGATGAAGTGGTTGAAGCACCTCCCCTGTAAGGACAGGCTGAGAGAGCTGGGGCTGTCCATCCTATGGAAGAGCAGACTCAGGGAGGGCTCATCAATGTCTGCAAGTACCTGCAGGGAGGGTGCAAAGAGGACAGAGCCAGGTTCTTCCCAGTGGTGCCCAGTGCCAGGACTGGAGGCCATGGGCACACACTGATACACATCAGGAAATACTTTTTCCCTGTGACGGTAACCACACGCTGGCACAGGTTGCCCAGGGAGGCTGTGGAGTCTCCATCCTTGGAGGGGTTCAAAAGTAGTCTGGATTTTCTGAGCAGCCAGCTTTAGCTGGCCCAGCTTGAGGCTGGACCAGATGACCTCAGGAGCTCTTTTCCACCCTCAAATACTCTGGGATGCTGTGAGGCATTTTGTATCCAGGTGTGGGTATGCACACTCCTATCATGATAAATAAACAGTATTTCTTGAGGCTGTCTTCCCATGAACTGACATTTTAACCATCTACCCCCAATACCAGCTGTACAGCATTGCTCATACTGCATTTGTTTCTCATCTAGTTACATATTAATTTCTTTCTTTGTCATCATGGGCAAAAAAAAATTTTTTTTCTAACTGACACATGTAGCTTCACATCCTCGATTTCTGAATCAATGTCATCACTTTTCTCCTTTTGGAGGCGATAGCCAGTTTCCAAAAATGAGCAAAAGGACAAAGGGAGTCACAAAAAGAAAACATTTTCAAAATTGCAACTGTTACCTGTAATTGTAGCACGTCTATGAAAACCTCTAAGTTGTATCTAGTAAGAGAGCTGACATTTGTTACACAATTTACTAAGAGCAGTCACAGTCCCAAACAAGTTGTAGCTTGCAGAAAAGCTGTGGTAATTTGCAGGATTGTGATAATTAAGAAATGTAATGCAAATGGAAATTCAGCTCCATCCTGCAGATGGCCAAGGAGGAGAGACAGCCCTGGAGTGGCTGGGCCCCTTCCTCAAGACAGCAGAGACACAAAACACTGTAAGAAGAGTTTATGTCTTCCAGCATGACCTAAAAATCACATTCCTTTTCTTATTTTTAGTCCAATGTGGTTATTTGACAAATCTGGAAGTAAAAAATCTTCCTCCTCTTTGTTTTCCTTTTAAAGTTTAAATTTGTCTCTTTAGGCTTGTTTTGTAAAGGTTGTGGAATCCGCATCTCTGGAAGTGTCCGAGGCTGGACAGGTTTTGGAGCAACCGGGTCTAGTGGAAGGTGTCCCTGTCCATGGCAGGGGCATGGAACAGGATGAGCTTTAAGGTCCCTTCCAACCCAAACCAGTCTGGAATTCTGTGATTTAATGTGGAAAAGACAAAAGGTGTGGATCTAAGGAGATGATGTACAGAGCAGCCCTCTGCACATGGGAGGCGCTGAGGCCTGAGCAGGGAACATTGGTGGGACCTGCTGGTGGCACCTCAGAGAGGGAAGCCCCTGGATGAAATACTCTTAAGCTATGTCCAGCTGCATGTGAGACCTTACGTTTAATTCTTAGCCTGCTTGGGGTTGTTGGTGCTTGCTTTTAGCTAGGGGAAATGGTTCTTCCCAGGTGCTAGTGTGTTGAAAAGTGTATGGAGTCAGGCGGGCTGGCAAGAACAGTGAGACACATTTTATTTATAATAACAAACATTACAAAGTCTTGAACATTCATGTCTAAGCAACTGTCAGTTTTCACATCAGCATTCATTTGTTTCTGCCAGAGGTTTGTGTTGTAGGGAATTACCTTGAGCTGGTTGCAAAACTTGCGTGTTACAAAACTATAATTAATGTTTCAGAAACTCCAGGGAAGATTTGTTATTGGCAGGGTGAGTACAAATCCCCAGACACAAACATTCCTCTAAGATAACAGTGTAGCCTTTGGCATTATCTACACACACACAAAAAAAGTGGTGTAACTTAAATCAGGGTAATTAATTACACTGATGTCTTCTGTATACATGTAAAACCATTTACACCTATCACTTTGGCTTTTTGGTCTTCCTCACTCCCTGGACCTGCCCTCTTCATTGCCCCAAAGTGGTTTTTTTCTCTTTTTCCTTATTGACACAAATATGGATGAGCCAATGCATCTCTTCAATGAAGATCCCTCTGTACAACCACTGATCCACCATGAACACAGCAAAACCCACCTCTACTCCACATCCATGCTCACTCAGCACGACTTGTAGGGTTGTAATACTCTCTTGCAGTGATAGAGCCCTGACCTTAAATTCCTCAGTCAAATCTAAGAGAACAAAGCCATGTATCCCAGCAAGTTTGGGAACAGGAATAAGAACCATAATGTGGCAACATCCTAATAGAGGAGGACTGTTTCATACCATGACGTGCTTCTGAATCCCATTTGTTGGAATTTGGTAGATTTCCAGCTGGAGACATGATGAGTGTTGGGGTTTTAGGAGTTCTCCTGGGTTTTTTTTTTCTGTTAAAGGAATTTTCCCCATAAGTGTTGCTAAGGGGACAAATTGCTGGGTACTTCAGAAAAACAAAAGAGGTGGCTACGGGATGGGGCGCATCTGGCTACTCTTTCGTTTCACCTGGGTGTGCGGACAGTTGGTCCCCAGCGTTTGGACGTTTGGATGGAGAGGGAGGCTGCTTCGTCAAGCCCCGGGATCCCAAGCCCACATTCCCTGCCCCGCTGGGAGCCGGGCCATGGCCGCCCTGCCCCGCCGTTGCTTTGAGCCATCGCTATGGTGTAGCCGTGCTCACCCTGCCTGCCCAGACCTCTGTGGGGGCTCCCCGTTTGGATACACCTCGTCTGCCACCCGGGATTTGTGCTCATCCCTGCCGTTCCAGCCTGCTGTTCCCGAGGGTCCGGCCGGACACCGGGATCGGCTGCCCAGGGGTTTTCTGAAGCCTTTGTTCCATCCCTTCCCGGGATCCCAGGGCACCGGTGCCGCGAGCTCCCCGAGCTCGCTCCGGAGCGCCCCTGCAGCCGCGGGGGAACCATCGCACCTGCCCTGCTCACCGGGAGCCGCCAGCGCCCCTGCCGGCTGCGAGCGGAACTGCACCCGAGGGGAAAGGGCCCGACAGCCGAGAAGGCTGGGACTGGGTTTGTGATTGCTGTTACTGCCATAGTTGTTGTTGTTTGTTTGACTGGTTATACACATATAGATATACAATAGTAAAGAACTGCTATTCCTATTTCCCACATCTTTGCCTAAAAGCCCTTGATTTCAAAATTATAATAATTCAGAGGGAAAGGGAGTCACATCTGCCATTCCGAGGGAGGCTCCTGCCTTCCTTAGCAGACACCTGTCTTTCAAACCAAGAGAATGAGTTAGATGGATTTCTTGCAGAGAGGTTGCAGCAAACCCTGCTGAAATGCCAAGGATGCACGTTGCCATTATCAGCTTCTTCTGGTGCAATACCAAACCAGTTCTACTACTCAACCAGAAGACTGGGAGAATAACTTCAGACAGCCAGTTTTCTTCACCCATGAGAACTGCAGACTCCAGTGCAGTACGGACACGCTCCAGGGTCTGGGCAAGCAAAGACCCTTTTCGCAATTCTCCGTGCCAACAGCAGAGCCCTGGGCTCCGTGTTGCTCTGCCTGAATAGAGCTGACGTGACCGTTTGAGGGGTTCCTCATGACCACTGAACATGAGTGCGATTCACAGTGACCCCCTGCTTCTCCAGCTGCCTCCAAACGGAGTCACTGCCACGCTCCAGCCTATGGCAAGAGAACCTTCTCAAGATTCTCTTCTGCTGAAGCAACGTTTCCTGTGGCTGCAGTCTTGGGCCTGGCCCTGGCTCTGCAGTGGCTGGGGAACACCATGGTTTCCCCATACATTTCCCAGAGTGACAAGGCTGGCTTGAGCTGTTCTTGCCTTTGTGCCTCCAGTTGTCCCATGTGGTATCAGTGGGACAGCTCTGTGAACCAAAGAGAACTGATCCTGGCTTGTAAACCTCTTCACAGAAGAAATTAAGCTTTGAATCATCCCTCGTCATAGAATCATAGACTCATTTAGGCTGGAAAAGCCCTCTAAGATCATTGAGTCCTACCATTAATGCAGCACTGCCGTGTTCACCACTAAACCATGTCCCCAGGTGCCACATCCATTTGTGTTTTAAATCCCTCCAGGAGTGGGGACTCCACTGCTGCCCTGGGCAGCTGTGCCAGTGCCTGAATGTCCTTTCAGTGAAGAAAATTTCCTTAATATCCAACCTAAACCTTCCCTAATGAAACTCAAAGCCATTTCTTCTTGTCATCCTGGCAGCAGAGCCCGACGCCCCCTGGCTGCCCCCTCCTGTCAGGGACTTGTACAGAGCCACAAGGTCCCCCCTGAGCCTCCTTTTCTCCAGGATGAGCCCCTTTCCCAGCTCCCTCAGCCACTCCTGGCACTCCAGCCCCTTCCCAGCTCGGTTCCCTTCTCTGGACCTGCTCCAGCCCCTCAATGTCTTTGTTGTCAAGAGGGGCCCAGAACTGCCCCCAGGATTCAAGTTCAGCTTACACATAGTCCGGCAAGTGGTTGTGTGGGCAAAAATTAAGACCGAGGTACTTGGCTCCCAGGTGGGATCCAGTTGGAGGGAGAGCTGCTGGGGTAGAGGGACCAGCAGCATCAAGCCACATCCCACATTGCTCCTGGAAGCTCTTCTGAACATGGGTAAAAAGTTTAAACAAAGCTTGAGAAAATTGCAGGAAAAATAATTCCATAAGTGTTCTCTGTCTTAAACTGCCAGTAGCACACTCCAAGCAATATCAGGGAAGTTGTATCTTGAAAAACCTCCCCAAGAAAACTCAAGAAATTGCTTTGCATGCTCACAAAAAGAGAGATGGATGCTGGCACAAGGCCAGCGTGGGTGTAGCTGAGGGGTGAGCGGGATGTTTTTCCCAACAGGAGGAATAGGCAGGCAAAGTGACCATGTTTAAGGTAAGGCAGGAAAAGAAGAGGTGAGTAGATTAAATTCTTCTGCTTCAAATTGTCACACAGAGCTAGGAGAGGCATTTAGGAGAACATAAGAATATGTTTCCAGGTGTCAAACAAGGATTAAGGGCATCATAATCCCAAAACAAGGGGCTCATGTACAGAAGCGAATTCCAGTACTTGAGTAAGGATAAAATAGCTCAGAAATGAGGGCTTCTGGTGGACAGCATCCCCCTCCCCCCCAACCGTGCCACTTCTGCCCCAGCCCTTTACATTCCTGAGCCCCTTTCTTTGTGCTTCTGGTTGTTGAAATGGCCTCTGGCACTTTCCCAGGTGCTCACAGGAGCCCTGCTGATCCTCCCCGGGGCATAATGAAAAGGTCACAGGGACTGTGAGGCATCTGAGCAATTTAATCCGCAGCTGGGCTCGAGTGGGGTGGGTCCAGCCCCAGGCAGGGTGGCACATGTTGAGGCTTTATCCCAAAGCCTGTGCTGAGGAGCTGGATTTTAAACCGTTCCAAATCTGGGGCAGAGGCTTTTCTTCATAACTAGGGACAAGAGGATAACTAGGAACCAGAGGATTTTTCTTCTTGCTCTCCAAACCTTCAAGTTCCTAGGAATCCCACAGGTGAGGTAATAAAATCCCCTGTGTTTGACCTCCATCCTGCTATACTAATGTCATATTAATGTCAGACTAATGGCATACTAATGCATTTGCATCAGGAGCTGGGATCCACCCATATGGTGCCCCAATGCATGTCCCCTGAGCAAATCAGGGTGTGCTCCAGGGCACTCTGCTGCTCTCATTCCCTGGGTAATCCTTCCACCAAGCTCTCAGTCAAGGGAAAGACCAGCATCTTGGAAAAACTGCTGAATTTTCAATTTGGTTCGGATTTTGTTAACACAAACGTCTCGCCTTCAACTTTTTGTCTTGCATTATTTCACACACGAGGGCAGAGCCCCCCATATCTACTGCAGGGGGATAAATGTAGACAAGTCAGTGCCGCTTCAGCCTCCTACATGTCCTGTGCCTCCTGCATCACCCCTGCCTCTACCTATTTCTCCTGCACCTCCTCTTCCTCCTGCATCTCCTGTGCCTCCTGCATCTTCTCTCCCTCCTGTGTTGCCTCTTGTTCCTGCCTTGCCTTTGGCCCTTGTATCACCTTTAGTTCTGCATCCTCTGCCCAATGGGGCAGCCCATACTGGTACCACACAGGACACAGCTCCATGCCCCTGTGAAAGACTTACTTGAGGAAAAGGCTGGAATTAATCAGCAGGAATTACTCCCCTGGAGAAGTCACAGCTGTCAGCCACACGTTGCAGGGCTGCAGCTCCTGAGAAGCAGTATAAGATGCAATATCAATTTCCTAAAAGTTAGAAACTCATAGAATCATGGAATGGTTTGGGTTGGAAGGACCTTAAAGCTGATTTTGCTCCACCCCCCGTCATGGGCAGGGACACCTTCCACTAGACCAGGTTGCTCCAAGCCCCATCAGGGCACAGGGTCTCATAAGAAGTGCAGGGTTCTGAATACTTTTTGTTCAAACCAAGCTTTGAGAGAAAGGAAAAAAGATAGGAAACTATAAGGGGGTGTGACAAATGGGCTTTTCAGGAAAAAAAAAAAGACAACAGTTGTAAGATTTGTTAAGAAGAAAATTCTTTTTATGCCTTAAAAACACAAGGGATTGCACTGAGAAAGCACTGTAATAGCACATTCAAAAGTCATCTGAAAATGAAGTTTTCAATTGTGGGCCTCCTTTGACCCCATTAACTGCGGACATTAGAGCATTTTCATGTCCTTTTTTATCCTGTTAGACATCCATGGGGCCCTCAGTTAAGCTGGGCTGTCACTCAGGACACTGAGCTATGGGCTGTGGTGGCTCTGATGTGTCAGCGAAAGATGTTTAACTATAGGACAAACAAATGTCTCTGGCCTTCAAGAAACAATTTTCCAAAGGTTGAACTCGTATTGACTCATGCCAGCACAGCAGAGAAATGTGCTCAGCACTCTCATTGCAGCCTACCAGGAAACAGCAGTGTTTCCTGTGAGGGAAAATAGTGGAGAGGAGCCAGGAATGAATAAGCAGCCTTATTGCATTGTGGATCATAGAACCTCTTCCTATGAAAGGGCTAAGTGGGGCTTGTTAAAGCATTGATGAAGTCAAAGAATAAAATTACAATGAGGTAGACAGGATAAAATTATAACCCCCAGGTAGATAGGTAGGTTAAGGTAGAAAGGAAACAGGTAATAAAAGAATTGGCCCCTTTGGGAGGTAGCATGTGTCATCTTCTCCTGGAGCATCTTGCTATGTCATAAAATGTCCCGTGAAGAAACCTCTCCTAATATCCAACCTAAACCTCCCCTGGTGCAACTTGAGGCCGTTTCCTCTGGTCCTACTGCCGTATGTCACATTCCTCAAGAAGGATGCGCATCACACAAGGACCTCAGGAACAGCTTCTGCATTTCTGCCCGTGACACAGGGACCGTGTGTGTCTGGGACACTCCTTTTGTTCCAACCACTGAAGTGGCCTGAAGGAAGCCCCTGGAGTTTGCTGATGTGCTGGGGGTTTGCGATGTGTTTCTGAATGTCCTGCGGGAGGAGCTGAAATGGGCTGACTGGGCTGATGCCAAATCATGGCAGTGGATGAGCATTAAATAGGGACTTACTTTGTCTCATGGAGTGAAAGGCATCCATGACCCAAGGAATTCCAGAGCCTGACAGACACAGGCATGCAGACCACTTGGAAGTATTGATCTTATGCTTTCAATTAATCTCTTCTGCCCCAAATCCTTCAATTTTTCCTTCCAGATTGATTGTAATTTTCAGCATGTTTTTTGGTCCTCTCCATTGCATTCTTGGCAGGACTGTCCCAAACCAGTGCAAAGGCTGGACCCTCCCGGTGAGATCTCACTTTTGATGCAAAGTGATTAACTTTGACATTACCATTTCTCAAGCAGCAGATGCTTCATTCAAGAGCTATAGCACAAAAGAGCTGAAGAAGTGTGTGTATCCAAAATTAAGGCCCTGGCACAGGTTTCCCTGTCCCTGGCAGTGTCCAAGGCCAGGTTGGACAGGGCTTGGAGCAACCTGGGATAGTGGAAGGTGTCTCTGTCCATGGCAGGGAGTGGAACAAGATGAGCTTTCCAACCCAAACCATTCTGTGATTGTGATTCACTGAAATTCAAGCCCAGGCTGGGGCTTCTCCCTGCCCACAGTGGAGCTGGACCTTCGTCCATGGTTACAGCTGTGGGTCATTCTGTTTCTTCTTGTGATTTTGGCCACCACAGTGGGGCCACAGGGACTCCATGGCTTGCAGGAGAGGGAGACTGAGGGCAGGCAGTGTCAGGGGGAGCCCAGCAGCGATGTCAATATGAGGGTGTGTGCAGGTGGGCACCCACGAGGCTGCAGCAGCTCTCAGCAGGCTCAGGAGGGACTCCAGGGGCTCCATTATGCCAGCAGTGCACTGAGAAAAACTACCTCCAAACTGGAAATGGTGTCTTAGTGATTAAATTGCAGATTTTCCCTAATTTACACAGATGCCAGAGAGACGTTTTTAAAAGGATGTGAGAAACTTGGCAGCAGTGGAACTTTGGAAAACAGCACAGAGAGCAAAGGTATTGGTTTAGCAATGCCAGTGGTGTGAGGATGTGACTGGAAAGGGCTGCAGAGAGAGTGCTTAAATCTCATTTAAGAGAGTTCAGCTGAAACTGTTGTGGGAAGAAAGACAAGGTCCCCTGCTGAACCTCCACTGCTTCTCCCACACCACCTTTGACTGGGAGCTCTCCAGAAAAAAATAATACTCAAATGGCACTTGTAGAGGAAAAGCAAATATCCTCTCAAATCTTTTCACTCTGTGCCCTTCACATGCTCCCAAAGTGACCATCCAAACCAACCTGGCAGGGAGCATGCCAAGCCCAGCCCCACCCCCAAATCCTGTCTTGCAGACATTGCCAGGATCACTGCCCAGCTCATCCGGGTATGACCAACACATGTTGTGTGCACCTCACACTGTGAAATCCCCCGGTCTGGGAGGATTCACATGGTCTCACTGAAACTGGGTGAGAAACCCAAATGAGCTCATGAATTTGCATAGCCAACGTGCATGAAAAAGTCCCATCAGCAAGAGAACACTGTCCTCCCAGAGGAGGTGCTCTGTGCTGTCTCTGACCTCTCAGGCATTGACCCTCCAGGTACACCTGCCAAATAACCTCAAAAAAGACAATTACAACTTTCAGCTTTCAGTAATGGGATATGTCATTTGTATCTCCACCAAACACGAGGAATGCACTACCTTCTCTGCCTCTGCTCTTGGCTAAATGCTTTTGTATTCCACAGGCAGTGACAACCACCTTCTCTTTCTGCAGCAGCTGTGAAAGATGTGAACCTGCTGTCCCAGCTAACCTGCCCTCTGCTGTCCAGGAACAATTTCTTCTTCCTTTCCAGTTACTCGACCTATTAACACAATCAAACTATGCTTAGAAGGATTTTTCCTTGTGAGGATGGTGAGGCCCTGGCACAGGTTGCCCAGAGAAGCTGTGGCTGCCCCATCCCTGCAAGTGTTCAAGGCTTGGTTAGATGGGACGTGGGCTGAGAACCAATTCTTTGCAGCTGTTTCTGGTGTTAGAAATGATGACAGGCTGCCCTGGTGCTAAACTGGTGTTCTGCTTTGCTCTGGAAAGCAGGGAGGTTATCAGGCCATCACAAGCTCCCTGCACAACATTGGAGCTGCTTGGGACACAAAGTTTAGCAAAAATCAAAACTTGGGGAAAAGAGCAGTAACAACAAAAAAATTAGAGGAAATCACGGGTTTGGGAGGTCCTTCCCAGAGGACAGAGTGAGTGGAACATTATTTCTGCAGCTTTCTCTGGGTCATGAGCTGTGTTTCTTACACAGCTTGTCACTCCTGCACGGTGCAGCAAAGGTCCCTCTGGACTGGAGGCTGTGAACGGACGGTGCCACGCGCTGAGCTCCTCCCGTGTGCAGCCTGGCACAGGCTCCCAGGCAGGGCCCCGAGGGAAGGACACGAGCAGTGTCCCAGGGCTGCACTGGTGCAGGCACTGCTGCACACACACAGTGCAGGAACTTGTTGGAGCCGGGGGTGCAGCTCCTGACTCTCACACTGCAAAATACACAAGGGCATCAAAACATGCACAGCAAACCCTTGCCAGACTTCCAGAGTGCTCCACCACCCCAGCTCTCCTCCAGACCTCTAAAATCACAGGCACATTTACATTCCCCAGGAAGTTTCCACAAAAAAGCAGTCCAAGGACCCCCCAGAGGATCACCTGAAAAGCTGCAGAGGCCTCAAATACCTGAAGGTAAAAGCAGTCATTAAAAAGGCATAAACAAAGGGCATCGTGATTGTTTTGCCACGTCTCCAGACTTGAAAGGAGGCTGAAATAACCTTTATATAATCCCATTAGCATTTTCCAGTGAAAACAAGGCATTTTAGGAGGCTGAACAATATCTTTTCTTATCATCCAGAAAGGTTAGGGGTATTTATCTGATCTAATATTTTATAATTGATATGAAGTGACACAGAAGCATAAGGCAGGCAGGCAGGAGGTGGCTGCAGTGACACAGCAGAAGCCACCCTCTGCTCTTCCAGCAATGCCCAATGGCCTGGGCATGAGCCAGCTCTGGCAGCAACATCCCTTGACCATCAGCTCTACAGGAAAGAGGACTTTGTGTTGTGCCCTGCTGTGGTGAGGACCCCAGATGCCAAGGCCAGCTCCCCCACTCTTACAACACTGTAAGACCACTTGACTCTTTTTCAGTGTCACATTTGCTGGAGCTGGTGCTCTACCATTGCATTCCCAGGGGATGAAACATCTTATAGAATCATAGGATCATGGAATTACTGAGGTTGGAGAAACCCTCTAAGATCATTGGTCCAGTTGCCAGGTCCACCACTAAACCATGTCCTCAAGCGCCACATCCACGTGGTTTTTTCGAACACTTCCAGGGATGGTGACTCCACCACTGCCCTGGGCAACCTGTGCCAGTCCCTGAACACTTTTTCTGTGAAGAACTTTTCCCCAATATCCAATCTAAACTTCCCCTGGTACAACTTGAGGCAGTTTCCTGTCATTCTGTCCCTTGTTCCCTGAGAGCACCACTCAGTCCCCACCTGGCTGCACCCTCCTGTCAGGGAGTTGTGGAGAGGCAGAAGGTCCCCCCTGAGCCTCCTTTTCTCCAGGCCAAGCTCCCCCAGCTCCCTCAGCTGCTCCTGGCGCTCCAGCCCCTTCCCCAGCTCTGCTCCTGGCTCTGGACACGCTCCAGCCCCTCAATGTCTGCCTTGGAGCGAGGATCTCTTGCAGTGACTGTATCTTCAGCCTGCCCGTCCTCTGTGCTTGTTCTTGGTTGGGAACACAGCCTTGGCCAAACTGCTGCATCCTCCACTGAAGGAAGGGGTGAGATGCCCCTTCTGTGGAAGAGGGAGGGAGAGAGAAGAGGGAGGATATAGGGGTTGGGTGTCAAAAATAGGTCCCAATTCCCAGGAGGACCCAAGGCAGTCAGAGCTCATGTGGTCAGGTGTCAATGCTCTCCACAACGGTGAGTAAGTATTGCCTATTTTTCATCTCTGGTAGGGAATGGAAATGAGGAGGTTATTCTTTGCTGAGACATTCTGGAAAGTCATAGCTGAAATCTCGCACTTGTCTCTTCCATCTGTTTATTTTTACCACTTAATAACACGTCTGTCTCGTCAACTACTCCTGACACTGTGGCAAGAAAATCCAACTCCATGAAGACAGATTTATCAAAGAGACATTAGCTCTTCCTTATTGTGTGACACCGTGTCAGTTCTTCTCCTGCGCACGAAGTCTGGTCTGTAATTTCAAAGTGTGTCTTCTATCTCTTTGAGGGGGTGATATGACAAATACATTTGAAATTGTTGCTTGTTACCCAAAAGGTTATCCAAACTGTGAAGATAAGAAGCAACTTCAAGCGTTTCAAGGAGCCTCCTTTTTTGATGTGTTTTTCTCCACTGCCACATGATGTTAGAGACCTAATTTCAAGCAATTAGTAACAGTGGCAAAACAGTCATTGAAATAATCTGTGATAGAGGAGAGAACCCTGGGACAACATGAAAAGTCTGTGCTATCAATAATTTCTCACCATTAACAAGAAAATCCTGGTCTGCAAGGCTTCACCATGACACCAGACCTGCTCCTGCCTCCGCTTTCCAAAGAGGGGCCCCAGTCTCTGCAGAGGTGCCCAAATGCAGGTCAGCAGTGTGAACCTCCTTGTGAGTCACCTTGGGTTTATCAGCTTGACAGTGGATGGCTTCACTCACCCCTTTTGTTTCAAACTGTGCTCCTGGTTTCACTCCTGAGCCCTCTGCCTGATGGGGGGGCCCTGAAGAACTGAGTCTGAACCATCTGACATTTTCAAATGAACTGATTTACCATTTTTTCCTTATTTTCTAGCCCTGCCGTGAACTTTGTTTTTTAAGTTTTGAATCCAGCTAAGCTGAACCAATGTCCTTGTTTGCTTTTCGGACAGGGAGCAGGGATATTTCACTGAAAGAGTCTTAAAACTCCAGTTTGGTGTTCAGAATCACTCAGAACACATGCACTCTTCTGGGTGCATTCTGGTAGCACAACCACAGCGTTGGTTGGGAGGGACATAATCCAACCTCCTGTTGGAAGCAGGGCAGCTGCCAGCACTGGGAGAGAGCAGAGCAGAGCCGTGCGTGTCTCCATGTGCAAAATGTGATGGATAAAGGCTGTCTGTGACACACTGGCTGTGAGAGCAGCACCTGGATTTAATGATTCCCTCCTCACTGAGCCTGTGTCTCCCATTACTGTCTTGTGCATGGCCCTGATGTGCTAAGAGGAAGTTGCCTTCCAGTACCTGGTGCTCCAGAAGTGATCCTCAGCTAATGAAAGCAACCTTCAGCATTTCAGAAAACACGTGATTCCCATATCATATTGGCTCACAGGATCATCCTCTTCACTCCTTGTCCACATGAAAGGCAGCATTAACTTCTAGAGAACATGATAACCTGCCCTTTGGGAAGCTCCTTCCTTCCCTGGGAGGGAATGGCCACTGAATTCCTTCAGGATCTCTCCTGCCTGTATGAGAAGCTACTTCCAAAAACTAGAGAAAGAAGACCAAAACTATATTGTTGAATCTTGGAGTTTCCCTGCATGTCCCTGTATATGTTTTATTACACTGCAAGCATATTCTATCAACAGCACCATGTGCTCTGCCCTGTAATGTGGAGTAGGAAATGATCTGGCACGTTCTGTACATCATGGAAAACCTGTTAACAAGTGGAAAATAGGGAGAACCTACTAGTTTTACCAGTTTCTGAAGAGTAAATTCAGATTTACTCCTGTGAGGGAGAAGGATTTGTTCCAAAAAGATGGAAAGAATTAAGTGAGCTGGTAAGTGAAATGACTTCAACATTGCCCCATACTGACTTTTCCCCCCAGAAATGACTCCTGCAATGAAGGACCTGTCTTGTGTTTCTTTCTCTCGTTGGTTGAGGCTGGAGAGTGGCTGATGTGAGACAAATCCATCTTCTCCTTCCTTTGATCACAAAAACACCGAGAACAAACCTTCAGGAATCTGCTGCCAACAGAAGGGTGCCAGGCTGGGGTGGATCTGCCAGGTAACACACACATATAACATATAATGTGCACATATAACACACCCCCTGACTGCACCTGGGACCACGATTTTCCAGTAACAGACTGAAATGGCATTTCCAAGATTCCCTGATTTCTCTGATTTTCACTGCCTTGTTTTATCAATCCTTTTGGGTACACTTGCCTTGTTGTGTCAGGAACTGCCAAACATCAGCAAATGAGCTGAGAACTGCATCCCAAATGAATTCTATAGCAGAAGAAGAACGTATCAGGCTGTTGTCCAAGGCCTTTCCCTTCAACACATATGCCCTAGCAGAGAAGAAATGAAGGGCATCTATCTAAAAATAAAATTATTGAATATTTAGGTGCTGCTATTTTCATCATGTATTGTTTTAAAGCTTCAGTTCACTTGGTGCTTTTTAAAGAAAATACAGACTTGGGTGAAGGAAAGCAGCTGTATTACCTACAAAAATGGCTCTAAGCACTGTTTGCAGCCTCTGGGCACAGGCTGGCCCAGAAGCAGGGGAAGTGGAGGGCAGTGGCTGTGGAAGGGAAGGAGGCAGAGAGGGAAGGTGAACTGGAGCCGACGTCTCGGTCCCGCTTTGCCTGCTGCTGCCTGGGCACTCCCCCCTTCCCACCCTTCCAGGGGGTGTGGAGGCCAAGCTCTACAGAAAGGACATGGCTAAGAGACACACAGTCATCTTGGGATGCCTTGTCTGTCCTGGATGCTGGGAGATGGAAACACAGATTTCCAGAGAATTTACTGGCACTAAGCACCATGAGGGAGTTGGGATTTCATGTGTAAAGGTGGGGATGAAGGATCCACAGTCCCATCCCCTCCTACAATGACTCCAGCTGAGGCCCAAGACACAAAGTTCACCTTTGCAATTCAGCAAGTTCCCAGATGTGACAAACCATCATCTCAGGGAATGAACCACCATGGGAATGTGGTGATTCTCCCCTGGGTTTGGCTGCAGGGTCTCCTTGGAGGAGCAGGAGAACTGATGACAGGGACAAGTGCTGTGGTTGGCACCAGGACAGGAGACCACCTAAGCCATCAGAGCCACACTTAGAAAGCAGAGGGACAAATCACAATGAATGAGGACTTATTTTATCTACACATTTCACCTGACATCATTTCATCCTATCTAGTAATTTGATCTGCCTTCTAAATCCAAACCTCAGTATTTTTAGTTATCTAAAAAAAGAAACAATGCTCACATAGAAGAGCCTGGAAGCTCAAGATGGAAGCATGAAATCCCAGTAGATCAATATTAAGTTACACCCTGGCAATCAGAGGGAAAATAAACACAGTTAACTCAGAGCCACGTGAAGCTTTGTGCATTAAAAACACCAATAGTGTTTTATTCAGAAAAAATAAACAGCCTCACTTTGAATGAGAAAACATTCACATTAGATGACACCTGGCAGGATAATGGGAGTCAGGAACAAGCCTTGCCTCAACAGCACAGGAGGGTGGGAACAATCCTCACAGAGACCCCCCAGCTCCTCCCAAATGCCTGCTGAGCCATTCCCACAGTGCCCTCAGTGGCTGCTAGTATTGAGTTCATCTTTGGTTCTTCCTGAAATTAGTTTATTATTTTCTGGTTTAGTTTTTCTATCAGCCCATCTTATTTAAACTATATCCTCTGAATTTTTTTTTTTTTTGAGCTTTAGGCTTTTTTCTAGGAGACTTTCTAGCCTTCAGCCAGCTGGGGCCCCTCTTCTTTCCCTTGGCTCTACTCACTGTGAGAAGAATAAAAGCCTCCTCTGTTCTCTTTGGTTTCCAGCACTTGTAGAATGGTTTATCTGGAAGCAACTTTTCAGATTTTTCTATGCTGCAACTGACACCACAGACAGAAATGTATCTTCACTGAAGGAGAGCAAAACTGAGAAAATTCTGCCTCCAACCCTTTTAAAGCAAGACAGAGCTCAGGCATTCTCCCCACCCTGCTACCCTTGACCTCTCAAGAAGTTTTGCCCTCCAACCTCTTTCTTCCACAGGACCACAGCAGCCAGAAGGGATCGCCAGTGGTCTCTGCCAGGCCTCAGCCAGCTTGGATCAGGTCATCAGCACCTTCTGTAGTCCAGAGTGAACTGTTCTCCAAGGATGGAGACTGCACACTTCACTGGGGTCACTGGCCCCTCTGGAACTATTGGATCACCCTCTCAGGCCGTTACTGAGTAATCACCTTTATCAAACATGTATTAGGGAAGCAATCAGGGAGGGGCCTGTGCCCACCCAGGCTGCCCTTTGGGCCCTGCTCACCTGTGGCTTTCCCCAAACAGCTGGTTCTCCATGTAGCGCTTGAGGTTGCCCACAGCACAGACAGGCACACAATCTGCAGAAAAAACAATCTGCACTAATAATAACTTTTTTGAGGTTATCCTTTCTCAATCCCGGTACATTCCATCTCTCCAGTAGGACACTCTGCACCTGAGAGGAACTCGGAACTGCAGAGGGCTGAACACCCTTTAATGCCCCTGTACCAGGCTGGAAGGGGCAGGTGTCAGTGCACCTGCCTGGAGGCTATTCCTGGTGGAACACCAGCCTCCGATGTAAACACACACTGCATAGAACACCTGACCTTCTTTTCCTGGCAAGCGACTGTCTCGCCCCAGTTATAAATACATTCTTCAGAAATACATAAATGCATAACTTAACACCTGCTTTGACACAGGCATGGGAAGGAAACCATGCTGGGACCCCAGGGAGAGCCTACACTCTCACCTGGTCCCCCTGGTCCAGCCCTGTGTCCCTTGCACAGCTTGGTGAGACCCAGCAGCCATGGTTGGGATTTGAGCCAGAGGGGTCTGTAGTGTTTGTGGGCTTCTCATCACATTCCATGCAGCAACTTTTGTTTTCAGGCAGAAAACATCAACCAGTGCCCTTGTCTTGCAGTGGTGCTGGTTTTGCCTGGCAATGCTGTGACTGGAGGGTGGCCCTGTCCTCTGCCCGACACAATGACTCCCCGCTGGTCCCGATGCTGCCATGGGACAGGGAATATTCCCCGAGGGAATTGAGGCCCTGCACACCACACGGTGCAGATAGGAGAAACCTTTCCAAAAAAGCAGCCTTGGCCTCATTCAGACAGGGCGATGCCGAGGCTGGGAAGCAGCTGGTGGATTCTGACAGATTTAGCACTCAAATTGAGGCCTCAGTTAAAAGAGCAGCTCCCAAGGTTGAGGCTCAGGGCCCGTCCTGCCCCGGGCCAGCCCGAAGTAGTGCCAAGCAGAGCTCGCCCAGCTCGCTCTCATCGTTCTCCTCGGGCTCGCTGCTGAAGTTGGAGGGGCTGCTGCTGGGCAAGCTGTGGCCAGAGCCTGTGCTCAGGGATCCCTGGCCCTTCGGGTCTGCGCTCAGCGCCAGCGCAGCTCGCAGGCACGCGCTGCCGGCGCGGGCAGGAGCTGGCTGGGCGTCCGGCTGGGAGTCATTCCTCTGGCTGAAAAACTGCCCCAGCAGGGATCTCTGGAGGGTCGTTTGGAGGCTTTCACAAGTCCTCTGTTTTGTGCTTGGCCGGGTGTAATGCAAATCCAACTGCAGGACCACGTCTGTCTGGAAGGGGAGAGCAAAGAACACAAAGTGAATGGGAGAATTCGATCGGAAGCAAAGCTCTCCTGCTGCTGCTGCTGCCAGAAAGGAGCCTTGGCTGGCTCTTGTGCAGGCTCACAGCCCCATGCTGTGGCACGATGGAGCAATGCTACTGCCAGAGAAAATGAGCTGTTCATATTCACACAGCTCATGATGCTTACAGGCCTCAGCCATGGATTCTGTATTTCAGGACTTCTCCTGAAATCAGGGATCTCATCAGCTCTATCAGGGCACTGTCACTGCAAGCACCACTCTGGCGATGTGGGCACAGGGGAGCAAGAGGGGCTGCACCATGGCCAAGACCAACGCACATGGGAGAGGAAAGCATTAAACACTTTCAACCCTGGAAGTGTTCCAGGCCAGGTTGGATGGGGCTTGGAGCACCCTGGGCTAGTGGAAGGTGTCCCTGCCCATGGCAGGGGGTGGAATGAGATGAGATTTAAGGTCCCTTCCAGCCCAAACCATTCCGGGATTCTATGAACTAAAACACACCTGACACTCTGAAAACCAACAGCTTTAAGCAGCAGTGCTCCACAGGGATCTGCTCACAGCCTAGCACTATTTTAGAATTTTCTAAAAGATGAAGAAATAAGAGAATAACCACATTCATGGCAGTCAAACCCCTGAAAGCAGACCCCAGCACGGCACTGTGCCTGAAACACCTGTGAAGAGCAGGGAGATGTATAATAGAACAAGAAGATTTTGGCAGGCGATGCCCAGTCCAGGTCTCTGTCTGCACTTAAAAGCAATGCAGAACAACTGGGAAAGGTTCAGAAAAGAGCTCCAGGAACAATCAAGAACTGAAAGCACTGCCATATGCTGAAGCACATCACGTACTCAGCAAGCAGAAGTTGCTGTAGGCAGATCCAGGCAGCAGCTTGAGAGCAGCACTCGGTGTAAGATCCACTGGCTGTGTGTTAGGAGAGGAAAAAAAATGTCCAAGTAGAGACAAAGCGCACACTGCTGTTTGAGGAGAGACAAGCCAGGAGACCAGCAATTCTGCCTCTCTCATGGTCTTTAAATAGTTTGAGGGTGTTTTCAAGCGTGCCAAAGAGGCACAGCTTGGATCAGGCTTGGCAGTGTTACTCTGATGACAGGAGATCCTGGCCAGCCCATGAGCTCATCTCTCAGGCAAGCACACAGCCTCGTGAGACATCCTCCACCTGAAGTAACTGGGCAGGTCTGACCTCCCCGTGGCTGATGGGGCAAAGAGCAGCTTCCCTGGCCAGGCAGCACAGAAAAACAGAACAATCCACGACCAGTGATGCCTGTCTCTGCTCCCAGCACAGGCTGGTGTGGGTCAGCTTTGATAGGAAGGTCAGGCAGGGGAGACAACACAACAGCAAAGAGCATCCACGCTTGGGCTCTGCAGCCTGATTGTAAATCAGAAAGATTATGCTGAAGTGGAAAAGGTGAGGTGAAAGGACAGTGCTCTCCTATGGAGCCAGGCTAGGAGAGCTGGGTGTGTCCAGCCTGGAGAAGAGAAGGATCCAAGATGACTTTAGAGCCCCTTCCAGTTCTTAAAAAGGGGCTCCAAGAGAGCTGGAGAGGGACTTCAAACAAGGGCCCTAAAATAACAGGACAAGGGGAATGGCTTCCCACTGCCAGAGGGCAGAGCTAGGTTGGATATTGGGAAGGAATTCTTCCCTGTGAGGGTGGCGAGGCCCTGGCACAGGGTGCCCAGAGAAGCTGTGGTTGTCCCATCCCTGGAAGTGTCCAAGGCCAGGTTGGATGGGGCTTGGAGCAACCTGGGATAATGGAAGGTGTCCCTGCCCATGGCAGAGGGTGGAACAAGATGAGGTTTAGGATCCCTCCTAACCCAAACCAATCTGTGATTCTGTAAAAGAGGGCAGCTTTTGTGCCTTGAAGATCAACAAGCTCCTCTAACATCAGTCTGGATGTGACACTGACACAGACACGTGGTCAGAAAGGCATATCCAGCTCCAGCCATGGGGATGGGGACACCAGTTCCATGAGAATGCAGGAGAACTGTGGAAATTTGCACCTGGTTACTCTCTACCTGAATTTTCTGCAGTGCACAGAGCTGGAAGATGCAGTCCAGCTCCTCCCGCTTGTACACGGAGGCGAGCAGACTCTCCACATGGTCCAGACGGCTCTCCCTCTGGATGGCCACGTCATCCGTCTCCTGGGTCAGGAAAACAAGAGGAAATGCAAGGAAATTTTAGCATCAGCATGAAGCACTGAGGCACAACTGCCAATCAAACACGTGCTCAGGGCTTTGATTGACATGTTGCCTGATGGAAATGCTGTGTATCCTAATAGGGAAGTACTACAGAGAGCAAGCAACAGGAATGCAGAGATTTTATACACTTGCCTTGTGCGTATCAATGAGAAGACCCCGAGTACATCTTACTATGAAAAATGGGGTATGGTGGGATTTTCAGCAGAGCCTGAAGCAGCACCAGCCAGTATTGTAATCACTGGTACTGCCAGCAGTTTGAAGGCAGCAAGTTTTCCAAGGGCACAGCTGGAAGCTCTGAGTTGTGCTGAGTGCTGAATTAGCCCCTCACCATCTACAGAACTACCAATTCTTGCTGAGTTCCTCAAATTTAGCCAAAAACAGCCCTGTGTCTGAGATCCTCTTCAGTACTGACTGAATCTTGGAGCCGCTAATACCCCGGGAAGAGACAAGGGAATAAAGGCCTTACGAAATCATAGACCATGGAACATCCTGAGTTGGAAGGAACCCACAAGGGTCATTGAGTTCAACTCCTGGCCCTGCACAGACACCCCAACAATCCCACCCTGTGCCTGAGAGCAGTGTCCAAACGCTCCTGGAGCTCTGGCAGCCTTGGGGCTGTGACCATGGATTTGAGTCCTCCAGAATGGACCATAGTCCACCAGTCCCTTCCAGAAGGCACTTGCCTCTGCTAGCTGACTCTGGCAACCGTCCCAGTGTGATCCTTAGCAGGAGAAGTTGTGCTGGGCATGCTGATGAAGGAGGCCGTTAGGATATTTGGGGAGGTAGAAGTTGGAGAAGCCCTGGGAGCTCTTCCCGGCCTTCCCTGAACTGCTGCCTGCAAACAGCCAAAGTGATTTGTTTCTGGCCAGGAGAGTATGAGGAAAAACATTGGATCCCAAATGCTGGCTGGGATCTGCAGGCATCAGG
This sequence comes from Corvus cornix cornix, assembly GCF_000738735.6. NCBI lineage: Eukaryota > Metazoa > Chordata > Aves > Passeriformes > Corvidae > Corvus > Corvus cornix. Next base: position 20,351,817 of record NC_046340.1, read on the forward strand.
ATCACCCCTGCATGCAAGGCTGGTGGAACAGGAGTAGCACCATTGCTGATCCAGTAGGTCACTGGAGGCTGAGGAAACACCATTTATCTCTGTGCAAGAGAAAGCCAAATCCATCTCCGCACTTGGCAGCTCATTACTGGAAAGATAAACTGGAGGGAGGTTGGGGAAGATCAGGCCAGTGAATGGAGACTAAACCTGGGGACCAAAGAGGCACAAAGCACATCAGCCAGATGCTGCTGACACAGGGCTTTGGCAGCACGGCTGCAGAAGGGAGGATGTAGCCCTGCTGTGTCCAGCCAGCTCCATCCTCCAGCACATGCTCCGACCCACAGCGCTGCCTCCAGCCCAGGGGTCCAACAGCACAAGGACCTGGAGCTGCTGAAGCAAGTCCAGAGGAGGCCACAGAGATGCTCTGGGGGCTGGAGGCCCCCTGCTCTGATGCCAGGCTGCGAGAGCTGGGTCCAGGGAGACCTCAGAGCCCCTTCCAGTGCCTAAAGGGGCTCCAAGAGCTGGAGAGGAACTTTGGACAAGAGCCTGGAGTGGCAGGACAAGAGGGGGACAGCTTCCTACTGCAGGGGTAGCGTTAGATTAGACGTTAGGGAGAATGCAATCTCCACGTTGGAACTTCCTCCCCGCAATTCAAACCATGACTTACTTCCATGTTGGAAACAACTTTTTATAGATTTGAAGGCCCCATAAAATCATAATTTTTGCTTTTCTTGCCTAAACTACGATTGTCTTGCTCTTTCCTTTCATTACTTCATCTGTGCTTTACTTGGCACACTTCTTTTCCATGAAGCATGGACCCAAAACTGGACCCAGTGTTCCAGCAACAGCCAGGAGAGCCAGACAGGATCTCACAAAAATCTCAGAGCTCTTGTTTCCAACCTTGCCATGGTTCTGTGCCCTGTTTTTGTCACCCCAGCTGTTTTGGGCTCTGACCAGAACTGGTTCCCATTCACTGCCCATCCCATGCTTATGCTACTTTTTATTCTTGCTCATGTGCAGGAACTTGCATCTGCTGAATAACAGCCTTGGCCTTGAATTGCACCTTCTGTTTATCCAAATCCTTCCAAAATCTAACCCTGCCTTGTAGCACCTTGCAGAGACACTTGCAGGTGTTACAGGATCTGTGTATTTAATAAGCACATCAGTGAAAATAAAAATCAATCCCACAGCCCTGATTTTCCAAAAAGCCCAAATATATTCAATCACCCTCAAAGGAGAGTTTTCTCTTAGTTTTAAATGGAATTTCCTGTGGATCAGTGTGTGCCCATGGCCTCCAGTCCTGGCACTGGGCACCACTGGGAAGAACCTGGCTCTGTCCTCTTTGCACGCTCCCTGCAGGTATTTGTAGACCTGAATGAGTTCTTTCTAAGCCTGTCCCTCCACAGGATGAACAGCCCCAGTTCTCCCAGCTTTTCCTCACAGGGGAGGTGCTTCAACCACTTCATCATCTCCATGGCCCTTTGCCAGACTCTCTCCAGTATGTCCATGTCTCTCTTGTGCTGAAGAGCCCAGAACTGGACATGTGTGGAGGACAAACAATATCCACTGCCCTTGCCCTGTCCCCCGAGCTCATCACTTTGATGCAGAAGGCATCAGGTTATCAGGCATGGAGGCCCTTTGCAATCTACTGTAACTGCTCCCAGTCACCTTCTTGTCCTTGCTGTGTTTGGGGGTGATTGGCTCTGTCACTTCCTCAGAGATCATGGTGAGGTTGACTCTCCTGGAGCTCCCCAAATCTTCATTCTTGCCCTCCAGGAAGGCAGGACTGACAGGGGCTTTTTTCCAGGCCTCAGGAAGACCATGAGGAGATGGAGAGTGTCCTTGCAGTCTTATCTCCAGCTCCCTCAGCACTTGTGGGTGCCCCCATCAGGTCCTGGGGATTTGTGAATGTCCAGCTGGTTCAGTGCTCCCTGACCTGGTCCTGCTCCTCCTCCATGTGTCCCCCTTGCTTCAGACCTTTTCCTTAGTTTCAGGATTCTGGGAGTCCTGAGGTACTTGTAGAAGCCCTTCTTGTTGCCCCCAGATCCAGCTCCACATAGGCTTTGACTTTCTGAGCCCCATTCCTACATGCTTCAACCACATCTCTGTAGTTCTCCTACATTACCTGCCCCTGCTTCTGCCTCTCGCACACCTTTTCATGTGTGAGCTCAGTTAGGAGCCCCCAGCAAATCCATGCAGGCCTCCTGATGCCTTTGCTTGACTCCCTGTTCCTCAGGATCCTTGAAAATCCACCAGCTGGGTTCCAGGGCTGTATCCCATGGGAACACAGCTCTCCAGCCTAGTGACCTTCAAGACAATCACCTGGGCAAGAAGCAACCTGGTGTGTCTGCTTCAGCAGGAGGGTTCTGATCTGCAGAAATCCCCTCCAACCCCAAACGCTCAATGACTCTATGCTCTCAAGGGATGAATTAAAGCCCTGACACATGAGATTCAAAGCCTGTCAGCTGACAGCAACTCATTATCCACAAGTATCAGCAGTCTGCTAAATTCCCAGCCACCACAGCCTCCTGTTCCACAAACTAATTCCCTTCCACACTCTCCTTTATCATTTCTGGCTGTATAGGAGAAAATGGAGAAAAGCATTTTCTAAATTAATTTTTTTAGACAATTCATAATTACTTATAAACCTTTCCCCATGGTGGGATGTGTTTTTTAATGAAGATGGTGCCCAGGAATTGGCAAGGCCAGGTTTTAGCTGGCCCTCAAATAGGGATATTCTAAATAAATTGGGGGAAGGTTGACTGGCAAGGCCATTATGTCAAACAGCTCCAGATCAAGTGTCTGGTAAACAAGGAGATCCAACATAAAGGTTTTTAAAAAGTAAGGATTTAAGCAGTATAAAGAAAAAAAAAAATAGGAATGCCTTGGGTCATGTGCGAGACCAGCCTCTCCCTTTAAAGACAGTGCTTGTCAGGTAAAAATGCAAGTCAGGCAACCCACAGGATGGGAGGGAATATGGGACAACTAAAGAAAATGAATCAATGCCAGAAAATTCCATCATAATTATTCCTGGCAAACCCACAGCAAGCCTATTTAAGTCCCTTTGATAACCAGAATGTGGCAAATGGTGGGAACACTCCCATTTCCTACATTCCCCATTTCCTCAACAAAACAGCTCTCTGGGATCATTCTAAGGGCTTACAACCTCACATTCAGCCTGGTGTTGTTGGCCTTCAGCCTCTGGCTCCTGCAGCCCAGCCACGCACGTGGGACTTAGGGGGACCCCAGCTGCCCTGAGCATCCCTCAGGTGCTCTGGAAAGATTCTGGAGGGAGCCCGGTGGGCATCTCAGGGACCCCACAGGGGTGTGGTCGTGGCTGTGGTGTCTGAGGTGGGGCAGGTGACAGTCATGGGAGGACATGCTGCTGCCTCTTCAGACGGCACTGGAGCTCAGCATGAGCCAGCTCCGCCGTGCAGTGGGACAGAAGCAGGGATCTGGCTGTACTGGGGTACCTTTTTGACTCTCTGATCCCTCTTGAGACAGCTCCAGAGGCAGGAGCAGGCAGCTGGGTTCCCCCTCCCCCCCAGTCACTGATGTTGGGGGAAGCCCACAAATACATGCTCACACACACAGACACAATTTTCATGCATGATGCTCACAAGAGGAAATGGTGGTGCAGCTTAGGAATGGGCAGGATCAGGCTCCAAACCTCCTGGATACACCACGCTGCATCAGTGACCCCAATGTGCTGAGGAGCAGCGTCCCTCCACGAGCAACAAGGGCCAAAAAATCCACCACAAACGAGCTACGCTTTGGAAGAAGGGCTACAGAAAACAAGGGAGATGGTTACAGAAAGGAGCAGCAAATTAAATCCATAGGGGTGGCCCATGGAGACCACCAGGAAAGCCCACACTGGGCACATGGTCTGTGAGGAAAGGTGTGAGAAAGGGTGCAAGGAAGCTGGTACAGCTCAACTGGGAAGGAATATACTGTTGCATTAAGATATATTAGCATGGCAGACTAAGAAGGCATGAGTCAAAAAGCCAGACCTGCTTTCTAACACAGAAAACAGAATAGCTCTTGGCCTCAATCAGATTAAATGCAATAATTTAATGAGGCAGGACAGAAATCAATCTGAGGGACAACTGGTTAAAGGCATCAAACTGCTGCCAAATCTTTTTTGTGATGCATGACGAGCAAGGCAGGGAATCCACAGAGGTGTGGAAGGAGCCTCAAAGAGGTGTACGCAGAGGGGGGGATCCATTTTCACCAGGGATCAGCCTTTCCCAGCCCTCAGGACTCAGCCCAACCACCCTCCGACCTCTGAAATGGAGAAAGCAGCCCAGGAACAGAACTGGCCAGAAGACTCACGGCAGGCCAGCGGAGCAGGAGCTGGGGGTCAGTGATGTGGGCCAGGGGTGGCTGTGGCTTGGCACACACGAACATCAGGTTGGAGAAGAGCCGGAGGAAGTGGAGCTCCACCCGTGCCCCGCATGGGAAGGTCACCGTTCTGCTCAGCGGCTCTGGAAGGGAAATTCAAGCAGGATCAACTCCTCAGAGGGTCCTGTCAACACCTCCCTGCAGTGCCGTGTCCCTGAGGAGCACAGGGACCCCCAGTTCCCTCCTCCCCACACCCCCCATGGCTCACCTTGGCTGTGTCCCCAGTGCTCAGTGGCTGCTCCCGAGGGACAGATGGGATCCGTCAGGGACCGGGCTTCCTTCAGCGTGTGCTTGATCTCCATCACCTGCTTCCCAGTGACCAGGGGATCATGGCCAATGTCTGCAGGAAAGAGTCGGAAGCACAAGGATCACTCCAGGTTCGTTATTGATCTCCCTGCCTTTCGGGCCCTACACAAATGTCCCCATGCTGCTCCCAGGCTACTGAAAGATCCCATGGGGCATGGCCTGTGATTTGGATTTTAGGGAGGAACGGTTGGCTGGCTGGGATGGGATGGTCTCTGCTCTCTCTTCTCACCCCCTGCACTGAAGCAAGTGGTTTCTAACTCGTCTCTCACCTTCTAACACATCCTCCAGCATATGTGTAACCTTCTTCTCTTGCAGAATGTGCTTCTTCAGGTATTTCATGAAGATCCCAGAGCTGAACTCCCCATCCTGCAATTCATAGGCTTCTGCATCTTCACTCCTGCAAGAATAAGGATATTTCTTCAGAGTCCTCACAGTTCTGCATTGGGCATGAGGTCCAGGGTGAGTCTGGGGTGGCCAACTCCATCCAGACTGTAGTGGCTGGGTCCAAGTGAGCTTCTCAAGGAATAACACAAAGTGCTTGGGTTGTGTCCTGGAGAGGGTGGGCAGGCCACAGGATGGGAAAAAGCAGTGGAAGGGAATGGGATAGGACAGCACAGTCTCCTCTGCCAGCCCAGGCAAGTGATGAAGGTGAAAAGCCAGTGGAACTGGCACTGGACCGGGAAATAATACCCAGCATCTCAGAAGGCTTTGGGTGGGCTGCTCATGGGACATGCACCTGGAGAATCAGGCTGAAGAACAGGTGACAGGAGCTGATGTCACCTTCACACACAACTTGTAACTGAAGCACAGGCTGACAGCAGCAGGAAGGACAGAAGTGCCTGAACAGCAAACCCAGCAGATGGAGGGTGAGAGCCAGAGGGAACACAAGAGAAGCCCTCTCCAGCCTCCAGAGCCACCATGCATGCAAGGATGAGAGGAGACAGGGCTGTGCCAGAGTGTGGTCCCACGTGAGGGTGTGGGGGTGGTGAAGTCACTTACGTGGAATAGCCATAGACAGTGTTTCCCCACGGCTCCAGTGGCTGCACCTGGGACAAGGCACACCCTGGGTTGTACCTGGAGAGGAGGCAAAGGCACAAGTCAGTGTCGAGGACATCTGCAGCTGGCACGAACAAAGCCCACACACTCCTCGTGTCCATCTCTTAGGGATGGCAGTAGGATCAACCCTCACCTCAGATATAACCAGAGAGACTAAAGCTGGGAGTCCCACCAAGAACCCAAACCACAGGGGAAGGAGTAGGTATGTCCAGCTGTGGCTTAACTGCACTGGTAAGCTGCTCCCTGCCCTGAGCCTGAAGCTGTGGTACAACCTGGAGCTGTGGGTACAACCTGGAGCCATGGGTGCACATTGCCACCTCCCTCCAGAGGCTGGATTTTAACATGTCCAGGCAGAACCACGGTGCAGAGAACACACAGGTTCACCATGGCCCAATGGACAACCGTCCCTCAAGAAGTCAGAGGTGCACACCACCATGGTTACAGCTCAATTGCCTTTGCTGGAGGTCTGGGACACCCCACGGGGCCCTTCCAGACCACACACACACACTTTTGCCTCAGGGAACCAAAGCAGGCTATGGATGATACGCCCCCAGATCTCCCTCAGAGACAGGACCAGGACACGCACACAAGTCTCAAAGCTCAAAACTGGTCCTGACACCTCAGTCTAGATGCAGCTGAATGAGCACAGCCCCTGTTATTCTCAAAATCAGGTAGATCCATGGTGACAGGATCTGATTTCCAACAAAAAAAGATATCTTGGTTGCATTGAATGGTCAAGCCTTGCCCATCTGACTGAAGCCAGACTGACAGCACACGGACAGGCTGCCTCCAGGTCACACCAGTGACTCGGAGCTGTTTCCAGTCACACAGTGCAAGAGCCAGGCACAGAGGCAGCATTAGTCCATGCAATTCAATCCCAGCACAGTTTCCTGGGGCTGGAGCTGGGACGCTAAGGAGAGCAGAAGGGACAGGGATATTGCCAGCAGCCAGCACGTCACCTACTGCTGGTGGCACAGTCTGGAGATGTTTAATGGCAGAATTCAACTGACTTGTGTAAGTTGTCTTAAAGATGATCAGAAGAGAAAATGTGAGAAAGAAGACATGTTTCTAAATCTGAATATTGAGATTTATCTGCTCCTCAACTGCTCCTAATTTAATGCAGAAATCTTTGGTTCCAGGTCCAAGGAGAAATCAGGGAATTCCTGGAAAAGGCAATCGCATCCACCCAAAATCAGCATATAAATGTATGAGGCTACACACAGGCTCTGTGCTCTGGTTCCTCGCCTGCTAAGGCTGAGCATCTGCTCCCACTTGGCAAAGGATGTGTTTCTCACCACCCTGGCATTTCTGATGCCAACATACAGGGTGAGGAGAAACTCTGGGTGAGCTCCCTCTTAGCACAGACACAGCTTCATGCATGAGCTGCTGACAGACCTGCAGCATCAGTCTGACCAGGAGGGTGTCAGGAAGGGAGGCCATGGGAGCCTTGTTTTATACAAAGGTGTAAACACACACAGCTATGAAATCCAGGTGCTTCCTTGAGCTGAAATGGTGATTTCTCGAGAAAAAATGAGCTCAGGAGAGAGTTCCTGCCCCCAAAAGGTCTGGGATAACACCCACTGCATGAAGTACCATGCTTGCTGAGGAAAAGGGGAGGTGTGAACTTTGCAGAAGGAGGGAGAAAACCAGCTGCACAACTTTGCCTAAATATCACAGCAGATCTCACGCTGCATCCTCTTCCCAGAGCACCACTGAGACTCCATTGAGCAAAGGAACCGCTGGAAATGCCAAGGAAGGAGACAGCAGCTCAAAGGGAGACAGACAGCAGCTCAAAAGCTGGTTTACAGATTGTTAACATTGGCACTGAGGTCCCTGTGCAGCCCCCACACTGCCTCCCCATCACACACTGCCCTCACATGGAACACCAGCAGCCCAGAGCTGCACTAGTCTGGCTCCAGCAGAGTATCCATGAGAGCCAGGTGTTCCTGCTTGGCTGCAGGCCATTCCCTGCCTGTTACCAAACTGGGGAGGACAGCCAGGTGCTGCAAGGTGTGCCAGGGAAGCAACACACTCTGCTTTCAGCCGCCAGCAAGAAGGGAGAAAGGGGATGCTCCATTCTGGGGAGTTCAGGGCAGCATCAAGGGACATCAAGCTCCCACTCCAGAGCTGCAGGACAAGTCCCAGCACAGCCAGCTTTAAGCTACTCAAAGCAAGCAGCCCCACCACGACAGCTAAAAGGCATGAAAAATTTATCATCTCTCCAGGGGCTGGCAGATCTCTCAGGGTATCAAAAGCTCTGTTGTCTTTCCAGTTCTTAGCACAGGAACCACAGCACGAAGAGAGAGACATTCCTACGTTTGCTCTCCAGGTCTTTTCTGACCTGTAAATCTGCCTCAGGAGCCTGAAATAAATGAACTAATGACAGCTTCTACTGCAGCAGTCCACCCACCTCTGCTGAAACTGGACAAGTAGTAATTTTCTGCAGCAGGATAGAAGTCTGCAGGCCAAGTGAGGATGATGGGTTTTCCACAGAAAGAGGAAAAATGCTTATCTCTGACCTCAGCAGCAGCTGCTTCACAACACAACCACTTCAGGAGGATTTAAGGCCAGGAAAAACAAGTAGCAGGGCTTAAAATATTTTCCCTGTCAAGCTGCACTCTTCTCACTGAGATGTTAACAAGATTGCAGCCAGGAGAAGAGAGGTGAACTGAACGCTCCCAGCCTGAGCACGTGGGAAACCTGGAGCAGGAAAGCACACAGTCAGCAAGATCAGCTCAGGTGGGTCAGGCTTGAAACACAAGACAAACCCTGTGCTGAGTTTCAGCCAACAATTTATGCCAGGCAGAGCTATCCCTCCACAGGCTTGAGGCAACCTGCCTGTATTTGCCAGGCTCCTTCGCCTCAAAAAACCAAGGGAGGGTTTCCAGCCCCTTCTCTCCAGCAGATCTCAGACAAGGTCTGATGCTCTCTGCACTAATACGTGACTGACCTGTGGAGGCCGGTGAGCCTATGGAACAAGGGACAAAGAGAGTCCGCTGGTGGGACAGTCCCTAAGATCAGAGATCCTCCCCAGGTTAGGGTGACAAAAGAGGCTTCCCCAGGATGCATTGCTCTGTTATGTTAATGTACTCCAGTTCTGTTTCCCTGGTTGGCCCATTGGCCTCCCTGCCCCTTGGTACTTTATATGTCCCTGCCCTAGAAGGTTCTCCACTCTCCATTCCCCCATTGGCCCTTGCCCCATTGCCACCCCCTCAGAGCTCCCCACTGTCTCCCTTACCTAGTCCCGCCTGTGCACCACCGCCGTGCCCTCAGATCACTGGTCCCTGATGCTCCCTCCGCTCCTGTATAACCCTGGACCCTCCTATGTTCTTTGTCTTCGTCCCTGGAACCCTTCATGAGCGTGGCTGCATTAAACTCCTCCCGTGGAACCCCATAGGAGGACCCTTCCTGTCTCTTTGTCGTCGATCCATTCCTGCAGCTATCTGTGGTGTGTGGGTGTACATCCACTCCTGGAGCTATCGGTGGTGTGTGGGTGTACATCCATTCCTGCAGCTATCTGTGGTGTGTGGGTGTACATCCATTCCTGCAGCTATCCGTGGTGTCTGGGTGTACATCCATTCCTGCAGCTATCCGTGGTGTGTGGGTGTACATCCATTCCTGCAGCTATCTGTGGTGTGTGGGTGTACATCCATTCCTGCAGCTATCTGTGGTGTGTGGGTGTACATCCTTTCCTGCAGCTGTGGTGTGTGGGTGTACATCCATTCCTGCAGCTATCTGTGGTGTGTGGGTGTACATCCTTTCCTGCAGCTGTGGTGTCTGGGTGTACATCCTTTCCTGCAGCTGTGGTGTGTGGGTGTACATCCACTCCTGCAGCTATCTGTGGTGTCTGGGTGTACATCCTTTCCTGCAGCTATCTGTGGTGTGTGGGTGTACATCCTTTCCTGCAGCTATCCGTGGTGTGTGGGTGTACATCCATTCCTGCAGCTATCTGTGGTGTGTGGGTGTACATCCATTCCTGCAGCTATCTGTGGTGTGTGGGTGTACGTGTGTGTGAGTGTGTGCCGGTCCTGCCGAGCGCTTTCGCCCTGGAGACGCTTTTAGGAAGTTGTGGCTGGACACCGCGACACTGACCCATCCCCAAGGACACCCTGCAGGACCTGACAGTGTGGTTGATTTTATGGCACAGATCAATAACATCTGACAGAGGCTCAGCAGCACTATGGGGGATGTAGCAATCACAGGGGCTGCCAAAACCCACAGGTGAGGATGGCCACCCTCCTCCAGCCCTTGGAACGCCCAGCCCAGGCGGGGGAAGGGGGAAGAGGACCCTACCACTTCCTGCAGGTGTCCAGCAGGATGATGTTCAGGGCCGTCTTCTGCTGCTGCATTTTCTGGAGGATCCTCTGCACACTGATGCAGTTCTCAGGGGCATAGGGTTGTGGAGCATCAACAGGGACCATGTAGTTCCTCCCCAGATGTTCGTACCCGTGCCCAGCATAGTAGAATATAGCTGTGAAGAGGGAGAGGAGAGGATGACTCAGGATGCCAACCTGCAGGTCTGTAACCAGCTCCCCATGGCCATGTCCCACCTCATGTCCTGAAGGAATACTGGTGCAGGGCAGACCTAGACCAGTAGCACCTATGGAACTGGAGCTACACTGACCTCACAGTTTCAACTTTTTCCCAACTATTCCCTTAATTAGAGTTGGAAGCAGCCCCAAGAGACTCTCCCTTACTTGTGGGTTCCTGCACTGTTTGTCTCCTGAAGTCCCTGGGTTTACACACTTCCAAAACCTCTGTGCTACAACACCCAGGCTCAGCACCTGCCAGGCTGAATTTCACCTTTGTACAATGTCTTGTACAAGAGCTCCTCAGCTCTTTGAAGGAATAAGGCAACAGAAAAAGATTTTACCAGGATGGAAAATACATTAACAGCCATTTAAATGAGACGCTCCTCAGTTTCCTAGTTTGGGAGAAGAGACTAACAACTCTTCTTAGGAGATCAGCACCAACTTAGGTGATGGGAAACATTCTTGACTTCAAGGGTCTGCCTGTTTTCACACACCTGTAAGCTGGTGAAAAATTAAGACACAGAGAGAAGTGAGTTCTTCAGATGTCCAGAACACAAGGATCATGTGCTGCAACAACCTCAAACCAGGCACCAGCCCTGTCAGGCAGGGGAGGAGTCAGACTCATGCAGATGCTGGTGGGAAGTCCAAGACCCAACAAGAATTTTGGGTTTTACACTGAAGCACATGACACTTAGTAATGGTTTCTGCTTTCCCAAGAGATGGCAACACAGGGCCATCCAAGTGGGAAGCCAGCACTGGGGAGCTTGGGATGGCCTAAGCTGGGGCTCTTCTCCAAGCCCTGTGTTCAGTGCAGGGCTGGCACAGGGATCCCCAAGAAGGCTGGAGCTTCCCAAAAGGAAGCTGCACAGCGGCTGGCTGCCCCTCCCCAGCACCAATGACACTGCTTGCGGGATGCTGGTTGGTGAAAGCCAACTTGGAGAATTGAAATGGGTTAAAAATAGCTCTGCGAGGTGACACAGAGAGTTGTGTTACTGCAACCGAAGGACAGTGAAGAGTGAGAGGTCAGAAATCAGAAAAAGCAGCTAAGAAGCAACAACAGGAGAAATTCTTCACTCAGATTCGCTGCCAAAGCCCACAGTTCAGTGAGTAACCTTTCCTCTATTTTCCCTCCACTGTTCCTGCCCCTGGACTTGGGAGGGCACTCACTTTGGTCTGATTTTGCAAGGATGCAGTAACAGGGGTAGGAGCTGAAGGGCTGAAAGCATGATCTCATCGTGTGGAGGATGGAAAACATGATCTCATAGTCAAAAAGGCCTTGAGTCACCTTTGGTTTCTATTCTCAGGGCACAATGGAAAGTTTCTCAAACGGCCATTTTCACAGGTGCCCGTGAGATTTGTGTTCCTCTTCTTGTGGATTGCCAGCCAGAGACAGTAGGATCTGATTTGCAGAAGCTTTAAACTTTCATAACTTGCAAATCAAACCCACAAAACCCTCCCCTGAGATTAGAAAAGAGAATAAAAAAGGAAGCCTTCTAGAAAAACTAGATGCAGGTTGGGCCCCTTGAGCCTTTGAGCACTGGTGGCTTTCGTCCCTCTGCCTGTACACACAAGAGAAGTGATGACATCTGTTACCAGGCAGCATCACTGAAGTTTGGAAAAAAATGAAATGTAACAGGAAAGCCCACAAAGAATGATTCAATCCTTAAATCTTCTAACTTTTGAGGTCTTGTTGAGCACCTGAATGTACCATCAAGTGCTCCCCATGCTATATAAACCACAAAGACTCATGTTCAAATCAAAAAGGGTGGGTTTCACATCACCTGAGCAACTTCTCCAGCCTCTCCCGGACTAAATCTCTCCTCCTGAACAGGAAAGTCAACAATTTGCCCAGAGAAGGAAAGGGCTGTTTAATTCTGAGTTCTTTCCACATCGTATGAGTCAGAACTGCCCATCACAGACAAACTTCCGAGTACCAAATTAAAAAGGGGAAGCTCCAGGCACTGCTTACAATGCAGCATGAGGCTTTATAAAGGCATGACTCCATTTTCCTCGTATTCCACTCACAACTTTCTGCTCTCGTTGCATTTCCAATGTAATTTTTTTGATTTGGGACTTTTTAGGATGCTCAAAAAAAATCCACGGGGATTCCCTATTTGTCTGAGGGATGTTTGGGGCCTTCAAAAATCCTCTGCAGCTTTTCTAAGATGAGATCAGGAGGAAAAGCAGCCTGATAACCCACCACCTCCACACAGTGAATTGGAGAAACCTTTGGATCATAGAATCATTAGGGTTGGAAAAGACCTCCAAGATCATCAAGTCCAACCTTGGACTGAACCTCACCATATCATGCAGTGCCACATCCACTTGTTTTTTGAACACTTCAGGATCCAGGCCTGGGAGGAGAGGGAGAAGGAGCTGTGCTGGGGTGGCTGGGAGATGTGGAAGTGGAAGAAAGTCTCACAAAAGCCCACAGTTCCTGGAGGGACAGTTACAGAGACCACAAAGCCCAACTGCCCTGTTTGGCACAGACCATACAACAAGGGGCAATGAGCACCAACTCATGGAGGTTCACGTTCACCAGTCAGCCCTCTCCTTCCTCTGTATGTCTACACAAAGCTCTCCTGACTTCAGCTCTGGTGGTTGCTACACAGGAGGTGGCACCTCCAGGTTCCTCAAGAACACTGGGATGCTGCAGGAGCGTGTCCAACACACACATGGATGTACAGGACTGGCTGTCACAGGCACCTCTGGAGTCTTTAACAGGCTGCCTGGGTTGTTCCTGGAGCTGCTGTCTCACCACAACTGGGGCACTCAGCAGGCAGCCTGACCCAATGTCCCATCATTAAATTAGGATTCCAGCCAATGTGGCAAGAATCCTGAACTCAATCACTGCTGGACCCAGCTCACACTGGGGTTCACTGCCTCCAAAGAATAGCACACCACTGAGCCTGGAGAGCTGTTAAGAAAACCTCAACCTAAGCAGGCGCTGCCTCACAAACACTCAACACTCAATTCAGCTGTTAGTGTTTTTCCTGACAGCGCACAAAATCAGTTTTGCCAGGAAGGATCAGAGGCCACGAATGCAGAAAAGCTCTAAAAGTCCAAATAAGGAATGACACTGTGAATGGTTTGCTGTTTCCAAGCATTTTTTCTCTCCAGTGCTTAGGAAGGGCCATGGATAAAATGCCATTTGGTCCTCACATGCCACGGATAGAGGGTAAGACTGGCAGCTGGGATGACTCTGACCTGGGAGAGGAGGTAAAGCTTGGGATACAAGGGGATTTCAGAGAGCAACAACAAAAGGAAGCTGCAAGTGAAGTCATGGGAATACGCTGTCATAGGTGACGTGCTCAGCTGGAGCACCAGGACTGCGCACAGCCCTTCCCACCAGCTCAGCCTCCCCCTCCAGTCAGTGCTTCCCAGAACAAGGCGGCTGTGCAGCATTTCCCTCGTGGCCAGGTCCCCATCCATTGCACAATCTCCAAACCTCACACTGAGTGCCAGCCTGGAATCAGCCCACGATGACTTTCACTGTCTGGGTGCCACACAGCTGGCAGGTAAGCCTCACACCGAGGTTTGGAAGCAAAAAAAACCACCTGCAAGGTGTTTTCAGGATATCTGTCATGCTGGGAGAATCTCAGGGACCCCAAAGATGCTACTTGCACCACCAAATCTGAACATCTGCTTTAAGACCCACAAATCTGCTGGTTGGGTTCGTGGCTGAGGAACGCTTCCCACTGAGCAGTGTGCAATAAGCTCGAAGCCCAACCTCAAAGCCACCTGCAGATGGAAATGCTCCTCTGCAAAAGGGTTGTCAAGGGCCCAAATTAGACCTTCAGGAAAGAGAACTAAGAAAATCATGACCAGATTCAGCAGTCAGGGCTCAAGAGGAGCTCCCCTCCTCACACATGATGGGGGAGGACAATCAGTCAGTCTCCTCAATTCTTTCAGCCAAGGAAAAATCAAAGCCCCCTTTCCCATTCACTATCAGAAGCACTGGCTCCCCAAAAACTCAGTTTGAGCCCACACTGTTGGGGTTGGAGGTGAGCCACGTGTTGGAGAAACATCCACTTTGCCTGACTATAACCTGGCCAAAACTGAACTACACTTATCCAGGGGCTCCTGCCAAGCCTGGTACTGATGCAGGTCTCCCTTGAGATAGCAAAGCTCAATTTCTTCTCTTTTAATTCAATAACTGTTCAGAAAATTGCCCAATCTCTACTCAGCATGGGCAGGTGGCTGAGCTGGCTTTGCCTTACCATAGACTCCCTTCCCCAGGAGCTGCAGGAACCGACTGACCGCTGCCACCATCTCAGCCTTGTTCAGATCCAGCAGGGAGACAACCTGGAAGCCCAGATGCTCCAGGAGACGACTCAGCTCAAACACATCCCTCACAGGAGCCATGAGGTTGGGGTGATGCTGGTAGCGGTTGTTGCCCACTAAAAGTGCTATTTTGCCTGTAGCTAAAACAAACACCAAGTGAAAAAGCCAGAAATGCTCAGCAGGAGGCAAGATCACCTCACCTCCTCCTGTTGGAGTGAGGATATGGGCAATCTAAGGAAAGAGTTAGGCAGCAAGGATAGACCCTAGGCTGCTGCAAGCCTGGAGCACCCTCCAGAAAGCCCTTGGCTTTCTGAATACTTCAACAAAATACACAAACAATCATTTTGACAGAAAGGCTTGAAAAGTTTTCACTTGACAACCAAAATCCCAGGAATGCAGAGGTTCTGCTCTACCTGCCCTACCATGACCACAGGTCTGGCGTGTCAGTGGTGCATGGGAGAGGGATTTGCTGAGCCAGGCTGAGGGGTCCTCTCCCTCACAGGGCTGAAGGAGAGAAACCCATGGCTCCTGCTTTGATTTTATCCCCACCTCCCACTGTAAAAAAATGGGATTTATGTCGCTCAGTAGTGGTGGGAGCGAGGAACTTTGCCTTGCTCTGAGGAGGTATTTCAAGTAGGGATAAGTTGTCATGTGAACAACACTTTTAAAATCATTTGGCAGGCACAGAGTTTAGGACTCAGTTACTCATTACGAATAATCTTACTCCACTTGCTGAGAAAGATCAGGGCTTGGCAGGGGATGGGACTCATTTTATGCTGTGCAGCTCTAATCCAAGAGTGCAGAGCCTGTGGCAATATGGGCATAAAGGCTTGAAGCGGTCTCTGCAGAAAAAGCACTCCCATTCCTTGTCCTCCCATCCACCCTGGAGCCTGGCTTTTAATTAAAGGAAAAATTGCTCAGGAAGAAAAGATGAAAGTACTCACCAAAAAACTTTCCAGAGCCACATGTACCTGGAAAAGAAAGAGGGAAATGATAAGCCTGGGCCCAGCACCCAGTGCCAGGTCTGAATCCTGCTCCAATATCCCCAACAATGCACAGCTGGATCAAACACACAGAGGATCTGCACAAGCAACACTCCTCAGGCAATTCCTTCATAGCCTAACTTTATAGACACTGGTCTGATGTTAGGAGGATTTATGAAATCCAGCCTGATTTATGACATCCTGAGCAGCTGGGATGCAAAGCCTGGAGAAGTGGCAGACCAGGATAGGAGGGACAACATGGAGAAGCTCGTACCTGATGTGACTCACCTGCTACCCTGCTGCAGCAAAAGCAAAGGGAACACAATGACTCAATAAAAGCTCCAAAACGGAGCGTTTCTCCCCAGAAATGTCCAGAACAGAGAAAGTTTGCCTGTTTGCTTTTGATTGCAATAATATTCCCAGAGTTTTTCATCTCCCTGCTCAGCCTTTCCCTGTTGTTTTAGCACTTCTGGCTCAGAAAAGCTGCTCCAAATGTTACTCACTTTGGTCCACAAACTCTCCTACCTGAGCACTTCCAGCCTCTTAAAATCATCATTACCCTAACAGTTCCAGCTTTTCCTATTTAAATTAGAAATAAATTTAAAAATCCAGCCCAGGAGAAAATTCCAGAACCCTACATGCTCTAAAAGAAAAAATTAGGGATAAATTGCATAAATCTCATGGGTCTTTGGCCCCTGAACCAGTGTTGCTAATGCACCAGAGATGCCTGAAAAGCTTCAGAACAAAACCACTCATCCTTTTCTGCCTCTGACAGAGGCACCTGTTGCAAGTTAAAGCTCCCCAGCAGTAACACATTGAACCCAACCCAATCTGGTGTCCAAATCTCACTATCCCCCTAGGACGTGTTTTGCCAGCTATGAGGAGGCAGGCAGAGTGCTCTCTGGCTACACAAGATCAATTTGTACTTTGGAGAAATTTTAAAGCCAGCCTAAAAGGCAGGATAAGAAGCTTATGGCATAGAAAAATCTCTAGATGGAGTAAAGAGCCAGCAAAGCCAGCCCATGCTATTCCTGCCTCACATAGGGTAAAGGCAGAGGGTCAAAGCAGCCAGAGGTGGAACGTGCCTGGGGGTCTGGGGACACATCCTCTCCCTGGGATCCATCACTCACACAGCATCAGCCCTGAGCTGCCAGCCCGAGGGGCCTGAACCTTCCCAAATAAACACCATCCTCTCCAGCTCCGTGTCTGAGCACATCCCTTAATCTCAGTGAGACTGGAAATGGGTCTGGCCACAGGAGCCTGCCGCGATTTGGCCTGGAGCTGTGAAAGCAGCACGCTGGCATGGTAAGAAAATGGCAGGGAGTAGCTGAGAGCACTGAGCCTGCCCTTACACAGCAGGTGTCTGACACACTACAGGGCCCAGCAGCATCCCACCTGTCGGACAGCACATTGCTGCAATTAGGGGGTTTTCCAGCCACTGCTCCTTTTACTCCCTCAGAGCCCCAGTATCAAGGAATCCTATTTATCACAGTCCTTGTTCACCAGCTCAGCACCTCCAGAGAGCACCAAATTCCTCTGTCCCCTGTAATTATGTCTCACATCAGGTGATGTGCAGCAAAGCAACGTGGGCTGGTTCTGCTCACCGATGTGAACGTCCACGGCGTTGGTCCAGTGCTCTCCGTGACTGTTAGAGGCACAGCAGAGGTACGTGCCGGAGTCACTGACCTTGGTATGGGTGATCTAGGCAGATCAAAAGTTAAATCACATTATTTATGGTGAAAGTCTGAAGCTCCCTGCCAGGATCTGCTGAAGGCACTCACGGTCATGGAATAAGAAGTATTTTTCCTGCTGTTCGCAGAGACTTTGCCTCACAAAGAATCAGGATGGGGACAAGACCCAGAGCAGTACTAGCTGGCGAGGACTCTGGTTCTCCAGCCCAGGATCCTGCTCAGAGAGGGACTAAAGCCACCACTGAGTCAGGGTGGCCATAGCTCTGTCTATGCAAGCCCTGAACACCTCCAAGGACAGAGACCTTGCTGCCTTTCTGGCTCCAGCACAGCACCATCCACTTCTGAAAACAACCTCTTCTTAGTGCCCAGACTGAGCTTTCCCATCAGAAGTGCAATCTAAGGCCACCACATAATACCATCTAAGGCCATCTGTAATACCATCGACCACTACTGAGAAGAGACTGGATGTCTTGTCCTTGTGCCCTTCACGTAATGCCCTGGAAGGAAATCTCCTTTCTTGATTCAAGAAGACAGCACTGATTTACACTCAGCCAGCGACACAAAACAAAGCGAGCCCTTCTGCTGCCTCCCTGACTCTTTCCTGTCAGGGCAAACCACATTTCCTTCTAGGTCTCCAGCAGGCACACAGCATTCCCGCAGCTCCATCAATCTGCACTCCCCTGCATACACAGACAATAACTGTTCTCACGTCTCTACTGTAAACGGGCACAAGAGATGTGCTGAGAGCCCTTGACGCATCTATGGATTGGTTTCCTCCTAGAGGAATATCCACAACTTTCAAAGAAGTCCATAAAACATATTCCCCCTTCACACAGAGCCATCCAGCTGGCTATCAAAGCAGTGGGGTGATATGTGGAGGGCTTTCTCACAACCCTGCAATCAGCTTCTCCCATTACCCACCTCAGCAGCAAAAGCTTCTGAACTATCCCCAGAAAACCTTACCCAGAGTTTTTTTCTCTTCTGCCGCTCCAGCAGGTTCCCATTGTGGTACCACTGGTAGCTGGGGGCTGGGACCCCCATGGCAGCGCACTGCAGCTGCAGCGGCTGCCCCACCTCCACCCGCTGCTCGCTGGGGTTGAGGACAATGACTGGTTCTCCTCGCCACAGCCGAGGGGGCAGACCTGCAAGGCAGCAACACAGAATTGGTCCTCCCTCCACAAGGACAGCAAACAACGGCCATTTTCAACTATCACCTTTCTCCTTGGGGAGCAGGGAACCCTTGAGAGCAACGCCTGTGATAGTAAATGCCACACCAAAGCCCTGCCTCTGGCTTCCCAAACCTGATCCTCGCCCTTTCCTTCCAAGGGTGCAGTCAACATTCTAAGGTCAACCACGCCCCAAGTTATTTTGGGTCAGCTTTGAAGTAGCCAGATGGGTTCTTCCAGTCCCAATACCCAGAATAACTCTGGGAAACCCATGGCAAGCATGAGGTGCAGGTGGACGGGGCTTGGAGCAACCTGCTCTAGTGAAAGTGTCTTGGGGTGATTTTATGATACTACTGTATTTCCCTATCATCTGCTTTATGCCCAGAAATGGGTCCCATAGCTTTAAGCTGGGTCCAGAAGAGGGGGGAGAGAAGCCAGGCGAATTCCTCAGCATGGTTTGTGTTCAAGGATTCACACACCCCCCGCATTCTCACCGCTGCAGAGCCGAGGGAGCACCTTTCTGCTTTTAGCCAGCCTCTTAGCTGAGGCAAGAAATAAATTTTCCCATATTGGCATACTGAATTCCTCCGGTAACTTCTTCTTCTTCTTCCTCTTCTTCTGGAACTCTTCTGCCTAGCTGTGATCTGAGAATCAGATCATCGGACCCCGTGGACCAGCAGGGAGGCTGTGGGGATGCCACATCTCAGCCTTGGACATTGGGAGGAGTCGAGCCAGCTACAGAAAAGAACTCTGAATCCGCCAGCTTTCTCCGCATTGAGGAGGTTTATTATCTAACACTACTCATTTGTTTCCTGTGCCTTGCTGGTACTCTGCTTGTTAAATAAATAGGTTTTCTTCACTTTCATCCAAGAAATTCCTTTCATATTGGTGGGGGGGGAGTGCTGAAACCTGTCTTCTGGGGAGGAGACGTTCCTTCCAGAGTGTTTCCCCCTAAACTTGTCTCGAACCGAGACAGAAAGGTGTCCCTGCCCATGGCAAGGGGTGGTACAAGATGAGCTTGAAGGTCCCTTCCAACCCGAACCATTCTGTAATTCCATAATACATCAAGAAGGTAAAAGACAGGTTTGTACCTCTGGCAACACACTGATGGACCTCCACCTTCACCCAGTCGGAGAAGACGGCATTTCTGTGGAGGTCATTGACCCTGCAGGTGTAGAGCTGGGTCTGCTCTGCAATGATGGGCAAGTCTTGGTTGGTCGCTCCAGGAATCGGGCGGCAGTCAGACTAAAGGGAAAACACAGGCAGTGGGCAGCAATTCCTTTCCCACTGCTGGCAGTAGAAGGCACTAGGAAGCCCCTTGTAAGAGCGGCAAAAGTGGAAATCCCTGGTTTCCTCCCCTTCTTCAGCTCCCCCACTGTGTGCAAGGACCCAGCCTGGTGCCATACCCAGGGCCACCCCATCCTTACCTGGTACTGACAAAACCACTGGTACTGCAGTGAGGTGCATCCCTGGGCTCGGCACCGCAGCATGAAGGAGTATCCCACCGGGACAGAGACGGAGACTGGCTGCTCAGTTATGGCAATGGCTGTGGAGAAACAGCATGTGCAGCTGGGAACAACACTGCAGTCACAGCCCAGCATCTCACCCTCACCCAGTGGCCAGGCATGGTGGGCTTCAAGAGGGATACTCATCCCAGCAGGCAGGAAAGACTGGAAGAACAGGGATGCTCCTGTGCCCAGAGACTGGAGAGATGGATGGATGGATGGATGGATGGATGGATGGATGGATGGGTGTGTACGTGGATGGACAAGAGGATGGGTGGGTGGAAGGATGGGTGGGTGGATGGATGACATGGGGCTCCTCTGGGTACTCTCGCAAGTGCCCGGGGGGTGGCACAGTCACTCTACCCACTGCCCCGTGACCACTCACCTTCCTGCATCGCTTCTCCGGCGGCTCCTCGCCGGCCTGGGCGGCCGCCGGCCGGGCCCGCGGCAGCTCGTCTCCCCGGGACGCGGCGGCGGCACCTGCGGCGACGGACGGCGGCGCTGGGGCGGGTCGGGCTCGGCCGAGGGTCCGCTCACCCTACGCGGCGGCCCATGGCGGGCTGGGGGCTGCGGCGCCGGGCTGGGGCCCGCACTCGGCTGCCGCCGGCCCCGCGGCCCCGGCACTTCCGCGCTCCCGGCCCGCCCCGCGCCCGCCGGCACCGGGGGCGGCGCCGCCACGCGCCGGGGCTGCGGCGGCCCTGCACGGCCCGGCTCCGCACGGCCCGGCCCCGAACGGACCGGCACGGCACGGACTGGACCGGCTCCGCACGGCCCGGCCCCGAACGGACCGGCACGGCACGGACTGGACCGGCTCCGCACGGCCCGGCCCCGAACGGACCGGCACGGACTGGACCGGTTCCACACGGCCCGACCCCGAACGGACCGGCACGGACTTGACCGGCTCCGCACGGCCCGGCCCCGAACGGACCGGCTCCGCATGTCTGGCCCGCTCCGACGGGGACGCTGCAGGACGTGTCCCTAGCCTGGGTGCCACGGCCGCCCGCACCTCCCTTCCCACGAGTGACCTTTCCCTCTCCCCAGGGGTGTCCTCACGCCCACCGCCACTGCTGACCTCACCCTCATTCACACGGGTGTCCTTTCCTCCTCCCTACAGTGCCCCCTTACCTCCCCCCCCCCCCCGTTACAGCTCGACTTGTCCATATCCCACAAGTGTCCTCACCCCCTCCCCACGGGTGTTTTCACCCCCAATCCCACTGGTGACCTCAACCAATCCCCACAACAGTCCTTGCCCCTTTGCCACAGGTGTCCATGTCCCCATTCTGGTGGCCTCAGCCACTTACCGTGAGTGTCCTCTCCTCCTCCCCACACACCTGCTTATGGGTGTACTTGCCCATATCCCCACTGGTGTCCTCACCTCCCTCCCCACCAATGTCCTCCACCCCATCCCCACAGCCGTCTTCACCCATATCCCCACTGGTGTCCTCACCCTGTTCCCACAGGTGTTCTTGCCTCATCCCCATGGGCATCCTTGCCCCTGTCCCCATGACCACCCTTGCTCTCATCCCCACAGCCACTCTTGCCCCCTGCCCACATCCCCTGTGCCCACCGCTCTCACCCCCCAGGCTCCACAGCCACACTCACCTCTCTCCTGGGGACCACAGCCCAAAAAGTTCATGGTGGAGCCAGCACTCCCACGGGTGGGCACATAGAACCCGCTTCCTCCAAGAAGTCCCCGCCAGCTGGGCCGGGCATCACGAGGGCCGCAGGGGAAGTTGTGCCAGGCCAGCCCTCCGGAGGTTGCACAAGCCCTTCTGAGAAAGGAAGGACAGACTGACGAGTCCACAGTGCTGTGCCGTAGCTTGCACTTACAAGGTCAGACTCATTAACCCAAAACTCATCACCCTTCCAGAGGCAGCAGGACTCAAGGAAATTACCTGGAAATGGTGAATGTAGAGGAGAGAGGGTGGCCAGGGAGTGATTGAGTGTCACTCCCAAGGAACTTTGATGTGACTGGGAAGGCAGCGTGACACAAAGCCCATAGGAATTAAGCCGGTCTGGGCTCAGGATGTGGGGTGACAATGTTCCCATTCCCAGGGCAGAGAAATTCGCATCTGGCTGGCTTCTCCCCATGTTCATAATCCTAGGAAGCAGGTTCCCATGGTGCCAGGAGTGACGGGGACCAAGACTTCAGCATGAGGGGGATGATGGACCAGTTAGAGAGGAGGCTGTGAGACTCTCACTCTGCTGCTGAAATTTCTCTATGCTGTAGCAGTGGCTATGGGCCGACCAAGGAAAAGCAAGGCCATCAGGGATGTCTCTCCCAGGTGGCAGCATGGAAGGGCACAAATAGGGGCATCAGGATGGCAGAGAGAAGCAGTTGTGGCCGAGTGCTCATGGATCCACGCTCTATGGAACCCAGGGCAGGGCTGAGCTGTGCCATAGGGTTGGAGGGACTAAGCAAGGCTGAGGGCTGCACCTCTACCTGCTGCTTTTCTTTTATAACCACTGGGGAAGAAGGTGGTAGGAAAAAGCCAAACCAAACACACCTGGTGGATCAAGGAAGGATTTTCTCCCTCCACATCCTTTCCTTTGTGCAGAATGGGACAGAATCTAACACTGCAAAGGCAGGAAAACCTGCTACACCTTGTCCATCCAATGTGACCCAGAGCAACCCCTGCTCCAAAAAAGGACTGATCTCTCCTTCCATGGATACAAGAAAGGTGATGCTTAGCATGGGACCTTTCTTTGTGCTCATCTCCCCAGCTGTCTGAAATAACACAGACTGTCCTTTTTCCTATTTTCTCGAGGGTCCAGCCAGGCATTTGGAAATACACCCTTGCAGGTTGAAAATCTATGAATGATTGTAAATGAGTATGTGCCAGCAGCTCCATGTCACGCATATGCTGCACAATTATTATCTATGCAGCACAGGTAGCTAATAAAAATTATCATTAAATAAAGCCCAGAACTTTCCTATGGCTAAAGATAACACTTCTGGTTGATGCAGAATCTCTTCAAATAGCTGGAGGTTGCTGCGTTCCCTGTAGACAGTTTCTCCAGGTTTGGACAGAGAATCCTCCTCCAAAGGCCTCCTCAAAAAGTCCATTGTGCTCATCCTCTGTCAGAGCCCTTCCCTGGCACCATCTGTGAATATTTGGGGAAGAACCAGAGGTGAGAGCTTGTTGTCAGAGCGCATGAAGAAGCCTGTCATTTTAGAAAGGGAGGAACTTAAGGGTGCAGAATGGGAAAGGGAAGGATAAATTGTGTGAGAGGAGTGAGAAAACATCTGCGACTCTGTGAGTCAGTGCTGGATTTGCAGGCAGAGGAAGAAAGCTTTGCTAATGAGGACTGAAGCCTCGTGCCCAGCTTGCTCAGGCTCCAGCAGCTGAACACGTTTCCCCCAGAGCTGGGAGCAGAGGGCACTGTCACTCTGAGCAGACTGACGGGAGAGCAGATGCTGTGAGAGGAAGCTGTCTCAGCAAGTGACGGGCACAACAACCATTCAGAGCTTGCAAGGGCAGAAAAAGAATATAACATAACCCCTGTTCCTCTGGGAGGGACGATCAAACACCATAGCAGGCTCTTTCTCATCACATTGGAGCTAAACCTGTGCTCACTATCCAGGCTTCTCTCCACTGACGGGGTGAAGCACCAAATCATGGTATGAGCAGGGTGGGAAGGGAGCTCTGGGGGTCTCTGGTCCAGCCCCCCGCTCTGAGCAGGACATCAATCAGCTGCTCAGCACCATGTCCCATCCACAGCCAACTGTCTCACAGAGTGGAGATTGCCCACCTCTTGGGTCCCTGTGGTACTGCTTGATTCGCTTCACAGGGCAAGTAATTTTCCTAATATCTAATCAGAACTTTCCTCCTTGCCATTTGCATTTTCTCCTCTCATTCCATCAGTCTGCACCTCTGAGTCTGTGCCCTCCTGTGGGTAGTGAAGAAAACAAGGTCTTTCCCTGAAGCCTAAAACCCAGTTTCTCTCATCCTCTTCTCCTATAACAGGTGTTTGAGCTCCTTCAATCTTTCTAATGGCCTTCACTGGACTTGATCCACCATATTAGTGTCTTTCCTGTATTGGGGAATCTGAACAGATACAGTTCCAGGCTCAAAGCAGAAACCTACCTGTTCTGGACACGCTTCTTAGATAGTCTGGGCCCTGTTCCATCAGATCAATATGCCAGGAGACTGGGCTCATGGTAAAATAATGTGTAATTCATAGGCTGGGACTTGAATTCAGGTTTCCTGAAGGTGTGGGACCTGAAAGTCCTCTTTCTCCTTCCCGAGAAAGGGACGGGAGCAGGAGAATGCCAGCTTGGGTCCTCCCAGCCCAGCATCCTGCCTCCCACATTTGGGCAGCAGCCAGAGCAGAGCAAAGGGTGTGAGATCAGGGCACGCACACACTGAATATTCTTATGCAGCTCAAACATTTCTTGAACTGAAGGTACTATCTTCATCCTGCATAAACCTCAGGAGATTTTCTTTCCACAGATTTGTCCTGTGGATTTTATTAATCCCTGTTGACGGTGAACAGCCACAGCCATGTGTGGGAGTAGCCTAAAGCTAAGGGGAGGGAGGAAGCATCTCCCTTTCACTTATTTTACCTGCTAATTTGACTTGTTCTCCTTGTCCTTCTCAGCTGTGTATACCTCAGTCATGGGCACCTCAGTAGTTTCTTCCAGGCTGAAGAGTCCCAGTCCTCATAGGTACCCTTCATGCAGCAGCCAGTCTGGACCTTGGCTCATCCTTGCTGCCCTTCTCTGAGTTCTGCATTTGGGTATTTTGGGGGTCTGCTGTATTCTGTTTGAGATGAATTATTTCTAAGTGACATTAGCTCACACAGAGCACACTGCTGCCTATTGAAAATGAGTATTGTGGTTTCCCCCGTGGATCATGTTACATTTGTTTTATGCAATTTCATCTCCTATTTCACTGCCTGGTGAAGGTGAAGTCTTCAGTCAGCCCTCTGGGACCACCATTCTCCATATTTCCTAGGACCACATCCAAATGTCTTATGAGGTCCATCTCCTTTGCATTTGCCAAGATCAAGTATCCTCTCTGGTATCACAAATCCTGCACCTGACATGCCTGATAATGTGATCATCTGCCACTGTTGTGTCACCTGTATAGGTGATGCACACACTCTGTGTGTCCATGCATATCCTGGTGCCAATCCCTATCCAAAGTCACCTTCCAAATCACAGTGTTTGCTGGGGAAAAGGAATCAGGAGTGTACTGCACCAACTGATCCATCACCTGCCCTGCTGCTTGCTGCCACATCTGCTGCCTCTCCTGCCCAGGGAGGACCAGCTCAAATCATGTTGTATTTCCTGGAAAGGAGCAATTTGCCATCATTTCCCTGCTCCTGCCACAATCGCTGCTGTGCAGCCATGGGCAGGCAGCTAATCCACTCAGATGAATCTGCTCCATCCATCATTCCAGTGCTGGAGGGATGTGGTGCCACCAGTGACACGTCTGCAGCTCATGATGCAACAGCTTGACAGGCAAGAGAAAGGTAGAACAAGAAAATAATCCAATTTTATTACTCATTATATTTTCATTTGGTATTAAATCACTGCTAGTAATTGTTTGTGACATGTATCCACCTTTTACATCCCTCTTTTTTGCTGTCTTTTTTAATGGAGACTGAATAAATACCATCACAGACTTTCTCTTTGGCATTCTGGGATAAAAAACAGGCTGCCAAGTCACGAGACCCCAATGTGAGGATGTGACTGCCATGACCACACTGAGTGGTGCAGCCAGCCAGGGTGGGAGCCTTGTGCCTGCAAGGAATCGGGGGATGTTGTAGCTGATCCTGAGAGATCACAGAATCATGGAATATCCTGAGCTGGAAGGTACCCACAAGGACCAATGAGTCCAACTTCTGGTTCTGCACAGGACAGCCCAACAATCCAACCCTGTGCCTGAGAGCATTGTCCAAACTCACCTGGAGCTCTGGCAGCCTTGGTGCCATGACCATTCCCTGGGGAGCCTGGGCAGTGCCCGACCATTCTCTGGGGGAAGAACCTTTTCCTCATATCCAACGTAAACCTGACACAACTTCATGCTGCACCGTCGGGTCCTGGCAGTGGTCACCAGAGACATCTTTGAGGTGTGAGAAATCCCCCGCGGTTGGGAGGTTAGTATAAGAAAAAGTCCACTTCTTCCTCAAGGCTGGACTCGAGCCGGCAGCGACGGCAGCAGGAGGAGGCCGGGCAGCGGGCCCGGGGAGGCCGGGCAGGGGCCGCTGCGTCACGATTGACAGCGGCATGTGCGGGGCGCCTATAAAGGGCGGCGCTGAGTGACAGGGCGGGCAGCGACGGCCGCGGGGCAGGGCAGCCGCACTCCGGCCATGGGCTCGACCCGCCGGGCCCTCGCGGGCCTCTACGGGCGGGGAACGAGCCACATCGACGGGGCGGAGGAGGCCGAGAGCGCGGCCTGGGCCTCGCGGCCGGACCGGCGGAGTTACCTGCTGGGCATCCGACCCCAGAACAGGTGAGCGCCGGCCCGTGGGAAGGCGCTGCTGTGGGTGTGTCCCCGGGCTGGCCGCTGCCGTGGTGCGGTGACAGCGGGCGCGGGACAGGCGGGGGAGGCGGGCCGGCCGGGCCGGGCCGGGCCGGGCCGGCCGCGGGTGCAGCGGGGAGGGCGGGCTGGCCCTCACCCAAGCCGTGAGGCTACCCCGGCCTCGGAGGGAGCGCGGGGCCGGCCGCCTGGAAGTGGTGTAGCCAATGGGCCTGGCCATCCCCGGGGAGCTCCTCCAGGGGAGAAAACCAGGCGATGGCTCTGGGTCTCCAGAGGAGCTGGTGTGCTGTAGACCAGTCCCTCGCCTCCCCAAAGAGAGCTTGGGGGTGTCACAGCTATTGCAGGGCAGGGCCTGTCAGCATCGCACATTGTGTTTGGCTGGGCGGGTGTGTGAAGTGGTGGCATCATAGAATAGAATCATGGAATATCCTCTCCACAAGGATCATCGAGACCAGCTCCTGGCCCTGCACAGGACACCCCAACAATCCCACGCTGTGCCTGAGCTGGTTGTCCAAACACTCCTGGAGCTCTGGCAGCCTTGGGGCCGGGACTACTGCCCTGTGGAGCCTGTTCTGGTGACCCACCACCTTCTGAGTGAAGAACCCTTTCTTAATATCCAATAATCTATCTTAACCCCCCTTGTATAGCTTAATGCTGGTCCCTCGGGTCTTGTCCCTGGTCACCAGAGACCAGAGATTGATCCGTGCTGCCTCTCCTCTTCCCCTCATGAGAAAGCTGCAGACCCCAGTGACGCCTCAGTCCAAGCTGTAATTGTGAAATCCTGACAAACACGAGTGTCTGCAGTTAAACTCAGGGAACAGCACTGACCTTCCTGCCTTCATTGTAGTAAAGCTGTTCACCAGACAGAGCGAGGGGCCCGCTGGGTTCTGTGCTCGGGTGCCTTATCTTATTGCCAAAAAGGCATTTCTACAATGTAGATAGGGGCTGAGCAGCAATGAGATCAGCATTCCTGGGTCAGGAATGGCCTCCAGCAGAGGGTCTGGGGTAGGAATAAGGCTTTGTTCGCAGGGAAAAGGTATGATAAACATGCTGTCAGCTGAGCCTGACTGAGGTTAGGAAACACAAAATTACAGGGTGACATGCCAGCAGCACCCAAGGTATCAGTGATTGTGTGAGGCATTCAAAAAAGCCTCGAAATTTCTTTGAATTCACTGGGAATGTTCTTCAGTCTATGAGCTCTCCAAATGAGTGTGCCTCTTCCCTGCTGATGGTTTATAAATAATCCATTTCCAGCGTGTCAAGCATTGATGCCTCAGGGAGTCAGACATTCATAAAAATAAACGCAGGACCAAAAGAGATAAAAAAGTGCTGCTTGGAAGTCAGGTGTTAAAACTGGGGTAATGCCAAAGTGAAGTTGCCTAAATTCAGTTTCTTTGTGCTGGTATCATGTCATGCTGGGGTGTGAGCTAATTGCAGACTGGCTGCACACCATGACATCTTCAGCACCATCAAATGCCCATACAGCTTGCACAGCCCGCAGCCTCAGATCATACCATGGACAGGAAATCTCTTAACTGAGCCCAGTGACTCCATTCTGCGGATTACAAGCTGAGAGAGGCTTTAATAAAGATGTTGAGATGTTTGGGTTGCCTACAGCTTAACTTTTCTTTCCCTTGACTATGCTCAAATTGCAGCTTTAATCAGTTTAACAGTAAAGGAGGGTTCGTCCATCCTGCAAGGAATACCTTCAGTGTTCCCAGCCGGATTCCCAAAGTTAGGTCTGCTGAGGAAGGCATGGAGCAATGTAGAGCCCATGCAGGCAGTGCACCTGGTGTCTTTTGGCTGCACCACCACTTGAGGCTGTGGCTCAGGCGCGGTAAATCCGGCCCATGGCTGCAGAGCTCTGAGCCCTGAACCTCTCGAACTTGTCAGTCTAATGCTGCCATGGCTGCACCCCAATTTCCATCCGTGGGAGCCCAGTGCTGGCAAAGGGACTCTGTGCTGCCCCACTTAAATCAGCAGCACATTCAATTTCCACAAATTCTCCGGTCATTTTTCCAACCGCTTATATACATGATCGTCAAAGCCTGGGGAAGGGCAATTTCATTTTGCCTCGTAACTCTGCTGTCTGCCCCTTCTGTTGTAAGAAGCAGTGACTAAATAATTGCTAAATGGCAAAACTGACCTTTCCTTGAATTCATGGCAACTTCCAGGTTCCCTAATGAGTAGGGAGGAGGCGTATAAAAGTCTGGTTCCCTGCAGAGCCCTACAAGTGCTGAAGGCTTGAGCCAGGATTTTTGGAAACTGTTGTCTAAGATGCAGGGCAAGGGCTTGAATGAAGTGGGGCTTTTTATGTTGTAATTAAATAATGTATCATAACAATTCTGGAAGGCAAGTGAGTGGAATAGCAAGGAGACTTTCAGAAAACAATTATGAGTGTAATTAAATCCAGGAACATCTGGAGAGCTTGCCTAGGAGAACTTGAAAAGCACGATGAGCAACATGCAGAACAGCAGATAACACTGAGCAGCTCTCTTTAACACAGAATGGATTTGGATTTGCTGGGTTTGAAGCTAACAAAGGCAATGGGACAAGTGATGCAGAACAGGATTGCTGTGGGAGGCTGCTCTGGTGGTTAGAAAACAAAAATGGATATTCCAATCCGAAGAAAATGTGGTGGTTTTCTCAGGTTTCTCTCTTTCTGTCTTTATATGTCTATATAGAATATGTTTAACCAAAATATTTGCCTGTTCTCTTCACCACTTCTTAAAGCAATAGAAAGTGTAGTAACATGGTAGAGATACATGAAGACATGGAAAAATCTTCAAGAAAAGAAACTGAGGTTGGAAATCCCTGCTTCTGGGGTGACTTATGAACACATTCTGCTCTGGGGTTCCAGCACAGCAATGGAGCTGTTGGAACAAGTCCAGAGGAGGCACCAAGATTGTCAGAGGGATGGAGCACCTCTGCTGTTAGGAAAGGCTGGAACTGTTCATCCTGGAGAAGCTTTTGGGTAACCTAATTGTGGCCTTCCAGTACCTGAAGGCAGCCTAAAAGAAGGATGGAGAGAGACTCTTTACAAGAGCCTGGAGTGACAGGACAAGAGGGAGCGGCTTCAAACTGCCAGAGGGCAGGGTTAGTTGGGCTATTAGGATGAAATTCTTCCCTGTGAGGGTGGTGAGGCCCTGGCACAGGTTTTCCAGAGAAGCTGGGGTTTCCCCATGCCTGGAAGAGTTCCAGGCCAGGTTGGATGGGGTTTGGAGCAACCTGGGCTAGTGGAAGGTATCTCTGCCCATGGCAGAGGGATGGAACGAGATGAGCTTTAAGGTCCCTTCCAACCCAAACCATTCTGTGATTCTATGTTAAGGGCAGTTTGGATGGTCTTACTTGGTCTCCCTAATCCTGTCAGAGGAAAGGGTTGTCATGTAAATTGAAGGATATGAATTGGGTAACCAGAACATGATTTTTTTGGGTTTTAACTTGTAGAATTTTCCAGAGGTGGTGCTAAGGGGGCCAAAAGAATAGAGATGTTGAAAATGGCCATAGAGAGAACATCATCCTTTTATTAAACAGAGCATTCAGGGTATTTACTTTTTGTGCCCTCAGGAACTAGTCTTTTGGAAGGATTTCCCTATGAGCAAACAGCTCAGTGTCTTTCCTTTGCTGGTCTTTTAGCCTACCTGATACTGGACAGTGTGAGGAACAGCTTTTGGCCACAGTGACTTTCCTTCTGCTCTGGCTGCTGACTGGATTTTTTTTTTATTTTGGAGTAGCTGTTTTGTTGTGTTTTTTTTTTTAAACAAACCTCTTATGTCTCAAAGCACTTGCCTATAATTATTTCACAAAGTGAGAGGAGGAGCTCTCAGTCCTGTCCAGGGTCTGCCTTAGCTGCATTCATGGGCCACAGCTCTCAAGACATCTTTTTAGGTGTCCTTTTTGTAAGAACTAGTGAGTCTGGAGAGTGTATTGTGCAGAGAGATGCAATTTTATATAAAATCTTCATCTGAGTGCTAGGCAAACCTCTCTGCTGGAAGTGATCAGCACCTCTTACCTCATGCAGGTGTCTGCTCCTAAGTCTTGTTAGAGCATTGCTTCCTTGCTCAAATATCTTTCTACTGTCACGGCTGCATCATATGCAGATATTTATAGAGTGTAGTGACATTGCCTCTGATCTTTTCTTGGATGACTGCTCGGGGTGGCAGTTGAGCTCAGGAGAGGGCCTTGCCACTTGTCTCTTCTGGCTGGAAGCCATTCCCGATGTTGTCCCTCTTGCTTTGCACATAATATCAAATGAAGGAGAAAGATCTGTTGCTATAATCAAGTGTGCTGGAAACTCAGGAGCACCTGGTTCCTGAAAAGCAGGTTTAGTTCAGACGAGTTCCCTGTTTAGCAGCTGGGCATCTGTAATGTCTGACAGTGATGCCTGAGATGGCCACCTAAAAACAGAGATTAGACAAGGGTAAGGGAACAAAGGTAGGTATTTATTTGAAGGGCCTTCAAGGTACACCCCGGGGAGTCAAGAGGCAACTCCCAAGATGGACCCCAGGTCACGAGTTCTTCACACTTTTATAAGTTTGGTCCATTTGCATATCAGGATCAATTCTTCAATTACAACCCCAGTTAATGATGTAACTACCCCAAGTTTGCCCTCCTCTTCAGAGGCCTTAGTTTACATATTTTGGAGCCTGGGACAATCTAGGTGTGCTTGGAGAGCAAACCTAGAGTGTCTTGTTATGTCTGCCTGGCATAAGAGAACAGTAGCTAACAGGCCACAAGAAACTTCAGAGTTACACACTAGGCAGTACAGGATTTGAAAAATATAAAAGTTAAAACCTAAGGCATCAATGGGACTTTGCTTTTGGCGAGGAGTGGTGTAACCCCCTGGTCAGATTCCAGCTAAGGCACCTGAGAGCACTCAGTCAGTTTGATTTGTGGGATGGAAGTGTCCCAAACTCTGGAAGGAGGGACAGCCAGTACCCACTGGAAAGGCAAAGTTAAAGGCGTCAATGACTCATCTCCACACCCTGTGACCTGTAGGACAGAGGTCTCTGTTTCCCATTGCTATAACTACCTGCACAGTGTGGTGTCTGGTTTGAGTGGGGCTTCTTGGCAGTTGTGCACTCTGAATAACAATCCCCAACAATTCCAAAGGGAGATTTTTCAGTTCCCTTTCCATAGCCTCCTGTCCATATGTCCATTTCCCCTGGAAAGCCAAGCAGAGCTGAGTGTGTAGGCTGATGAGCCAATGCCCTTCAGGGCCACTGTTAAAATACAGAGTATATCACATGTGAGAACTGTGCTTCTCTCTGGAAACCTCATAAAAAGAGATGTTTCCCAGGCCAGAGATACCATTGCGTGGAGGGGAGAGTGTGGTCATCTCCAAACAAGGCACCTCTCATGCCACAGCAGAGGCAGTTTCCAGGAGATGGAATTAAAGCCTGCTCTACCCTTGCTCTCTTCCGATGAGGGGAAGAAGGTCTTGAGCGAATGAAGTTGTTATCTCTCACTGACTCAGTCTCACACTTCACAGCATTGCCTGGTCCCAAGAAGTGGAAGATGGAAGGGCTGTTACAGGCAATTTTATTTTCTTTTTTTTTGGTTTTCTACATGTAGTGAGCTGCCAGGAGGATGTCACCTTTCTTGGGCATCTCATTGTCCAATATTTACTTTGCTTTTTTTTGCCATTTCTCACTCCTTGATGTCTTTCTAAGTTTAACTCGGGCCGTAGAGGCAGCAATAATTCCAAGTTAAAATACACAAATCTGAGCCATCTTCAGAGCATTACAGAGGCTGATACAGGAATGTGTAACTTAATTGATTGTTTTCCACCTTCTCTGTTAATGAAATCTAGCCCTGAATTGTTATACCCAAGTCCATGTTTTTCTCAGCAAATAGTAAATTACCTGCAGAAAAAATTGCAACATTTCTGCATCTCTGACACCGATTCGGTCTGTGACCTTGACAAGCAAAGACTCAATACATCTGTTTTCCAGTCAGTGAAATAATAATGTGTCTTGTACAGCAACATAACCCTCGGAGCTGCTTTATCACGGGCCTGCTGATAGCTCCTGCCATGGTGTATGAACACCAGCACACTCGTTCTGTGTGTGCAGGGAGTGCTTGATAAGGAGCAGGACACGTGGCAGGAAAGCAGCCGTGAGCACAACCATGCGTACATGAAAGCCTCAGTATTGGCTTTTAAATGTTGAAAAGGGTTCACTGCTGACAGCTGAGGCGGGTTTCGGAGTGGCTTGTATTTGTCTCAAGCAGTATTAACCTTGGAGGCAGACAAGTTCATAGGAAACCTTATACTTGGAAGTCTGCATGTCCAAAACATGCCCAATAATGTGACGGATCAGAGAGCCAGTGAGGAGGAGTGTCTGTAGGGAATTGCCAGTCCCTCTGTCCAGCTCCTGGGATGGACAGGCTGCCCGGCTCTCCGGGCAGTGCTGATTCCCTCAAAACATAACTTGGAATTGTCAGGTTTGCTGTCATAGACATATTTTGCTGTTTTTATCCTTCACTGGACAGCTTGTGTAGGTCAATTTTCATGCTGTGGAAGAGTACTGAGGAATATTGATCACTGCTGCAGCTCAAGCAGCTCGAGTCCAGGTGCTTGTCTATATGAGGATGGAGCCACTGTTAAGCCTATTTTAGGGTCTCCTGAGCTCTTGTTCACTTCCATGTGAGGAATGAACTGGAATGAGAAAGATTTCTTTATCTCAGGGTAAAGAAATACCAAAAGAGAGTAATTTCATGGAGTGATTGCAGGAGAGGATTGGAAAAGGTGCCAGACTGAAAATCTATGTTTTTCAAGCAGTTAACTTTTCAGTGCCAGTGGGGTGATGTACCAGCCCAGACCATCAACTTGAGTGGTTAAAAAAAGTGAGTGGTGTTGACAGTTCTGCATCCTGCCCTTGCAAGACTGAAATTCAGCAAGTGCATGAAAAACGGGGAAGGCTGTCTTCACTTCCAAAGAAAATTATGAGTAGTTGAAGGGCTAAAACCTTTAAGAGGATGATAAACAGCCAAAGGAGTTTGAAAGCACATGATAAAATGAAATTTAATGAAGAACTGAGACTGGTAGAGGGGATGTGGTAGAAACGTATAATGCTATGGTCCAGCACTTAAGAACAGTTCTGTATTTTCAGAAATAGCTTATAAAATGCTGAGCTTCTCTTCATGAATGGGAAGGAGGCTTCATCCCATGGGTGCTGGACATGCCTGGGGCAGACCTCTTTGAAGTCCACTTTTCCAATAGAAGGAAAAGTTATACTTGAGCCCTTGATTCACTACTTTAGACGTGTTCCTCAGGATAACACGAGCATTTGCCTTTATCCAGTAACTGTAATGGCCCTGAGCTTGCTCGAGGGAGACACATCCATTGCTGATGCTGCATTTCATTAGCAGAGCCTTGTGCTGTGTGTGCTAGTAAGTCCCTGAGGAGCCTGGGGCACAGACAGCCCGGTCCCAGGAGAGTCAGACCAGGCACGCTGGAGCATCTGGTGCCCTGCTCAGGAGTCCCCTGTTTCCAGCAGGGTAGATTGGGTTCTGATGTAGCTGTGCTGTCGCAGCTCTACATGGATATGCTGGAACGTAATTGAAGTGAAGCGCCAGCTGCCTGCAGGCGGGGTTGTGCTGGCTGTAGCCTCCACAATTTGATCGTGCTCTCTGGGGCTTAAATCTCTAGTCTGAAAAGCAAATTTAGCATATTGAGGTTAAACTTCAGTTAATACATGATGGTCTTTTTCTTCTGATAATATCAAGGCTCCTCAAGAGACCCTCAGTTCAGTGTTCAGCACTGTCTCAGGATGTGCAGTGAATAAAGCCCGTGTTGTCTTAATACTGGGGATTAAAAAAAAAGCGTTGTCAGTGCTTACTGTTTGATCACATCCATGAGCACAAGGGGTTCATGGCACAGGCAACCTTTGTTCTGCCTCTTGCTATTTTCTTTACATCCAAGCCAAGACACATCCCTATTTGTCTTATGCAAGAAATCATGATTAAAACCACGCTACTGCCTACACTAGCATTCTAGCCAGCAAGGATTTTGGGAACTTCCCTCAAGAAGGTCTTTAGTATTCCTGGAGGGTGAAAAGATGCTTTTCCCTTGCAGTGATAAGAAAAATGTTTTGAGACAAGTTAAACCTGTGAGTTGTGCTTCCAGACAGAGAGCTGCCTGGGGTAAGCCCAGAGCACAGGGATACAGCTGCCCCTGGGATCAGCCCAAGGGATAGAACCACCCCAGGGATACAGCTGCCACTTGGGGTGGTTGTGCTTGGGAGGAGTGTGGGGAGGAGGAACCTGGATCCCCAGGAGGCCAGGACAGGGTGAGAGCAGCACGAGGTGCAGTTTGAGCTCTGGAAGCTCTGAGGGTGTCTGACAGTGTTGAGGACAAGGTGAGGTGCTGGTCAGTAAGGCAGATAATGCAAAGCTGTGCCAGAAAGGGCATGGAGCTCACAGGGATGTTGCAGGAGGACACAGCTCAAAGGACACAGCTTCTCTGTCTGGCTTCTCCCATGGACCAGCACAGCATATGAAAGATGGATCAGGTGAGTGAGTGATCCTCAGCCTTTTACTGTGAGCATTTGATTTTCCCAGCTGGATCCCACCCAGCCTGCATATCCTTTGGCTGCATGACCAGCAGTTGGCGCTGGGAACGGACCAGGATCGTGTGGCGGGGGGTGAAGAGGGTGAAGCTGCTGCCAAAAGGCCAGGTGCCACCCATGTTCGTTGGGTTAAAGCTGCTCCTGAGCAACAGTCCTAAACTTCTGCTGTCTTTGCTTTCCTGAAGGAGAAGAGTCAGTGAGCCCTTCAGGTTTTTCTCCTTGATGGAAATTTTTTGTGGAAAGTGTCAGGACTTCAAGCTGAACTACTTTTTTCGTTATTATTCACGTGGAGGTTCTGCCTCCACAGGTGGAATGTACAGTTGGCAGGAGCAGTTTTCAGAATCTCTCTGTGGTCTTTTTTAGAGCAAGAGTTGGAGTCTTGCTGGCTTCCACATCACTGGGACTCACATATTTGGGGTAGGAGACCTGAAGAGGTGCACCTTCAGGTGGACTTCCATGTGGTTCTTTCTGCTGTCTTCTGTAGCACCATTCTAGAGCACTGAAGTTTGGTGGTTCACTGGTCTTCAGAACAGAGGCTGAGAAGGTTTGATCTGTCAGCATCTCTGGATGTGGTAGTCTGGCTTGGTGCATCCCAGAGGGGGTGCCTACGCTGCAGTCACTTCCAAGGCTCTATGGTGAGGTTGTTGCATAGGCATAACATGCACCTCAGTGCACTTAAACCACTGAGCTTACATGCTGCTGACTAGCTTGTCCCTGTTAGTTGTAGACTTTTGATTGCCACGTGGGTGAGCTCAAGGCTTGAGGAACTGTTCCTGACTGCAGGTCAATGCACAGAGGTTGTTTCCTACAGCCTGCAAGGGGCTGCTGCCACAGTCCAGCAGTGTGGCCCTTTGGCTAGGGCATGAGTCCCTGAAGACACTCCTTTGGGAGAGCTGGTGACCACTGGTAAGTAGCTCATCCAGATGTCTTGTGTGTTTGATTTCATTCCCTGAATTGGTTAATGCTGCTACATGTTCCTGCAAAGAAAGCAAAACCTGTAGATTCTTGTAAAGTCTACTTCTGTTATTTTATTTTGATGTTTTGCCAGATCTTAGTGATTTGGTTGGAAGGCAATGTGTAGTGATCAGAGAGTTTTCAGCTTCTCCCAGGGGCTGTCCTTGGAAACACAGAGGGCACCCAGCTCAGGCCACCTGCTTGCCAGCAGAGAATTGGGATGGTCTCGTCCATACTCCCGCCTGCGTTTAACCAGAAGTCTCCCGTGGTGGAGTTGCCTGCTTTGAGCACAATGCTGCGGATGGTGCATGGAAGGCTCAAGGTGCTGCTTCTTGGAAACCTACTTGTATAAATGTCCTGACACTGATTCTGTGCGGTTAACGACCATTTCAGTTTTACAGCCTTCGATTTCAATTCACAGTGTGGCTTGCTCGTCCTGGCAGGCAGCCTAAGGCAGCTGTACCTTCTTTTAATAGGAACTCTGACCTCTGCAAAACAGCTCATCATTAATATGTCTCTGTAACGGTTTGTTTATTTCAGCTCCTTTCCATGCTTTTCTCTCTAATGGTTTTTATGCTGTTTTTTGCTTAGCTTATCAAGCAGCAGATTCTCTCCCTCCAGTTTAGGAAGGTAAAACTACATTGCATTAAACTGCTCTGACCAAACACTTTCCTGAATCTGTCTGCACACAATTAACCTGTAATGCTTTGGTACTAATTAATTAATCAGTCGAGAGCCCTGAAGTGATCTAACAGCCTCATTTTGCATGATTTGATCTGTAATACTTGCTTGAACTGCAGAAAGAAAAGTGAATGTTCATCATAATTCCTGTATTAAGGTGCAAGAAATATTCCTCTTTCTTGGCCAAAGGATGGGTGTTCAGCTACTTCTTTATATTAAAGCGAGACTTCCATACAGTGACATTAAAAATTGGATGTGACTGCCCTGAGACATCCAGAGAAAAAATTTTCTTCCCCCCTACCATGGTTGTGAGGATCCTCTTTCACTTGGACTCTGCCCCAAAATGACTTGTACAGCTGTACTTTGCCTTTGGCAAAAGAACACATTTGGAAATCAGTTGGCATTTCTGGTTTGCTGGAGTGGCAGGTGGAAGAATGACTGTGGAGGGAAAGGCCTCTCCGGAACACCTCTACAGCTCTGGGATTTCTAACCAAAAAGTCAGAAAAAGAAAATCATGACAAGAAGAATATACTTCTCAAATCTCCTTTTCCAGCAGGCTTTTGTATGGAAATCCCTCTTTAATTGAAAAGGCTACTGAATTGCTGGGGGTCTCTTCTAGGCTCCAGGGCTTTTTCTGCCCCAAAGATGCAGCTCCAGGAAGGCCCAGAGAAAAAGTGGGTAGTGCTTTATGTCCAGTTCCTTGAATACTCTGAATTACTGGTTTAGAAAGCAATTTGAATTGGACAAGCCTCCTTGCAGCTGGAGTGAGTCACCTGAGAGCCCCACAGTGCCAGAGCCTTCAAATCCTGCTGTGACCAACACAATAGTTTCTTTGAAAGACTCAGTAGACCTTCCAGGCTTCCTGCCAAGTGTCATTAGGCAAGTCTCTGATTCATCTGCCAAGCCTGTGGAACCCCCAGCTTCTGACCACAGCTGCTTTCCAAAGCCATTCAGTAGCCTTTGGTATATGTATTTCACCTGGTTGTGGGATTTGCACTGAGTGGACCAGACTTATTCCCGGTGCTGCCTGCTGGTGCTGGTGGCGTGGTGCTGGGATTAAACTGGGTCCCGAGTGTCACTATGTGTGTGTGCATCACTTGATTATAGGATGCTGATCCGGTTTCCCTCCTGCTGGGATATGAAATGTTGGTTGATGCTTGGGAAATCCCTTTATGTGGATCTGAAAGGCATTTACTGGTATGAGGTGAGGGATCTGTATTGAAGGGAGCATCAAAACCCTACCAGTAACCGCCTTGTACTGGATTGTCTGCCTTGCTCCATGGAAATGGGCATTTTTTTCCTGGGATTGGAGTTTGGAAAGGTTGCTCTGATTTGAAACAGCTTTTGACTCCCACAGCCCTTTCCTGGCCCCACAGTTGAGTGAAGGGTTGCTTGCCAGGGCCAGTGTCCTAGTAACCATTGATTTCCACAGAAAAGAGTCTGAGCTGTGGAATCTGGTTTTTTTACCCCATCCCACACATGTGTTTGGATACAGACCATGTTTTTAACCCTCATCCAGTAGATGAATCGGGTTTGCAACATCCTGAGCTTCCCCTGTCCTGACCCTCATCCAGCACAGGGTGCCTGGGAGCTGGGTGAGGTTCCTGCTGCATCCCAGGGGGTTGTTACTCAGGGATTCATCTCCCTGCATCTCTTACAAACCCATTCTAGCAAGAAGCCAGAGGGAAAATAATGACACTGCCGCCTCCAGGTAAGTTTTCAGGGTGGATGGAACAGGCAGTCACTGTGGCTGGAGCTCTCCTGACACCTTCAGCCATGCATGCTTAGTCCCTGTCAGTGCACCTACCCTTGCTGGGTCATGCTAAATGTGGGGTTTTTTGGTTTGCCCTGAACCAGTTTGCTTCCTTAGCAGGTAGAGCATTAGTGGCAGCAGCACCAGCATCCTGCCTGCAAGCTGGGGCTGCTTGTGAGGCTGGGGTCCTCCTCATGGAACCCCCACCATATACTCTGAGCCCTTCTGCTCGTGGTGGAGCTTTGTCAGGAGTGGTTTGGGCATTTGTTCCATCCCTTGCATGTTTCTGGAAGCTGATCACTTGTTTAAGGAATGTCTTTCACTGCTGAAAATTATATAAATGAGCTGCCAGCTACCAGTTCTCTTGCAATATTTGCTGTTTCTCCCAATGTCCTTGCACTTGAGACCTTGGGGTCCCCTCTCCTATTGTAAATGTGTAGTGTTTTAATTGCAGAGGGAAAAATGAAATAAGAAGCTCTTCCCTTCCAAGAGCCTCAGCATTATCTGAAGGAAAACCCAATTTGGGATTAAATTTTTTCCCTTTATTTAAGAAAGCCCAGATATTCTGGGACCTTTCTCAGTGATGCTGCAGCAGGGTTGGCAGTGCTGGATGAACATGGTGATTTATTGCACTCATTGGACAGTGCTGAAATACCTGGAGAATCCATGGTCCACTTTTGAGCATTATAGATTGCACTGTTAGGACAGTGCAGGCTTTTTGGGTGTCCCAGCATGAACTTTGAGGTCAGAGCCTGAACTCCTGGAGTAGGGAGTGTGAGTGCTTACCTGCATCAGTGAGGAGCTAAACAGGGAATTCCCAGCTAGCTCCTGAGCTCAGAAAGCTGCTAGCCAGACTCAGGTCTTCCTCAGTGAGCTGTCCCATGGCTGGCAGCTTTTCTTCATTCTAAGAGGGCTGCTGCATTCAGGAGACATGTTCGATTCCCACTTGACCTGAAATGACACAAATTCTTCACAAATAAAGAAAAATCCCAGTGAACAGAAGAACTCTTGAAACATTTATGGTTCAGAACTGGGAATTGACTTTGTTAGATGGGGCTCTAAGTTTGCTGGCTGGCCAAAGAGATGTTTTGGTATAATCCAGAGCTAAAATGGGTCTTCATTAATCCAGTGGGTCAACATTCATTGCCCTGATAGCCATAGGGGCTAAGACAAAGGGAATGGCTCCCGAATGACACTTTAAATTGACAGTCATCTTGGGAGGGAGAAATCAGTCAAATGCCCTGTCACTGGACTGGACTTGTGAGCAAGTGTAGGGATCATGGGAGGGAAGAGGGCATGGACAACAACAACACAGGCTGCTGAGATGAGACACGAGGTGGACCCTTTGGTTTTTCTGGTGCTTTTATCTCTAAGAAATGCTTCTTGAATCTTCCAGGAGCACCTTCTGCGCAATCATTTCTCAGCTGACGGAGGAAACACAGCCACTATTTGAAACCACTATCAAATCCCGTGCTGTGTCCGAGGACTCTGATGCTAAATTCACGTGCATAGTGACAGGTAACAGTGTCTTCAGTGAATAACATGGTCCTGCCTCACCTGCTGGACTTATGCCAGTTAAACTGTCCAGCAAGTGATAACAAGGACAACAAGCCCACTGTTGTCAGAATGCCAAGTAGAGGTTCAACAATTGCATGATGATTTTAGCTTTAATTTAAGGGAGGGGGGAAACACCTGAGAGTGTAAAGACATAAAGGCATAAGCTAACATCTCAAACAAGGCAAATGAAAGACCAGAAAGTGGGATATGCTGGTTGCTGCTTGGACCAGCTACGTTTTATTGTCCTAATCTCTGCTTCTCTAATCCTGGACTCCATAACTCAGGAATGTGCAGTCTTGAAGAGGCTGTCATGGTGGAACCAACTCTGTCTTTGCTGGCTGTAGATGGTTAGAGCACAGCTACATTTGTATCAGTGATAAACTTCTGTGTCTGTCAACATCTGAAATAAAAGCTGGTCACTGCCCAATGAGCTAAAATCTCCCCTTGGGAAGGACGGTGTTAGGTCAAGAAGAAGAGGAGGAGGAAGAGGCCAAAAGAGAGGGCTGGTGCTAAGGCATTGTGGTGATGTGGCATGGCAGCACATTGGTATAGAGGCAAGTAGCTCCTTTGCTGATGAGATTTTGTTCTTTAGATATGGAGACTAAAATCTCTTCTCTCAATGTACTTGTTAACAACTCCATGATCCTTCCTGACCTCACTAGTATTAATTACTTCCAACAGGTTACTCAGTGAGAGACATGAAACAAGTTTGTAAGTTTTGGAAGGAAGAGAGTATATCCAGTGAGCCTCTTAGGCACAAGGGCCAAAGCTTTCCTAAGGAAATCTTTGGTTTGCTATTAGAAACGGGCTGGAAACAAAGCACAGCCTCAGTCCTGAGAGCTGCCAGCTATGAATTCTTGGATTTTCTCTTCTGGATTCCCTTGTTCTGAAGGCTGACCCCCTGAACTTGCAGGGGTACAATTGATGTATTGATTTTATTGAGGCTTAACTTCAGCACACCCCTTCTTGCTGCTTCTAGGGCCAAAGGGGGCTGCTGGGAGGTGCCTCCAAACCACTCTATTTGGGGAGTCATTAGAAGGGCTCTTCCCAGTTTAAGTTTTTTGAAAGCAAAAGCTTGACATGTTGTGCAGTACCATGGAGCGCACCATTCTGCAAGTGTCAGAGGTGAGAAAATGTTTAGGTATTTTGGGAAATCCAGAGCAACAGTCCTGGCTTCTTTCACTGGCTTAAGTCTTCACCAGTTGCAGAAGGTTGATGGTTCCTTCTAACAAATTCCGTCTCTTGCTGGTGTGCTGCACCAGGCAGAAAACTTGACCTGATACTGGCCTCATTTTCTGCTCAAGTGAAGGAAATTGTCAATGAGTCTCTTTCAGCATGTGTCACAGTATTTTTGTGCTTGGTAAACTAGGTTGGGGGACGTCTCTATGCACTTAGAAACTTCCATGGAATTGTTTTTAAAATCAGCCTTGGTCTGCCTTTGCCAGATGGGCATCTCCCAC
The DNA here is from genome assembly GCF_000738735.6 of Corvus cornix cornix. NCBI lineage: Eukaryota > Metazoa > Chordata > Aves > Passeriformes > Corvidae > Corvus > Corvus cornix. The sequence goes on from NC_046340.1 coordinate 20,393,192, forward strand.
ATGTGGTCCTATGGACTGCTTTAGGAGCTCGGGATCTCTTTGGGAGAGAGGAGCAGGAGGTGGAAAGCATACTCTGACTGCAGAGTCTGGGTGGTAGTTCAGTTATCTCACCCTACCATGATGTTTGTGTTCAACTGGGAGGCATTGCTGGGGGCAAGGAAACGGCAGTGACATCCCTGGCCAGTGACCAGGGTGGAACCAGTTCAGTCCCAGCACTGTGGCTGGAGTCCAGGGACACTTGGGTGGAGGCAAAGGGCAGACAGTCACCTGCTCCTGTTGTGACGGTCAAGCCACAAATATGGATACATGACCTACAATAGCATCTTACTTTTTTTTTTTGGCTACTTCTTGTCCAGTAATGAGAGTTACAGGCTAGTCCCACATCTGGGAATACTTGGACTAGGGCTTGCTGGGCCTGTCCTAGGAACACAGGAAGATGCAAGCGTTTGAAGAACCAATCTCCAGAATGTGCTGAGTGGTGCAGGCAGGGAAAAAGCAGGTCAGGCAGAGGCAGATTCCTGTGTGTGGAGGCACAAACCTTCCTTTCCTCCTGATGCCTAGTTCAGCCTGCTACTGGTGTCCCTTCTATGTCTGATTTGACTTTTTTGGGTCAAATCCTGCATCAGTTATTAGATGTTTTCTTTTTTCAGACAAAATTAGTTTCATCCTTTGTTCTCTAAGAGATGTGAAAAAGGGAACAAGAACATCTCCATTTACTGTGCAGCTTCATCCCACATCTCTGCACCAAGTGCTTTCCTTCGTGGGCCTGCCTGGACTTCAGGATCTCAAGGGTCATCACAGCTCATTCCCAGTGAGTGGATATTGGGCTTCTCTCTTCAGAGTTGCCCTTTGTGGAGGTGCTGCCACAAGGATTTTCCAGCTTTTAGTCACTTCTGTATAGCATTGGCTGGGAAGGAGAGATGTCAGCTGATGAAATGGGGGGAGTTGGATGAAGGGGCCTAGGTCTCTGGCTGCTTGTTAGGGAATGAGTCCAGCCAGGACAGGTGATGGCTGCATCTAGCCAAGACCACTGTATGTCAGCACCAGCCCACTGTTGTACAGCTGCCTCTTCAGTGCTGTTTCAGCCCTCCTTAGCCACGTTCAACCCCTCTGATCTGGCTTCCCAAATCGTCAGCTCAAGAGCTTGATCCCATCCCTGCCTCCATGGTTTTATTGCAGAGTACAGTGTGCAAAGGGGAAGGAGTTGGGGTAGGGTGAGTAGACAGTCACATGCTTAGTGGATGCAGTTTTTAATAAGGTTAAAGGAGTTTAACTTGCTGCATTGGTGGTGACCCTCTGAGCGAAGTGTTTGAAGGATGAGACTGAGGTGCTTGGATGAAGAATTTCTGGAGACATGCAAGGGCTGTGAGAGGAGTTTGGGGATGGGGTAGTGACTACAAGAGCAGAGAGTAGGCTGCTGGGAGATGAGGAGGTTTGGCTTTGGGGCCAAGGACAAAGGAAGGATGGTGGATGAGCGCTGCTCACAGTGGCATGGGGAGCTGCTGCTCTTAGTATCTGTCCCTCCTGTCAGTATTGCTAGAAGCTTCCTTGTCCTTGTGTGCTGGAGGGGTTTAAATCCATGAAGCCAGGAAGGGTAAGATCTTGCCATGAATTGTATTCCCAAGATTCTTGAAGCCCCTACTCCATGTAGCTTGTGTAGAGCAGAAACTATGGAGATTGTTTAATGGTTCTAAATTCTTACCACCTTCCCAAGTTTCAGAAGACTAACTCCCTCTCCTTCCCTGCCCCCAAAAAAATAAAAAAAGAAGAAAGTGACTTGAAATAGTTTCTCTGGGTGATTTTGGATAGGTATATTGAGAACTATTTTAGATGCAGTCACCAAGCTTTGAAGACTTCTCAGATTTTAACACTTTTCAGAAAAAATGTTTGATCTAAACCTGGCAATCTCCATGAAAAAAAAAATCCTTGCTCTGAAAAGTCTTCAGGATCCTGTGGTGGCTGGCCATCACACTGGAGAAATGCTGCTGGAAGACACACTTCCCAAAAAGCTTTTGCTGGGCCCGAAGATAAGGAGTGGATGCCTTCCCTCCTCCCAGGAGCGCCCGGCACCACTCTGTCTGCAGCTGCGGCGCTCTGGCTGGGGGCTGCAGGGGCCCAGCTGCCAGCAAATCCCTCTTGGCACCAGCTGCACGGGGGGGCTGCAGCAGTGGAAGGTTTGGAAGGACGTGTGGCTGCTCAGGGTGTCTCCTGCTACGGGTGGCCATCCGGTGCCTGCAGCATGGCAATGCCCTCGGTTCCACTTCATCCCACTGGACAAGCTGCGGATGCTGTGCCTGCAGGGGATGTGCTGGGAGTGATGCCTGACCCCTCTTTCCCCCCCTCAGCAGCCCAAAGATGGATGTCAGCAGCATCAGCACCAGCTCCCCTCCCCATACCGGGGAGACTTGTCCCTGCACAGGCGTCTTTCCATCCCCTGCTTGGCTCTAATTACAGTCCCTGGGGAGGGGTGGATGGTGTTTGGACAGGCAGCTGGGGCCACTGTCCCTGTGTGGGAGGTGGGAAGCCTTTCAGCATCCACCTGCCTGCAGACTTCCAGCCAGCACTTGCCTGCAGCTCCCTTTGGCTGCAGGCTGGAGCATGCAGTGGGAGCTGGTCCTGGCATTGGGCTTGCGTGGCGGTAGCTGCTCAGAGGGAGCAGGCAGCCTCAAGGACAGAAGTGCTACAGGTCAAAGGGAGTTTAAGCATAGCAGGAAGGCACTGCACAGCTATGGAAATTGCAGCTCTTTCCGGCATATGTCAGCTGGGAATGGAAATCAGCTGTGGAGGCCACGGGGGGACATCACAGCGTTTCTCGGAAACTGTCCGCTGACAGTTCCCTGAATGAAGGGCTGTGATTGCTGTTTCTTAGGGTGTCAGGAAAATCCACCTGCCAGCTCCCTGCAGGATGGACCATGGGGGCCTCCTGAAGGTCTTGCTTGCAGAACAGCCCTTGGGACGGGTTGGATTGCTCTGGGCACAGTGTGAGCTGTGTATGGAAATTGTTGTGTTCGTCATCCCTGGAGCAGAAAGAATTCACCACAGGCTCATTCAGCCCAGGGTCCTGCTTCCAAGTACAGGCAATAGTTAATATTTTATGAAAAATATAAGCAGCAGCATCAATCCCTGATGATCCCGTCACTGGGATGCTCTCAGGGTGTTCTCCAGTTCCCAGTTTAGGGCTCATTTTGTTCAGCCACAACTACCTGAGGGCTTTGCATGTCTCTAGGAACCTGTTTGGGAGGTCAGAACAACAGCAAGGAACAGGCCGTGGCAAGAGTGGGGCAGAGGGGGAGGACAGAAAGCCTTGCAGGAAGGGTGTTGGGAGAAAGTCATGGCTTGGCTTCCTACAGAAGAGGAGAAACGAGACACTACCCAACAGAAAGCCAAAGCTGCTGATGGCAGCAGTGGGAGGGGATTGAAGCAGCAAAGCATGTGGGAGATGTACGGAGAGCGAGGGTGGAGAGGGGGGATGCTGGGACAGTGTAGAGCAAGAGACCTTAGAGGGGGAGGAAGAATAGAGTAAAATCCAGTCTGTGAGGTGTCTGCTGTGGGGATGGATGCTGCTCATAGAGGAGAACAGGAAAGAAAAGCTTCTGAGACTTACCTTCCCAGGTCTGTCTGGTCTCAGTGGACTAAATCCCTTGAGGAGCCAGAGGACACTGAGGAGCCACCACAAGCAAGGGGTGAGCAGGGGAGCCAAAGCAGTACAGGAGATTTGGCATATGCTGCTTTTCTGGGTAAAGGCATGTTGGATTGGCCAAAACCTGGGTGAATTCATGCTGATGAGTCTGCTTCTGGACTCTCAGTCCGGCTCTAGGACCTTCATGAGAGCAGGAGTAAGCTGGGCTCAGGCATTGCTATGGGCTGACAACACCTTTGGCTGGTGCAAGGAGGACATTTGAGGTCCTGGTTAGCCTTCAAACCTGTGGCTTGGTAGCTGGGGTCCAGAGTGCACCTTTTCCCTGCCTTCTCATTACTCCAGAGTCATTGGGTTGGGACACTTTGGATATTCCTGGAAAGCCCTCATCAGCCCCATGTCTGGGATGTCCATGGGAGCTGACCCTTGCTACATTCTGGGGTGCTGTGGGTGATCCTTGGGGTCAGGTAGAGTTGAGGAGCATGCCAGACTGCTTCCTTCGGCCACACAGAAAGCCTGCAGGGACATTTGCAGCAGATAAGCTTCAGGTGTCTGCACTGGGGCTTCAAACAGCTGCTGAGCATATCGACTACAGCCAAGGCATGATGTGATCATTGAAACTTTCATCCCATGCCCTGGGGGTCAGCTTGGCTGGGCAGTGAGCCCTGAGTGAAGTGCAGGAACCCCTGCTGGCTGCATGAAAACTGCTCTTAATCCGAGCTAGAGCTGCTGTCAGTGGGCAGTGTAGGCTGTGGCTAGCGCTGGTCCATGGGGGACCTACATGCTGATCCAACACCTCCGCCAGTGGTGGGGTACATGGCTGCATGCCCAGCTTCCCAGCCAGCCAGTCACACACATCATGATGTCATTCTACTGAAAAGGCAGGTGACATCTGTTGTCAAGTGACATTTGTAGGACACTGAGCTGACTGTGATGCAATCAAGGTTGTTTCTGTTCAATGGAAAGTTTCAGATCAGCTTACAGGCTGTGACACTGTGTGAAATGCTGAGAGCTCCGTGGAGGGGTGAGTGCCCGTTCTCCAACCATAGCCTTGGCCTCATCAAAACATCTCTCTTCACATAAAAGTGACGGCATGCTCACCTTCTCCCAGCCAGTGTTACAGGAGACGAGCGTGTGATCCACTCCTCTCTGTTCAGGAATGAAGTGCTGGGATTTTTTTCTCAAAAATAGCGCTATTCCTAGGAGTGATAAAAGTCTGAGATAAGCCCATTAAGTTTCCACTGTTTCTGTTGTGCAATTTAGGAATGTGGTGAGCCCAGAATAGCATCTATCCTGGTGTACCAGATTGTTTTGCTGCTGATACCATGCTGGCTGTGCTCCTGTGTGGAATGTTTCACTCTCTGATATACCCTCCGTGTCCTCCCCAGGGTATCCACAGCCAGACGTGACGTGGTACAAGGATGATGAGGAGATGGATCGCTATTGTGGCTTACCTAAGTACGAGATATTCCGCCACGGAAACCGCCACACCCTGCAGCTCTACAAGTGAGTAAAGGAGCTGGAGAGTGGCTTCCTTTGGTGATGGGAGCTCTGAGTGTGTTCTCAGTGGCTGGAAAAGCTGTCAACAGTGATGTGGCGACAGTACTTGGCTGGCCCCGTCTGCTCCCCACTGTGAGTTCACAGCTGGCCCTTCCCCTCCAGTTGTGGCTCCCCAATCACACCAGTATGAGATCCATTACTGCATCCAGCGATAGCTGCCATGCTGGAAGCAAGAGGAAGGGAAGGAGAAATCCCTCCCTCTGGAGCCTTCCAGTGCTGAGCATTAGGGCTGACAAAGGTGAGCAAGGAGAAAGCACTATCTGCCTCCAAGATGATGGGCCAGGGAATCAGGTAGAAACAGTAGGATTGTCCTAAGCAAGGAAGGGGCTGCAGCCATGGCCCAGGTGGGCCTTTCCTAACTGTCATCATGGAAAGGGCTGCTTTGGCCCTGACTAATGAATCTAAGGGCCTCCTTCATCCAGCCCTGACTACCAACTTCTTTTAAATTTGAGCAAGGACTGTGTTTCTGGAGAGCCAGGCACACCTTGTCCCCAGCAGGCAGAGACCTGTCGCACCTTGAGTCCTGGATTTGGGATGTCACACAGGTGTGGCACTGACTGAAAATGCAGAATATCAGTGTTGCTGATAGTCCTGCCATCCTTGTGCTTCTAGCCTGAGCTTTTCTGCTCCCTCAGCTGTGCTCCAGGTGTCCATCAGAGGCTGGCTCACCTCTTGCAGTAGGGATCTCTGTGGGTCAGGTGTCCTCAAGGGGTGACAGCAGGGTTACAGGCAGGTGCTTGTGCTGGTGCCTGTGACATGGGGTGGGAAGACTTCGGTGGTGTGGTAGGGTAGAGGAAGAGCAAGAATGCCATGTGGGCTGTGTAGAGCTGAGAGAAAAAAGATCCTGCAGAGGACTGTGACCAAGAACAGCTGGGAAGCCTGGTGCTGCCTGTTGCTCCTCCATCACAGCCCTCATACCAGAGTTACAGCCCTGGCTGGAGCCAGAACAAATTTAACATCAAACTTGCTTGTCTGTTAGTGCAGAGAGCAGGCAGAGCCAGGGACGGAGGCCAGCCCAAGGCCTCCAGATGTTCTGTGGGCACCTTAGGGGCTACATCTTCTGGACTCTCCGGAGCAAGAAGTGGGAGAGCATGCATGCTTGTGTGTCCAGTGGACATCCTGGGGAGGATGGGTAGGTCTCACACACAGCTTTTGATTTCCAGGTGCCGAGAAGAGGATGCAGGCATTTACCAGGCCTCAGCTAGAAATAACAAAGGCATTGTGTCCTGCTCTGGTGTGCTGGAAGTGGGAACCATGACGGAGTTCAAAATCCATCAGAAGTGGTTTGACAAAATCAAGAGAAAAGCTGAAGAAAAGCTGCAAGAGATAGAACAGGGCAAGAAACGAGGAAAAGAAAATGTGGAAGTGGAGAAGTTGCAAGGAATGAGCCCTGAACGGCTCCAGAGGAAGCGGAGGCTGGCTAGAGATCAGAATCTCCGGTCAGGAGACTCTTCATGGGAGAAGGAAGATGCAGCAAAAGTGCACGTCGCTGATTCACAGTCCAGGTTACACAAGGATATTGCAAAGGAGACAAAGGAGCAGCCACTCAATGCGGTGCCAGGCTTCCCAAACAAACTGGTGGCACCTCTGAAAGCAGAGGTGACCACCAATGGAGATGCCACTTTGGAAAGTGGGGAGGAGAATGGGAACAACTTTCTCACATACATCTACGAGACCGTGGAGGACCTGGCAACTAAGCCAGGGGCGAAAGACTCTGCAGCTAAAAAGAAAAAGAAGGTGGAGGCTCCTTCAGCAGCAAAGCAGGAAGTTTCTAAGCGAGAAGAAAGTGGGAGAGACAGGGCCAATCCGTCTTCAAATCCCAGGTTTGCTCCTCCTGTCCCCTTACGCAGGAATGCACGTTTGAGGGCAGCAAGTGATCAAGAAGTGGAAACCAGTCCAAAGCTCAAAGAGCCTGGGAAAGCTGTGAAACAGGACACTAAAACCAATGATGATGTGTACTTCTCTTTAAAGGACATGTATTTTGATAAGCAAGTGAAGCCAACAGCAGGGAAGAAGGAGGTGGGAGCCAAAGACAAGGCCGGGAGTGAGGCTGCCCTGTGGCCTGTGGAAGTCAGCAGACAGACAGAGGATGCTCCATTGTCCTCTGAGGTGTTGGAGGCAAAACCTGTGCTGTCCGAGGGCCAGAGAGGCCAGCAGCAAGAACAGAAGTTGGAGGGAAACAAAGAGGTAACTAGGAGAGACAACAGCCAACACAGGGGTGGCAACAAGAAAATATCTGTTCTGCGCATTTGTATTGTGGCACTGGGCCTGGTAGGCTGCCTGTACCCACGGGATCTGCTGCCGAGGCTCTGCAGGTCTCCACTGGTGAAAGCACCCCGGAGAAGGGCTTTCTGGATTTGGTGAGCCCAGACAGCAGAGCTTCCACCCCATCTCCAAACAAATGTCAGCTGAGGTGTTGAGAGATGTAAGTTGGGGCCATTCGAGCAGCTGGTCTCAGTGGCCTGGGGCTCTCCAGTTTAATCGGCAGGCTGACCTCATTCGAAATGTTTTCAGATCAGGTCGGCAGGGAGCACTGAATGGGTATTTATAGCTGGGCTGGGTGCCTTGTGGTGGCATCTGTTCAGTTTAGCAAGGGAACTTCAGTTAATGAACCCCCTGGGCAGATGAGTTTGGGGTGCTAGGTCCCATGTGACCCTCAGGGCCTCGAGTTTTGTTTACAGTGCAACATGTATACAGTAGGTCTGGACTATTTTTTGGCTCATCCCTGTCGGAAAAACTCTGTTGGGAGACTCATTGTGGTGGTGATGAAGTGCCAGGGTACAGCACCTGCTCCTGACCCTCAGAGCATCTTTTAGTCAACCACTATTTTTGTCGCCTAACCTGAAGTATTTGCCATAAAAATATTAGCCTGGAAGCTACCAGACTATTTTCCCCCCATTTTTCTTTAATGACCCTTTCTGTCATAAAAGGTTCCCTGAGTCCAGTTTGCAGGTGCTGTCAGGATTTGGAGTTTGGGCTGTGGTAGGTGCTCACTTCCAGCACAGACAAGGCTCCAGGTGCAGCACCTCTTGCTTGGTAGGTAGTGCACATATTTCAGAATGTGGAAAAATCCACAATGCATAAGGGACTGACGGGTGCTCCAGTGGAAAAAAAAAACCCAGACATTTCTTCCTCTTTTAAATTTCTTTAGCCATAGGTGAGTGCAGCTTGCTGGTAAGAACCTGCTGTGTTGGGCAGTGCACACCTGGGTTCTGGCCTTGCTGCTGCACAGTGCCATGAACTTGTCTTCAACCTGACCCACCAGCATCACATACTGCTGCAGAAATTATTGCTGTTCAGGCCAGCCCATGGCAAAGCCATTTGTTTCTCCCCTGTCTGCTCATTTTAACACCCCTCGCTCTCAAAAACGAAGGAAAAATGCTGGTGGGCAGCAGCCAGGCTTGGGCTGTCATCCCTGAGCCTTTGACAGTACATCAAGGTTTTTTTCTCTTTAAAAACCCCACTCACAGAGGGAAACCTGTGACTTGTCAGCTGGTGTGCCTTTGAGGAGACAAAAGGGAATGCTTCTGATTTGAATTTGAATGCTTCAGCTTGTTGGTGCTGCTGGGGAAAGTCCTCAAGCTTTTGTGAGAGCAAATAAGCTGGTTTAAAGCATTTAAAGCCGATTCCAGGCATGTTTCAGGGTATTTTCAACTCCCAGGACAGGCGTTACTTGTCCTTTTCTTTTTTATTCTTTCTCTTTTAAACAATACAGGTCATAGCGTGAGTGTTTTCCTAGGCTTGGGACATCGCTGGGCCTTATGCTCAGGACTTCTCTTCTGAGCTGGATTTATCTGTAGCAAAAGGCCAGACTGTAGCCAGGCTCTGAACATCCTCCTCTACAAGAGCAGAGAAGAAACTAGATTCGCATGGTGATCACTCTTGCCTCAGTTTTAAACTGATGATTTTATTATACTTCTTGAATTTTGTGGGTAGGAATGGCCTCTAATGGTGTTTCCCCCACCCCAGCCCTTCAATACTCGTGTTGCCTTAACAATTGGAAAGGGAGTTTGGACAAGGACCTGGAGTAACAGGACAAGGGGGAATGGCTTTCCACTGTCAGACAGCAGGGTTAGATGAGATATTGGGAAGAAATTCTTGGCTGTGAGGGTGGTGAGGCCCTGGCACAGGTTGCCCAGAGAAGCTGTGGCTCCCCCATCCCAGGAAGTGTTCCACGCCAGGTTGGACAGGTCTTGGAGCAGCCTGGTCTAGTGAAAGTTGTCCCTGCCCATGGCAGGGATTGGAATGAGATGGGCTTTAAGGTTCCTTCCAACCCAAACCATTCTATGTTTCCTTTATTTGCTTGGAGAAGGGCTGAGAGACTGGTCTTACCTTTCCTCTTTTCCCCAAGCTACCAAATGAAGCAAAAGCAGCACAAAAAAGAGCCACAGCCCTCCTTTCCCATGCCCTTCATTCTGGTGGGCTTAAAACTCAAGTCAGGGACCTCAGGAGAAAATCCTTAGCAGCGGATCCTCCAGGGTGGAAGGGGGACCCATTGTGTGCATGCCCTGTCCCCGTGCCATTGTCCTGGTGATACTTGCAGAGCATCAGCCGGGCAGAGCGTGTACCACGGTATCGCTGCCTCCCCTGCAGAAACAGACCATGCCCCTTGGCTGGAGGATCTCGGCAGCTCTCCTCAGGGTGAAGCTTGGCCATCGCAGCAGGCAGCTTGCTGACACGTCTGCTGGGTGCAGCTGCAGTCGGAAACATTTGAGCTTCCCGAACGTCAGAGAAGCAGAATGGCTGAATAGTGCTGATAACGTCAGGGTGTACAGTTTCACTATAAATCATTTGGGCAGCCTCATCCTGATAGTGTGTGACATGCTGATTGCCCCGTCTCGCAGTGGAGATAGGGGAGCACTGAGTCTTTAAAAACATCAGAGAAATTATACAAGGTCTCAGCAATGGCTGGTGAAAATGGGAAAGTTTTGCTCCTTGGGAAGATGCTGAGTCAGAGGATATTGGATTAAAAGCTGAATTATTTAGAAAGGTAGATCTCTTGCCTCTGTACACTGCAAGGGTGTTGAAATGCAGAAGGGTTGGAGCTGATTAAAAGAAGAAAGATTTTGTGCAGCCTGACAGGTGGGACCCACTCCTGTGGGATGATGGTGAAGCCAGAAGACCCTGGATGACAGAGTAGCACTGGTATCAGGGTAATTCTCATGATTCAAGAAGAAGTTGGGCAGTGCCATATGGTACAGGTGGACCACAAGTATGACTGCACAGACCTGGGCAGTAACATGATGCTAATTTTCTTTTTTTTTTTTTTAACTAGGTTGCAGCAAGAGTGGGACAGTTTCCTGGTGACCTAAAGCATCCAGTGTCCAGTCCAACCAAAGAGACCAGTCAGCAAGGCAGTAAGGTAGAGGAGGTCAGGAAAGAAGTGCCTGTTTGCCAGGAGACCAGGGGGGCTGTGGAAAGGACAAATCCTCGGTTTAGGCCTCAGGAGCCACCAAAGCCACCAGCACCTTCTCCAGACCATGTACAGTCTGGCAAGGAGCACCCACCCCCCAGGAAACAGGCAGAAAGACATTCCCATGCTCTTGAGGGCAGAGAGACTCAGCAAGGACTGTTAAATCAAGAGGACAAAAGCCAAGGTGGGGAAGAGTCATTGGTAACAAATTTGAGTCCTCCAGAACCTGGAGAAAACACTCCTCTTGAACAAATCCCGTGTCAGACAGTCAAGGATGGGAAGAGCAAAGAGGCAGGAGCAGAGTTGTCTGGGAGCCATCCTGGTGTGAGGACAGCAGGAAGTGATGGAGCAGAGCCATATCGTGGGACTGTGCCCAGGGAGGCAGGAGGGGTACCTTTGGGCCATCAGAACACTGAAATGGCAGCTCCTGCTTCAGTTCCTCTTGCCAAGGAAGAGCTGCCTCCTGCTCCTCCAGTGAGGCCATCAGTGGGTCGGGAGGCACTGCAGGTAGCTCATGGCACCCCAGGGATGGAGGCCACTGCAGGAGAGGTCCTGTCTGGAGCCCAGCTGCTGCCTCCTGCGAGTGGAGAAACAGAAATCACAAAAACAGATGGATCTGCCCCGCGGGAGATGTTTTCAGCCATCATGTTAGAGGAGGAGAATGCCAAACCAGTGCCCGTGGGACCTCAGGGGAAGGAGGGAGGACTCCTGACAGCCACAGCTCCATGCCAGGAACCAGCAGCATCTTCAGGGACTTGGGAAGGAGTCTCTGAGGTTCAGCCACAGGTACCACTGGTCCTGCCTGGCTCTGAGAGATCTCAGGAGATGTCTTTTGAGGAGAAAATGCAGCACAAAAACCTGGTTTCCTCCTTAAAGAACTACCTGCTACTACTTCTAAAAATGTCAGATAGCAGTAAGGATGCCACAAAAGGAGACATTGACTCGGGGGACAAGGAGCAGCCAAATGCAGGTGAAGGCATAATCCCAGAGATAGGCATTGCTGGCCTTAGCCCTCGCACCTCAAGGAAAGTTTTGGAAAAAGTACAAAACAACCAGCTCTTTCAGACAGCAGAGAACTTGCCTCTGACCCCCAGGACATCCAGACGGATCACAGGCATGATTAACGAGGAATTTGTTACCAGCAAGGAGATGCTGGCTGGCAGGCCTGTGCCACCGAAGAGACGCGCCTGGGGGGCTCCTGAGGCCGAGGGGCCGCCTCCACTCTCAGTGCCCTCCATTGTGGTGGGCAGCATGCCCACAGCAGGAGTGGCTCCTCATCTTTCTGATTCGCCTCCAGTGAGCTCTGAAGAGAGCCCTGCCGACCCTCTGGCAGTACTACCTTGTGCCACACCAGAAGAGCTCGCTCTGGGGGCCCGGCGCAAAATATACCTGCCAAAACCCAAACAGGTGGGGGTGGAAGAGGAGGCAACCCCGGAGAGCCTGGAGCACACAAGAAGTCCGACTGTTTCACCACGGCAATCCAGGAAGAATGCATCCCTTTTGCATTCTCCTGCCCTGGCTCCATCCTCTCCCTCAGAGCAGTGCTCTCCAACCCTCATGAGGAAGATGGCCACGCTGGAGGTTCCTAAGCTGTACGAGGAGCCTGCAGGTGACACCAGTGGTGACCAGGAGGTCCCTGGAGATGCTAAGCCAGAAGCACAGCCAGCAGAGTCTCAGAAAACAAATAACCCATTTAAAGGTGAGGGAAGAGAGAATCCCCACGAAGCACATTCCCTTGTTGCCTACAAAGGGAGCCAGTGATAGTCAGCTGGGGCCACATGAGTTTTGTGCATTTGCAGGGTTTTCAGCATCAGCCTTTGGCTGTGTGAAAGCCAAAAGTCTCTCCCAAGACTTCTGCCCCAGTGCAGGGAGGGATGAGGAATGCAAGAGGCAGCAGCTCTGACACTGGCTGTCTCCACAGCCTGGGCTTCCCCAGCCCAAGGGATCACAGAATCCTCTTGATTATGGTCTCTGTGTTCTGGTCCTCATCAAGCCTGATGCTGGTAGGGGATCCTGAGCTACCTGGTCGAGTGGAAAGTGTCCCTTCTCATGGCAAGAGGGTTGGAACGAGATGGTCTTTAAAGTTCCTTCAAACCCAAACCATGATTC